>NC_041385.1:321087516-321168575 GCF_002162155.2 Triticum dicoccoides | reverse complement strand
CTCGAAGCCGAGAGAGAGCAGCGCTCCACCCCCCATTGCCACCAGCATCACCAACGCTGTCGACCTCCCCCACCACCTCCGCCATGGCTCCGAAAGCCGACAAGGGGAAGGGTGTGAAGTTGGCCGAGGCGCAGCGGCTCGCGGCGCTGCGGAAGGAGCGGGCGATCTTCTCCCCTCAGCTCGGTGCGCAGGAGCTGAGGGAGTACTACTACCTCTTCTAGTCGATGGAGACGCAAGCGCATCCGCGCACGATGGTACTCCTGGCCGCCGCTTCGGAACTGGCTCCAAACGGGTACCCATTCTTCGCGCTGTTCTTCTATTGCGGGCTCTGCCCGCCCTTCTCGAAGTTCTTCTGCGACATAATGAACACCTACGGGCTCCGCCTCCTTGATTTCACCCCCAACGCCGTTCTGACCATGGCAGTTTTCGCACATTTGTGCGAAAACTTTGTCGGAGTCCACCCCAATGTAGCCCTTCTCCGCCACTTCTTCATGCCTCGGGTCGAGAGAGGAGAGCCACTTGCCGGGGGGATCGCCTGGATCTCGAGAGTTGGCAAGAAGGAAGCGTATCTAGAGGGTGAGCTTCGCAGCAAATGGGAGGAGTGGAGAGTGGAGTGGTGCTGGATCGTCGAGGAGGACCCGCAGCCGTTCACTGCCCTACGCCAAGCCCCAATCGTGCGCGGCAACGATTGGAGCAACGTGGCCCCGGAAGACGACAGATTGAAGATCGCCGTTAGCCGGATCCTTCGCCTGAGGCTTGCCGGGCTCACTGTGGGTGCAGTTGGCGCAGACTTCCTTCGCCGCCGCATCGCCCCCCTGCAGGAGAGGGGGAGACCCACCTGGGAGTTCAAGAACTCGGCGGATATAATGCGGCTGCGTCCGGGTCTCAACTTCAACTTCACCGTCCTGGAGTTGGATGCAATGCTTCTGGAGCTGTTCAAACGCGACCCCCAGCACCCATTCGTTTTGTCGAGGAGCGTCGTTCCATTGTGCAATAATTCATCGCTTGACCGGATCCGCGCCATGATGCCGTTGTGCGATTCCAACGGAATAGTTCCAAATTGGCAAGAACCCGCGGATGACGTCGTGCAGGCGTTCTTCGACGACTTGGTAGAAGTGCCGGTCCGTGCCGATGAACAGAAGAGCCTCACCCGCGACACTACCGACACGGAGCTGCAGCGCATCGCCACTAGGGCGGAAGAGGCTGCGGCAGTAGCTGCCGCGGGCGCGTTCGGGTTCACCGTAGAGGAGGCAGAGGCGGCAGAGGCGGCAAGCCTTGCCGAGCGCGAGGAAGATCTTGCTGGCCCTGAAGCTGAGCCGAGCGAGGCCGGCGAGGAAGAGCCCGAGCCTTCAGACAGCCTGCCGCAGGTGGAGCCCCCGGCCCCGCCAAGAAGGCGTCTCCGTAGGGCCGGGGACGTAGCGGGGAGGCAAACGAGCCAACAGCCGCCAAGCCGTGCGACATGCTCTACCACGGCAAGCAATGTTGCCGCGGGAGCGCCTCACGCTGCTGCGGCAACTGGAGCGGGATCTTCCCGGTCCACCGCCACTGCTCCTGCTAAGCGGGCAAGGGATCCTACTCCTCCGCCTCGCCACACCGGAGGGGAGCCGGACTTCGATCTCTCCGCGCTCAGCTCCGACGAGGAGGAAGAAGAGTAAGTTTCTTTGGTGTTCTTGTAGTTCTCCGATCTTGTTGCTTTTATCTTGTCTCTGACTTGCTTCAATCTGAACCCATTCCTTTTCAGGACGCTGGCCCAGAGAGCGGCGAAGAGAGCAAAGGCTCCGATGATTGTCATCGAAGAAGATCCCACCGTGTCAGCAGGGGGTGTGTCTGAGACCACCTTGACGGACCCTGCAGCCACTCCCCAAAGCAGCCCCCAGCGTAAGTTTGTGGTTTTACTTCCTGCTGTCGGGCGCGCATGGGTGCTCTTTTCTCTACTGATATCTTGCTTGTTGATTTGTGTAGGAGCAGAACAGCCTCAACAGGAGGGCCCGGAAGCCGCCCCCGAAGCGCCATCTGCTTTGACTACGCCGCCAAGGGAGGAGTCCCTGGCAAGGGAGCGCTCTCCGGCAAGGGAGAACGCCCCGGCAAGGGATAGTTCTCCGGCAAGGGACGGCACCAGTGATCCTCCGGCGGTTGAGACCGCGACTGCAGATCCTAGTACAGGTAATCTTCTCGCCTGGAATCTTCCCTTGGGCCCTTCTTCTTCTGAATTCCCTTTCTTGGATTTTTGCTTGACTTTTCTCCCTTCTTCGTTCTTTAGATCCATCTGCTGCGGAGCCAATGGAGACTGAGGACGCCGGCGAGGAAGGCGTGCGTGGCAGTAACGACGACGCCGCTGCCAACGAAGAAGGGGCCGGTGCTGAGGAGCCCGCCGGCGAAGAGGCCGCCAAGGCTGTGGCCGCAGAAGCTGGCGAGGGGTCGGGCGATCACACTAACGGCCCTGAGGCCGCAGGAGCGCCAGGCGCTGCGCCGACCGCCGATCCCTCCGCCGCTGCCGCGGAGCCAGGCTCCGAAGAGCCCCAGCCCGGTGCCTACTTGAAGGCCGGCGACGGTATCTTCATCAAGCTTCCCTGGGCGTCGAGCTCCAGGGCGCCGGTCGAAGGAGAAGCTTTCGATGAGGAGCTGCTCGCCTCCTCCGGGCTATCGTTGGTCGATGCGCCAAGCAGCAGCAGTGGCGAGCCTGAGGAGGAGCAGCTGCTGTGGAAGCTGCTGTCACTCTACCGCGCACGACAAGCCAAGCTGGCTTCCCGGGAAGCGCTTGTCGCGAGGGTGGGAGTCAATATGGAGATACGCGCGGAGGAGCTCCGGGGCCTCAATCAAGAAGCCCTCCGGTCCCTGGCACAGGAGCGGGAGTGACTCGCCGAGGAGCGTACAACCTTCCTTCTCGAGAAGGCCGAAGCTGAGGAGGAACAAAGGCTTGCTGCCGAGAAGCAGTCCGCGCGAGAAGGCGAGTTGGTGCAGCGGAAGGCCAACCTTGACAGCTACGAGGAGGAGCTTGTCGCACGCGAGGAAACACTTGGCGGGGCTCTCAAGGAAGCAAGGGATGCTGCCGCAACTGCAGAGGCCGCCAAGAAGGAGCAGGAGACGAGGGTGACGCAGTTGGAGGCCAACCTCAAGACGAGTGGCGAGGAGCTTGCTGTGCTCAAGCGCGAGCGCGAGAAGGATGCTGCTCCTCATGGTGAGCTACAGGGTCTTCTCGCTGAAAGGAGCAAGGAGCTCAGCGCCGCCAAGGACTCCAACGCGGATCTCAAGTTGAAGCTGGCTACGCTGACTCAGACGCTAGACGCCGCCAAGGAGCGAGAGGTGACCTTGTCGGAGAAGATCAAGGCCGACAAGGCGCTGCTGGCGAGCATCGCTGTTACCCAGAACTCATTTAGGGAGACGGTGGAGCATTGGACCGAGGGTTTGGTGAATATCGCCGCAGTCATCGACGGGGAGCTGGCGCAGCTGGGGATGGAGGACTTTGGGTATCCTTCCGACGAGCATCTCCAACCCAGCGCCAAGCTCAGCCTATTCTTCAAGGGCGTGGCGACGGCACTCCAGCGACTCCGGGAGAGGATCCCAAAGGAGCTGGCCGACGAGTCGCGCAGGATTTGCATGGGGGCTCTCCAGAAGGTGCTGATGAAGGTGGCCTTCCGCAACCCAGGCCTCAACCTCACCAACATCCTCAGGTCCTTGCCGCCTGACGCCGATCTGGATGTGCTCAAGGCCCTTGTCGCACCCATTGTGGACAAGGTGAGTGAGATCAAGAGGGTTGAGGGCGATCGCGTAGACTAGGCCGCCCGTTTTCTCTTTCTCCTTGTCGCTGCTAGCCATATTATAAGATCAATCTGTTAGAGCTGTGACAAGTTATTTTGTAATATAACTCTATTTCTGTTATCAATTGCTACGTTATTTCCTTTACTAGATTCCTTCCTTTGTATGTTTTTACCCTACGCTTTTAGGGAACTTGTCGGCGCAGGCACCTGAGCCGCGAGCGCTGAGTGCGGGACGTCAGCAGCCTGCTGGCGGTGCCGCTTCCGACAAGAAACCTTGTCGCGACTAGTTGCAGCACACTTAAGTTGTTGAGCGGACTCGAAACAAAGTAAGGGCGCAACTAGCTACGAGTTGGTTCCTCCGTGCACAGGTTTTCCATACAAAGCACGGTCGTTCAAGGAAGATAACTTAAAAATTTAAAACTAATTGCTCAAACTTTGGCAACTTAGCTTTTCTGTCGTTTGCTTCCCGACAAGGCGAAAAACTTCCTTAAACGACGCCTGGTCCATACCATTATCTTCTCCTTTCCCCCCGGGAAACTTGTGTGCGAGGGTACCTTCCTTTCCTTTGTTGAGAAAAAGAAAGAAGAGAAAATAAAGATATGGAGCCTTCCGGCTCGTTATTGCTTACCGGGGGTAGGTGCTGCACAAAGTGTCAGATAACGCATGCAAGAAAGAATATAATGCATGGAATTGACAAGATGTGCGGAGCACATGAGCTTTACTTATGCACGGGATCTGCGCCCGGCTTTGTACAAAGGATTACATGCAACATCGGCAAGACTCGTACAAAAGGTGGTTGCCGGAACGGGTTCCGGCAACCGCGCCCTACGGGTAAAACTTACGAAGATGCTCAATGTTCCAGGAGTTGCTCACCGGAGTGCCATCTTCGGTCTCAAGGCGGACAGCGCCAGGCCTAGTGACTCATTCACCCGATAAGGGCCTTCCCACTTCGGCGTCAACTTGTTGGAATTCTTGGCGGACTGAACGCGCCGAAGAACAAGGTCACCTTCCTCGAAGCTTCTGGCATTAACTTTGCGGCTATGGTAGCGGCACAAAGCTTGCTGGTATCGAGCAGCTCGTACAGCAGCCTGAAGACGATCCTCCACAAGGAGCAGCGCGTCATCTTGTCGCAGCTGCTCTTGCTCAAGCTCATCATAAGCGAGCACTCGATGTGATCCGTATACGAGTTCCGTGGGGAGAACTGCCTCTGCTCCATAGACTAGAGCGAAAGGTGTCTGGCCAGTGGCTCGATTTGGCGTCGTTCTGATCGACCAAAGAACCACCGGCAGCTCCTCGATCCAGTTTCTTCCGCACTTGTGCAGCCTGTTGAAAGTTCTGGTCTTGAGCCCGCGCAGCACTTCAGCATTTGCCCTCTCCGCTTGACCGTTGCTTCTCGGATGAGCAACAGAAGTGAAGCAGATCTTGGCGCCAAGATCTTGGACGTACTGCATGAAGGTGCGGCTCGTGAATTGCGTGTTGTTGTCGGTGATGATCCTGTTAGGGATCCCGAAACGGCAAAGAATCGACCTGAAAAACTTCATTGCTGACTGTGCTGTCACCTTCCTCATTGGTTCCACTTCCGGCCACTTTGTGAACTTGTCGATTGCAATGTACAAGTACTCAAAGCCCCCGACAGCTCGGGGAAAGGGGCCGAGGATGTCGAGCCCCCAGACCGAAAATAGCCAGGATAAAGGGATCGTCTGGAGAGCTTGAGCTGACTGGTGTATCTGTTTGGAATGGAACTGGCACGCTTCACACTTGGTTACTTGTGCAGTTGCATCCTGGAGGGCTGTCGGCCAAAAGAAACCTTGCCGGAACGCTTTGCCGGCAAGTGCTCTTGCGCCAATGTGGTGACCACATATGCCTCCGTGTATCTCTGCCAACAGCTTTCGTCTGTCTTCCCGGCAAACACACTTCAATTTCACACCATTGAGTCTTCTTCTGTACAGTGTGCTGTCAACAAACTGGTACATACTTGACTGCCGGGCTACTTTTTCCGCTTCTTCTTGTTCTTCGGGAAGTTCTCCTGTCTGAATGAAATGGACAATCTGCTGTGCCCATGCTGGAGCTTGTGGCTCGACAACAAGGACTAAAGGCACATTTGCTGCTGTGGGAACATCCGCTTCTACGGCGAGAACCTGCGGCTCTGCCGGAGCTTGATGTCCCCCGGCAAGCTTGCCGGAGCAAAGCTTGTCGGGAGCGTCTGCTACGACGAAACAAACCATAAGGCTTGCCGGAGCAGACTGCTCCTCAGCACTCTTGGCGTTGATTTTGGGGACCTTCTTGGCGGCGGCTTCAGGGAGCTCTGCCGGAAAATAGTCACCAGAAATCAACTTTCTCTTCTTGTTCTGTCCAGTTGATGGTGTTACAGATGGTTGAGTCAGCTTGAGCACAAAGATCCCTGGTTCCACAGGTAACTTTAGTGCGGCGCACTTCGACAGGCCATCAGCAATGTCATTCTGAGCTCTCGGAACATGCTCCATCTGCAGGCCGTCAAAGTGCTCTTCCAGCTTTCTCACTTCATCAACATATGCTTCCATCAACGGACTCTGATAATTCTTGGTCACTTGGCAGACGACAAGTTGTGAGTCACCCCTGACAATGAGCTTCTTGATCCCAAGGTCTGCTACAATCCTGAGACCGGCAAGCAATCCTTCATACTCTGCAGTATTGTTGGTTGCTTGCTCCTTGGGAAAGTGCATCTGGACTACGTACTTGAGGTGCTCTCCGGTGGGTGCGACAATAAGCACGCCCGCACCGGCGCCTTGCAGCGAGAAGGCACCATCAAAGTACATCAGCCACTCTTTGCTCGCTTCCTTGACGGGGATGCTCGTATCTGGAATTTCTTCATCTGGCGTTGGCGTCCACTCTGCTATGAATTCTGCCAATGCTCTGCTTTGGATAGTTGAAGTACTTTCAAACTTGAGGCCAAATCTTGACAGTTCCAGTGCCCACTCTACAATCCTGCCTGTTGCTTCGGGATTTTGCAGTATCCTCTTCAGCAGAAAACGAGTGACGACTGTGATCTCATGTGCTTGGAAGTAATGGCGCAGCTTTCTCGAGGCCATGAGGAGGCCGAAAAGCAATTTCTGCACACCAGAGTACCTTGACCTAGCCCCCTGCAGAAGGGAACTCACAAAGTAAACTGGGTGCTGCACCATTCTCTTCTGCATCTTATCATGCTCCTGCGCAGATCCATCCTTGTCGGGACCAGAGCTTGTCGGCGAAGCCCCCTGCTTGTCGTTGGACGCGTCTGCCGTGGTTGCTGGCTCATCATCTGCCTCCCTCTCTGCCACTAACGCAGCACTAACCACTTGATTGGTTGCTGCTATATACAACAGCAACTTCTCTTGTGGCTTAGGTGCGACAAGTGTTGGAGCGGAGGACAGGTATTTCTTCAAGTCCTGCAGCGCAGCCTCCGCCTCCGGAATCCATTTCATTGGACCTACCTTTTTCAATATTTTGAAAAATGGCAGGGCATGCTCAGCAGATCTAGAGATAAACCTGCTGAGAGCAGCCACGCAACCAGCAAGCCTTCATACATCCTTGACGCACTTTGGTGCTTCGATCTTCTCAATGGCCTTGATCTTGTCGGGATTGGCTTCAATTCCCCGCTAAGACACGAAGAACCCGAGAATCTTGCCGGAGGGTACTCCAAACACGCACTTCTCGGGGTTAAGCTTGAGGTTGATCTTGCGCAGATTTGCAAATGTTTCATCCAAATCTTGAATCAGGGTCGCCCTGTCCTTGCTCTTGACCACTATGTCATCCATGTATGCTTCCACATTCCTGTGCATCTGCGGCTCAAAAGCATGGTGGACTACCCTTGCAAATGTTGAACCAGCATTCTTCAAACCGAAGGGCATCCGTACGAAACAGTACGTGCCACACGGGGTGATGAATGCGGTCTTCTCCTCATCCTCTTCTGCCATGAAGATCTGATGATATCCTGAGTATGCATCAAGAAATGAAAGCAAATCACATCCGGCCGTGGAGTCAACAATCTGATCGATGCGCGGCAAGGGAAATGGGTCTTTGGGACAAGATTTATTAACATCGGTAAAGTCGATACAAAGCCTCCATTTCCCATTAGCCTTGCGCACGACTACAGGATTGGCCAACCACGTAGGATGGAGCACCCCTCTGACAAGGCCCGCTGCCTCCAACTTCTTGATTTCTTCTGCGATGAATTCTTGGCGCTCCACTGCCTGTTTCCTGACTTTCTGCTTGACGGGCCGCGCATGAGGACAGACGGCAAGGTGGTGCTCAATTACTTTCCTGGGAACATCGGGGATGTCAGACGGTTGCCACGCAAACACGTCGACATTCGCCCACAGGAAAGCAACGAGCGCGCTTTCCTATTTAGGGTCGAGAGTGGCACTAATGGTGAAGGTACCACCAGTGCCGTCCTCCTTGGCGGGCACCTTCTTGGTCTCAGGTGGAGCTGCCATTACCTTCTTACACTTGCCGGTGGAGCTCGATGGTGCGTCCTCGACGGTAGCACAGCACTCCGAAGAGGTGCGCTTGCCAGAGTGGGCATCAGAGCTCTTGCCGGACTTGGTCTTCTACTTCCCCCCTGGAGCTTCAGCGGCAAGTGACTTGCGATCTGTTGCGGCTGTTGCTTCCCGGTAGATCTTGTCGGCACAGATAAGAGCATCCTTCTTGTCGCCAGGGACAGAGATGACACTTATCGGGCCTGGCATCTTGAGCATGTTGTAGGCATAGTGAGAGGCTGCCATGAATTTGGCGAGTGCTGGACGGCCGAGTATCCCATTGTAAGGCAATGGGAAGTCAGCAACGTCAAAAGTGACCCTCTCAGTCTTGAAGTTCAATTCGCTGCCAAATGTTACCGGCAACGTGATCTTTTCCTTCGGCTTGCTCCTTCCCGGGTTGATTCCTTGAAAAGTACCAGTTTCTTCGAGCTCACTGTCAGGGATCTGGAGTTTCTGGAGCACCGCGGAGGAGATCAGGTTCAAGCCGGCCCCGCCGTCAACTAACATCTTAGTGACCTTGAGGTTGCGGATAGTTGGTGAAACCAACATCGGCATGCACCCGACCGCAGTTATGCGATCAGGGTGGTCCTCAATATCAAAGATGATAGGCGTGCTGGACCATTTCAGAGGCTTGCGTGACTCGACGGGTGGTTCTGCTGCATTGACATCCCGCACCCACTGCTTCAGCTGGCGGTGCGAAGTATGCAGAGAAGCACCACCGTCAACGCACAGGACCTCTGTGGATTTCTGGAACTTCTGCTCATCTGTCTCCTCACCATCCATGTCTTCATCGTCGTCGTCATCTTCATCCTTGTCGCGGCCGCGAGGAGGTCTGTCTCCTTGCCGCTGCTTGGCCTTGCCGCGGCGTCCTCCTCGGCCGGGGCGTTTCTTGTCGGATCCTCCAGCACCTTCCTGGGCTTTCTCCTTGTCGCGCCGCTCGTATTCGGCTTTCTGTTGCTCAACAAGCTGCTCGACTTTCTTGCAGCTTTTGAGGTCGTGGCCCTTAGTGCGGTGGATTTTGCAGTACCGCTTGTTGGCGCCGTCCTGCTTGTCGGCAACTGCCACAGCTGCGGCAACCTCCTTGCCGGAGTTACCAGCTTTGGCTTCTTTGCCGGACTGCTCAACGGCTAGCACCTCTTTGCCTTTCTTTTTCCTGTTATTCCGCCGCCGGTTTTTTTTGCCGGGGCAGCATCATCACTGTCAGATCCTCCTACTCCTATGTTCTCTCCGGGGAGTCTCCTTCCTTCCTCAGCACGTGCACACTTGTCGGCCAGGGCATATAGCTCACTGACGTCTCTGATCTTGCACATCGCGATTTCCTCCCACATCCCGCGGTTTCGCACGTTCTGATGGAACGCGCTGATCACCGCGGCAGGGTGGACGTCTGGGATGTTGTGTTGTACACTGCTGAATCTCTGAATGTACTTGCGCAGGGGTTCTCCTTCCTTCTGGGCGAGCAGATGAAGGTCACTCTCTTGGCCATGAGGCTTGTGGCCGCCTGTGAAGGCGCCGAT
This sequence comes from Triticum dicoccoides, assembly GCF_002162155.2. NCBI lineage: Eukaryota > Viridiplantae > Streptophyta > Magnoliopsida > Poales > Poaceae > Triticum > Triticum dicoccoides. The sequence goes on along the minus strand of NC_041385.1, from coordinate 321,158,810 downwards.
AAACTGATGGCATAGATCGGCCCAAGAGGATATGGAGTTGTCCGGCAAGTGCATGAGCCAGGATCTGACGTTGGGCTTGAGCACCAGCGGGAAGTAGTTGGCAAGGATCTTGTCGTCCCGTCCCCCGGCATCCTGCACCGCAATGGTGTAGATGCTGAGGAACTCCGACGGATGCGTCTTGCCATCGTACTTCTCTGGTATGTCTGGCTTGAAGTTCTTCGTGCTGGGCCACTGAACTTGCCGCAGTTCACGAGTGAACGCAGGGCAACCTACCGCGTACGGTAGATCGCCTGGTTCCCCTGGCGCATGCATGTCAACAGAAGGCCCAGCGCGCTTGTCGGATTGACATCGCGCTTCTCTTCGGCGCTCGATGCGAGTACGAGCGTCTTCTTGCTGTCGATCGTGAAGAACTTGGCGCTGATCGTGACGAGCTCGTGGATCCGACGATGCGGTGGAGTTGCTGTCGAGGTGAATCCGATGAGTCGGCGATCTTGTCCTTTGGGGTGGTGATTGCATGGTGGTTGCACCTCCACCAGTTTCGACGCCACCGGCTCGCGCCTGGCAACCCTGCCGCGGCAGCGACGCGCTCGGCTGCCGCGGAGTGTTGCCATTGGCGTAGCCGATGAGACTCTGAATGGTGGCCCTCCATTCGTCGATCTTGTCCGACGTCGGAGGGTAATCCAGGAGCAGTTGAGCTCGCGCCAAAGCTTCTGCCGGAGTGGTGGGTGGCAGTGGCGGACGGCGCGAGGAGCGGGATGTGCTCGGACTTCTAACTATGTTAGAAGGAGCATCATCCCGTCTGGGCGACCGTGTCTCGCTCGTGCTGGTATGCTGGTGTTCATGCTGGTCTTGAGCGCCCCGGGATCCACCAGCTTGATCTTGGCCCAACAAACGTATGGTACTGCGAGTACCATGACGCTATCGGTCCTGCGCCTCCGGCGATGGGCGCGGAACAAGCACGGACGTCGAGGTCTGCGCTGCCTTGCCCTTGGACCTGGCAGCGTCGTGAGCTTCCTCGTCGACGTCCGTCCTTCCGCCGACGTCTACCCCCCACCCATTTGCTCCGGTGGCGGTGGGATCGACGTGGACGGAACAGCTGCCTCCGAAGCCTTCTTCTTCGGTGGTATGTTGATGAAGAAAATGAAGATCTAACTCGTGTGAACGCCGGATCAGGTTCACACAACCTCGCCGCCCCCTACCTGGCGCGCCAAAGATGTCGGGGAAACTGATCCACGAACACCTATGGGGCCGGCGGACCGTGGCCCCTTTCGGTTCGGCGGGGGGCGGAGGTCGCACGAAGAGCAGATCGAGGCGAAGCACACGAGCAGTTTACCCAGCTTCGGAGCTCTCCGGAGAGATAATACTCCTACTGCTGCTTGTCTGATTCTATTGTGTTCTTGCTCGAGAGAGCTAAGTGTTTTTCTGGCTTCCGAATGATCCGAGCCCTCTCTACGTTGCGCATGGGCCTCCTTTTATATGCTGAAGGGGTCACCGAAAGGTGGCAACGTAAACAAGGGTACAAATGTAAAAAGAGAGGTGGTTGGTACAGTTACTTGTACAGTGTTTCCTACCTAACCCTGACAGCAGGGGACAAGGGCATTAAATGCCCGTCTGTATAGCCCAAACAGTGCAGAAAAGGACCGTTAGGGGCGCCACCGCTTGCCATGATGGCGATCTTGTCAGCTTCGCATGCCACTGCGCACCGCTGGCTGCACAGCCTCCTGCCACGCGCGCATGGAAAGGCCCCCAGAGGGACACGTTGGTGGATGCGCTGGAGCGTGGGCACAAAGTGGCCGCCTGCCGCGGCAAGCGCCTTGCCGCGGCCGTTGCCTTGTCGGGTCTGGAAGCTTGTCGCTCACCGGGCCTTGCCGGGACGCGCGGCGCGTCGCGGCAAGTTCCTTCAAATGCCTTGGTTGGCCTTCCCGGCAAGCTCCTCTTGCCGGGGCCTTGTCTCCTGGGCTTAAATACTTTGTTCTTGAATGGCTCCAAAGGAACCACGGAGGATCTTGGCGGTCGCCCGGTGAAGCCTTGCCGCGGGGCGCTGCAACTGCCCGTGCACAAGTTCGGGATACTAGGGTACCCCTACTCTAGTACGCCGACATTTGCCGATAGCCGGTTTCCTCAACTGCGGTCCCACTTGTAAGGCCAACTCCAACCTCTATCAATATATGGATGTACTCTTCTTCCCAATACAAAAACTTGCATCCATTCTACTCCCTCCGTTCTAGTATTTGTCAAAACATATATGTATCTAGACATGTTTTAGTATATAGGCACATCCATTTTTGGACAAATGGAAGTCAAGTATTTTGGAACGGAGGGAGTACACAATGAAATTTTTAAGTTAGCACAACTAGTCTAATCTGAGAGCACAACCGAAGATTTGGTCGGGTTCTTCCTCCTTTTGCCGACACATGGGACATCCAGCATCCAGGTCGTGTCATGAAAGAAAATAGGGTGGTAGTTGATAAGTTGAAGCCACGAGATGTGCATCTTGGGTTAAACTGTAAATAGAATCTTACTACTCTTGAGTAACTCCAAAAGCAGCCACCGAAGATCTTTCTTGGATTTGTTTTTCATCACCAGCACGTCGAGGTGAAAGATTTGCAGGTTCAGTGGGTCCGCTTGCGTTTTCACTGACATGTGGGACCGCATGTGAGCAAACAGACGATGGGCTCCGCGCGTCCGCTGGCTGGCTGAGAAGAAAGATAGAGGAGTGCTGAGCACGGACTGCAGGAAATTTGTTCTACGTACTGTACCTCGATATAGGCTCGATATAGTGGGGTGGCATGGGCCATAACTAGCACCCACGTCTAGCACTACGGCACACGCCAGCCACACGAGTCCCATCCGACACCAATTTTCTTGGAGTCCGTGCTACAACCATCTCTTCTCCCTCCTGTTTTCTCAGCCATCGCACGGTGGGCGGGGTGGGGGTTTGCCGGTAGTCGGTTTGCTCAACTACAGTCCCACTTGTAAGTGAAAATGCAACACCGCACACATTCCCGCTTGAGCGGCGTGCCAGACCAACCGTGTGGGGGTGCGACGCGAACACAGCAGGCTTTTCCTTTTGAACTCGTAACTTGTAAAATTTGGTTCTGCTCCATGGTGCGATCGATAGATAGAAAATAATGATTTTGCCTAGAATAATGAGAAGTTTGGTTTTGGCGCCCTTCATGCATGGAGTACGTACAAAAATTATGAAGTTGATGCGAAAGGTAAGATAATTACTGTGGTATCATATACTACGACATGGATTTGACGGAAAGATAAAAAGACATACGGATCCATCAATGACATCCTCACGCCATAGTGCGCCGGGTCACCAACCGACGTGTGAGGAGCAGCGGCGTTGGCGGCGAGCTCAACGTGCTTCTGAACAGTGCGTCCAAGGTTTCCCTGCAGTCCAAGAAGGCCAGCGTCCTATCGTCCTCCTCTTGCATGCGCGTAGACGTGGGTGATTATGTCCATGGTGTCTTGCTGCGCCAGGCGCTGCGCGGCGAGCGCGACCTCAAGGTGGACATTCTCCGGCGCGACGGCGGGCAGTCGCAGGGCCACTAGTGCGTCGAAGAGGTTGTCACCATAGTGGCCGTTGAGGGTGGCGGGCATCGCAGAGCCTGGGGGCGTCGGCTGAAGGCTTACGTCAAAGTCGTCCGCGAGCTTCTTGACGACGGTGAACTTGTCGAGGAAACCGACGAGGACCTCGTCGAACAAGGAGACGAAGCTGTCGTCCAAGCGGCCCCTCGCCCTGCCGGCCTCAAGCAATACTACCTGGAGACGTTCCTTGTTGCCGGGCCGTAGGCCGGCGTCGTGGACCATCTGGCGCAGCCGGCTGATGCTCGCGCTCATCGCCTCCATGGGTCTAGCTTAGCTTCTACTAGTCAATTGATCTTGCGATTTGAGTGATCACTCTTGCCCTTGGTTAGCGTGTGTAGGTGCGTAGGATTTCGTACTACTCCTCGGCCCTCTACTGCACCTGCCCTTGGCTGTATGATAGGTGGGCCAGCCACCCCCTGGGCCCACGTGTCATTCACCCAAAGGCAGTTGCCGTAAGTCAATGAAGCTGCGCCCCCTCCGTGCCGGTGTAGTATAGTCATCTTACCAGACCTCTAGTTGGGGCCAAACGAGAGAAGTTTGATGTTTACTGGTTTATTGGCCCCCTTTGCATTTTGCGCCAAGTTTTGACCTTTGATTTAACTAATAAAATGTTAATGCATGTAAACAAAAATGTTGTGTAAGTCACATTACGAGAACCAAATAATCCCAAAACACTTAGGCACGGTGCATTAACTCCCTCCTTGTTTCTTATTTCGTGACATATCAACCAATGTGAGATGTGGGCCATGCATGCTTTCAATGACTTGAGACTACCAAACATGACATGAAGTGTTTAGTTCATTGCATGTAATCCTATTAAGACTCAAGTTAGCAAGAAAACATTAAGTTCTCTCGCCGAGAGGAATAAAACACCATGTATTTATTTATAGAGGGAGTAGTACATTTTTTGTGACATGCATTACTAGATATTGCTAGTCAAATACAAAAATCCAGATGGACGTGGTAGTACTCCTAAATCCAGACGGTGGTGCTACTAGTACTAGTAGTAGTACTACCAATGTAGTACTCCTAGGAGTACTAGCACTGTACTACCTGTTGGTCAAATTATTACGTGCTGCTCCTCACAGTGAAGTGACAAGACCCTGCGCCGGAGATGACACTTGGGTATAGGCGCCATGTTCGGCATACCATAGTCAGCCTCACCGTCTGCAATCACTATCATCATGGCTGTAGAGCTAGCCTGCTTACAACTAGCCCTGTTCGACATAATTTCCCGTGCGTAGATGCCCGTGCATTGCACGGAACACCAAGATTGGGGGTGGACTACTCCGGCAGCGGCCATCACACCAGATTTTCTCAGGGCCTTCTAGATGTGGTGGGGAGGAGATAAGGCTGATTGTGAGAGACAAGGAGTTGTTAGTAAATAGGGAACAAGTGCGGGCATCTTTTTGCAAAAATGGAGAAGCTTGGTTTGTATGCGTCAGATCTAGATCCGACGGCTACTGGTGAAAGATGGGAGGCACAACATCATCACCAACTCAGGACGTATTTGATTCGCAGGATTTTGAAAACGCAGGAATAGGACACGACAATATTACAAGTTTCAAACAGATATTACAAATGTTAGGAGTAATGCTGCACATAGGAAGAGGGAATTACTAGGAAGTTCACGTAAGAACTTTCGTTACTTTAGGTGGATGCAGCGTTATCATACAAACTAAAATCCACCGCCCTGACAAGTCACTAATGGGCAAATAAGTTTTCGAGTCTCTGGCCACTTGATGTTTCAAAAACAAATTCAGCTTCTGCGGAGACTTTGTCATTTAGTCTTAGACGCTTGCAGTGATCAGCACGCCATTCATTGTTGCGCCAGAGAATGCCAAACCTCATTACCTTGAGCACACTTGCCTCCAGAACAAAGAACATGGCTAATTTAATCTCAGATGTGCTGCCTCGGTAGTCGATTAAATCAATTTCTGTAAGATGGAGATCAAGTCATTCGATGAGATTGTTATAGTGCAGCACATTTTTCACTTTCGGGTCTTTTTTTATCTGCAAAAGAAGAGAACATATTAGAGCAGCTGGCTGCATAAGATTGCCGTGTGATCAAGAGGTACCAATATCATTCGCTCATACGATAGGGTTGGCTGGCTAGTGATATTTTTTCACACACTCTCTCTCTCTCCCTCTCTCTCTCTGTTTCTGTTTCCTCTCATTTAACTAGGAGCACATGAAGAGCTTGGGCATTTGTTGCCTTCCACTATGTGGCCGATGCCATATTTCGCAAAAGTATGCCACATAATACGCATCGATGTCAAATCAAAAGATTTTGGCACCGCTCTCGCGGTGTGAGAGAGTTGGCACTGCTATGCACACAGACCCACATGTATAAACAAATCAATCAAACCAACTACACCAGCCTCTCACTCTCCCAAACAAGTGGTTTTTATTGCCTCAGTCCTCTCTCTCTCCCACGCAGTGTTTTTTCATTGCGTGAGTTAATTTGGCACCAGAGCAAAGTAGGTGCTCTAGATTGGGGCACCAGGTGAGCAATGGAGGGGCATCGATGCCAGATGCATCACAAGTGAATTTGGCACATGTTTTGGCCTACATAGCCCAATTTTGTACTCCCTCCGTCCCAAAATTCTTGTCTTAAATTTGTCTAAATACGGATGTATCTAGTTACATTTTAGTGTTAGATACATCCCTATCTAAACAAATGTAAGACAAGAATTTTGGGACGGAGGGAATACTACCTCGTATTTAGTATAAAATTTTGACCATAGATTTACCTAAGAAAATGCCAATGCATGTCACCATTTGAAATTATGTTCAAATACGAATCCAACGATATAGTTCTTAGTGACATGCATTAACATTTTGTCAGTTAAATCTATGGTCAAATTTTGATACTACAAAATTGGAAGAGTAAACCAGGACGGAGGTAGTAGTAGTACTTGCCCTTAGGTTAACCATAGAGTTACTGGAGTAGTCTAAGTTACTTTCCACTATGACTATCCTAGGCTACTACAGTAGTACAACATAAAAATGATGCAGGTGATCACGTGAGAAAAAAATACTAAAAACATTTCTTTCAGTGCAGTGCATAGATGTAGTTTTGAACACTACACTTGTCATCGTAATTTGGGAAAATTACAAAAAAAATGAGCTACATTGTGATTACCATTTACTAATAGGAAAGAAGTTTCACCTTGATGAGTAGCTTCTCCGTGCATGGAAAGCATGTAAGGAATCCAACAACTTGATCCAGATTGGGGCCGATAGATTTTACTGCTAAGATCTTCACTGTGCGCATGGACTGGGTTAAGCTTGTGGGAATCATTTTCTGGAAGACGGTCGTAAATACATCAAGAAGAAATTTAAAAATGTGAATTTCAAGAAGACGGAGAAGAAGATGAGTGGTGTACCTGAACGATTACGGATCCAATAAAGAGTTCGGATAATTTGGCAAACGAGTACACCAACGCTGTCAATTTCGGCACGTCAATGACCCAGATTTTTGTTGGACCTTCTAGATTTGATACAAGCAATCTCTCAAGGGAAGGCGCATTCTCAATGACCATAACGTGGAACAGCTGGAGTGATCTCTTCCCAATTGATGTCGACTTCCGAACCTTCACAAACTCGGTCACTCGGTGATCAACAATTCCTCTTGGATGCTCTAGACCTTGACGCCTAACCGTCTGGAAGAAGCACAGTCTTCAAAGGAAACAAGCGTCGGATCCACGCAGGATCAATCTCTTTAGTGATGCTCAATCACTTTGGGTTTGTAGGTGTTGGGTTTTTGGGTTTTCCTCACTTGATGATTTTCGCTCAAAGTTCTCAGAGGATAGGATGCTCACAATTGACAAGTGTTAGTTTCTCTTGGAGCAGCCAACCAGCTAGTGGTTGAAGGGGGCGGCTATTTATAGCCTAGGGAGCAGCCCGACATGATAAGACATAAATGCCCTTGTCTGATATGACCGTTAGGTAGGTAGATATTTTGGAACCGCTGGCGCATAGCACATCAACGGTCAGAATTTTTACTATCAAAATCCTCAGGGCTATCATGTTCCTCACTGTGTAGGCAATTCACACTGGTGAATTCCTAACTCCTCAGTCAGAACAAATTCCTCAGAGACCAGAAGAACTTTGTCTCTGTCACTGAAGAATATGACTGAACTGTATGAGATTTCCAATGGCTTCACTCGAAGGGATTGGTAGGTTTAGGATTTTGAGTTGAGCATCACATGGAAATGTTTCCTTTGTATTTCCTCGACCCCCTTTAACAGTATGGTGTTTCCTATGACTCAAGAAAGAGAAAATGAAACTACGAAAACAAAAGTCTTCACGCTTCATGTTCCTCGAATGATTGCCTAGTCTTCAAGGTCACACCAATTTCTTCACTTTCAAAGTCTTCAGAAAGTCTTTATAGATCCAAAGTCTTCAGTTGAAGAACTTCATTTTTAGGGGTCGACTTTCTCTGTAAATATCAAACTCCTCATAGACTTATAGACCTGTGTACACTCACAAACGCATCAGTCCCTTAACCTATAAGTCTTCAATACACCAAAATCACTAAGGGGCACTAGATGCACTTACAATCTCCCCCTTTTTGGTGATTGATGACAATATAGATTAAGTTTTCAACATGGATAAACATGTGAATTGTAAATACTGATATTGAGGAATTTGATTGCAAGATACAGAAGAACTCCCCCTGAAGATGTGCATAGTGAGGAATTTGCTTTTCAAGCAATGCACACTTGAAGAGTATAATGAAGGAGATCTCCCCCTATATCTTGTAATTCATACACGGATTTGATATATAATATGAAGAATTTGAAATGCATGATGAAATATGGTGACTGATGTAATTCAGCATGCATGCATTAACATTAATGAGGAATAAGCATGCAGAAGAACACATCAAAAGTATCTGGTCACCATAGAGTTTAAGATTACAACTCGATCCAGCAAAGTCATCAGAAGAACGAGAGTTGTAATTTAGCAAAAAACGCCCATATAAGATAGACCCGCATGAAGACTAACTCAAATTTCTCCCCCTTTGTCATCGAATGACCAAAAGGGTTGACACTGAGGACTAACACCCCTGAAGAATATCATGATGATGGAGGAGCACCAGCGTTGTCAGGGTCTTGAGTCGATGTAGGGCCTGCTGCAGTGTCGTCCGAGTCTTCATGCCCATCTGTGGCGCGTGAAGAAGAATATGAGCTGGCCACCACGGAAGGAACCTTGACCCTCTTGAATCTCTTCGGTGGAGGAGCAGACCTGTCAAAGTCTTCCTTTAAGCCCATTTGCTTCAGATCTTCTTCACCATATAGATGTGACAGAATAGCCCAGGTGCGATCAAACACTTCATGGAGGTAGTAGTGGTTTTTCTTCACTGCATTATGTGTGGAAGTCGTGTTGTGAAGACTAGAACCAAACCGATGCTTAACCCACTTGTGGTTGCGATCCACCTTCTGGTGAAGACTTATCAGCAGTTCACGATCAGTCAGCACATGAGGAGCAGTAGCTTGAGGACTTTTCTTGGTAGCATTGGCAGTAGTATCATGAGTGGCAGAGTCCTCATTGGTGGAGTAAGAACGGCTGGTGACTTGCCCTTCTCATCAGATGAGGAAATTGTCCGCTTGAGGACTTCAATAGGGGGCAAGTAGCTGAGGTGATTCTGCAAATCAGCCTTGTAGTTGAGTGAAGACCTTGTTCTGAGGAATCTCATGATCCACGGTGCGTAAGGCTTCAGCTCAAATGGAGAAAGTGCAACATTCGCCAGAGTCCTCATGAAGAAATCATGGTAATTTATGGGAATGCCATGCATGATGTTGAAAAGCATGTTCTTCATCATTCCGATAATTTCTTCATCAGATGAGCCATGGCCTTTGATGGGACTCATGGTCTTCGTCAGAATGCGGTAGATTGTTCTTGGCACATAGAGCAATTCCTTCACGAGAATTTGGTCCTTGGAGCTTGTCCCGGCTTTAGCGGCTTCATGAGCACTTGAATATAGTGATCAGTGAGTTCAGGCTCATCATACAGACAACGAGCACCATCAGGTGGAGGACTGACTGGTAGGGCACGAACCAATTTAGAGGGTGGTGCCTTGTAATGAGTGTTTTCAGTCATCCAGTCCAACACCCATGAGTTGACGTCAGTAGCATCGCCTGTGATATGCAAAGTTACGTAGAACTGAAGAATAAGTTCTTCATTTCAATCAATTATGTCAGAGTAGAAATTGAGCAAGCCAGCGTCATGAATCATGCTGAGGACTTGATAGAAGCAAGGCATGGATTCCATGTCCACATGAGGAATATGCTCATGATCGAAGACTTTGTCCTTGTTGAAGAGCACCGAGGAATAGAAGTTGGCCTGGCTGGCAGTCCAGAAACGCTTCCTTCTAAGATGAGCATTGTCATAGGGGTTGAATTCCATGAAGAATAAGTGCTCGCCAAAGAAATCATCAGCCTTGAATTTTTGCTTCTTGGAGAAAGGATCCTTTGTCTTGGGCTGAGGAGTGTCAGTCAATTGCAGCACTACTTCTGGAATCGCAATTTCAGGTTCCTCGGGCTGAGGAATTTCAGGCTCTTCTGCAGCTTCATCCTGGGTCGTTAATTTTTCATTGACAATTTCTTCAGCACTAGTGGCTGGAATTTCTTCATGAATACTTGGGGTTGCATGAGGTTCTTCAGATCCCATTTGCACTTCAGTGGCAGCAGGGGACTGAGGAATAGCTTGAAGGGGAGTGAACATTGGAGAGTTGGGATGTTGACTGTCCCAAAATTCATCATTGAGCACAGGAGTGGTACAACCAATGTCCACATCCTCCTCTTCAATTTCTTCAACACCTGCCTCTTCAGCAGTAAACTGAGGCAAAGGTGAGGAAATGACTGGGGTTGAAGGGATCTTATCCACTTCAATTTCTTCGTCCAACTGCTCTGACGTAGCAGCAGAAGGAGATTCTTCATCAGATTCATCAGGAATCACATAATCTTCACCAAATGGAACAAGATCCTTTGATGGCATTGATGAGACTGGAACGACATCAATTGGATTGTCAATTGAACTGATCAGAGTCTTCATCTTTTTCGGAGCTGAAAAATTTGAAGAAGTTGATGCCTTCCTTTTCTTCACAGCTGCACGTTCTGCAGCCTTGGTCTTCTTCGCATCTGATGCAGATGGAAGGATTGGAGTTGGTGTAGGTGCAGGAGGTGCAGAGCAATTTGGTCCATTTTCCTCAGGCCCAACTGATGCAGTTGTCCTGATTTGTTCACTTCCCTTAGGCGCATCACTAGTGGATGCCCTGGCAATATCTTCAGCTGATGGAATGGAGTCATCAGCCCTGGCGCTCTCATGGTCTTCAGCAGCCTGATTGTCATTACCGGTGCTGGCATGTTCTTCAGTAGGCTGAGCAGATGCCACAACCTGAGTAACTTCAACATGCACAGGTGGAGCAGCACTTGAAGTGAATTTCTTTGTCAGATTGATGAAACGCACCTTGGCGCCCTTCCAATCAGCATGGTAGCGATCAAACTCATCACTCAGCTATTTGATTTCAACTTGCAAGGCAAGGAGCTGATCAAGAGTGAGAGTGAGGACATTGTCCTTGAGGTAGCACTGTTTCTTGTACTGCGCTTTCTTAAAACTTCTACCTTGATCAAATTTCCATTTTTCTTCTTCAATGAAGGCAGTAAGAACATGACTTTGACCAGGAGTGAGGTTCATCTCTGGCAAAGGTGTGCTAGGATCCTTGTGCCATAGGTCGATATAGTCAAGGATCAACTTTGGATCCAGCATCAGCGGCACAGTGCTGCCTTTGGCTCTAGCGGCCCTGGCTTGCCTGTCTCTGATGATTTCGACAAGTTCTTCATCATCAGCCTCATCATCATCAGAGGGTACATGGAAGGCGACCTGCTTCTTGTGAGAACTTGGGAGAGTGCCTCGTCCAGCAGTGGCCTTTTTCTTCAACAGAGAGGGACCAGCTGAGGAATTTCGAGCAGCTAAGGATCTTGCAGATGCTCCTGAGGCAATAGAGAAGCCTTGAGTCCTTTGGCACGTGGCGAGATGCATAGGTGCCGAGGATTTTTGTCGGAGCAGCTGAAGACTTTGACGGAGGAGCTGAGGACTTTAAAGGAGCATTCTGAGGAATTTGCCATGAGGGCCTTGAGGAATCTGGCCTTAATGGCATAGCAGAGGAGCTTGGCCGTGAGGGCATTGAAGGTGAAACACTGGATTTATGTGCATGCTTGTTGTGCATTGCCTTCTTTGGTTGACTAGCAGAGGCCTCAGCAGAGGCAGCAGCAGCAGTAGAATTTGTGTTGAATTTCTTCACTGCTTCCTTTGCTTGCTTAGCCAGTTTGGCTTGGCGCTTTGCCCATTCATCAGGATAATCCTCACCGCGCTTGAGGCTGGTGGGATCTACCAACGGGCCTGGAGCCAGTGGGGGTCTTGGGAATGGAGGGTTGAGTGCGAATTTCCTCATATACTTGGGAGTGACATATCTGTATTCCCTCCATTCTCGTGCCCATCTCTTCTCTATCCTTTGTATGCGCACCTTGCGCTGATTCTTGTCCTCTTTGCCGAATTTGGCTTCATCAGGTGTGCAGTAGTCCTTATATATGTCCTCAGGGATTTCAAACGCAGTATTGACCTCAGGCCTCTTTCCTCCCTTCTGTGGCCTTTTGTCACCCATTTCTTCAGCTGAGGAATATGAACAACTGATGTTTCTGAAGATGTATGCAACTTTCCTGAAGAGGAACGCTGCAAATGAGCTAAGTTGATGAGAACCTAGTGATTCAGCAGCGGACATTTGTACCTGTAAACAGAGTATAGTTGCGAGGAATTTGGAGAGGTCATATGCGTTCTCAGAAGGTTTTTCAAAAAGAATAGGTTTTAGGGAATTTGACCAGATGAGTCTTGAGGAATTTCACTAAGCATTCTTTGTCTTAGGTTCCAGAGTTGTGTAGATTGAACATCCACACAATTTAGGAATCTTGAAGAAAATCATTGCTTAGAGAAACGAATCAAGAGCAGATGACATGTGAGGTGTTTATGTGTGTGAAGAATTGAAGAATAAACACTTTTGAAGATTTTCAGGAATACTTGAGAATCAAAGCGAGCAGTTAAAAGTAACTTTTAATTACCCGAAGTGAAGAACACGACGAACTGGGAAGAACAGAAGTGAAGTTCGTCAGGTCAGATCTTCCATGCCCTAAATCGGCAGAGGAAGACGGCTACAGCAGCGGTGGAGTGAAGAAATCCGCAACCGGCGCGAGTACGACGGCGACGAGGTCAAGGCAGTGAAGCTCTTCCTCACCGACGATGATGAAGTAGCGGCGGCGCTAGGGTTTTGGGAAGCTCGAGCAGGAGAGAGAGTGCGAGCAAGGTGAAAGTGAAGTGAGGAAGAGACAAAGGTATTTATAGAGGGAGTGAAAAACTGTTCAACCGAGGAAATCGGACGAACATGCCCCTGGCCTCTTCTCATTCGCTTGACATGTGTCACCCACGTACAGAGAGGTGGCGATCATGTAGGATCGTGGGTGAATAGATAAGTATTGTCGTGAGAAGCGGAACGGTTTTAGTGGCAAAGCTGAAAATTCAGATAGGATAAGTTAAAAGTTCCGTTCGCAATTTCTTCAGCTGTCAAGGACACAGTGAAGAATTTGAACAAGTTTCAAATAGAACATATATGAGTAATTTGTGAATAGACTGGGTTGAGTTTAGGATAGAGGGGGAACGGTCCGATCACATTCACTTAGCAGAAGAAATCAACTTCTAGAAATAACAATAAGTGAATGCTGTAGAGGACATAAAACTCATATATATTCGAATGAAGAACAACACCGGAAAGAGTGACGACAAAGCAAAGTTGAAGAATTTGAAAAACTGAGGAATTTCAAAAACGAAGAAAAACTCAAATTGAAGATTTTCAACTTTGGTTGGTGGCGTAACCCACCGTAAAAAAGCTGATTTCAGACACCGCGTACAATTGTCGTAGGGCTCTGAGAATCAATTTCTTCATTAATTTCTTCACACTTATAGGGTTAGTCTTCATTGATTGAAGAAAAACGTTACTTCGTGTGTTCCGCATCTAAGTCATCAAGTCAGCATAAGTGTTAGGAGGTGTGTCCATTTCAAAGAACATTCGAAGATTCTAGGATATTTAGCTCACACCGCAACTTGCTAAATCTCTTCTCATCCAAGGGATTTTTGTGAAGATATCGGCCAATTGATCTTCAGTGCTGACGTGGTCGATGGAGATGTCGCCCTTCAACACATGATCACGAAGAAAATGATGACGAATTTGGATGTGCTTGGTCTTCGAGTGCTGAACTGGGTTATGAGCAATCTTGATGGCACTCTCATTGTCACAGTAGAGAGGCACATTCTTCACATTGACGCCATACTCCTTGAGTGTTTGCTTCATCCATAGTAGTTGAGCACAGCACGATCCAGCAGCAATGTACTCAACTTCTACAGTGGAGAGAGATACGCAGTTCTGTTTCTTCGAGGACCAACAGACCAAAGATCGTCCGAGGAAATGACATGTACTAGATGTTGACTTGCGGTCCACGCGATCGCCAGCATAGTCAGAGTCTGCATATTCAATCAGATCAAAAGTGGAGCCCTTGGGATACCATAATCCAAGTGTTGGTGTGTGAGCTAAGTATCGAAGAATATGCTTCACAACCTTATGGTGTGATTCCTTCGGTGTAGCTTGAAATCGGGCACACATGCAAACACTAAGCATAATATCCGGCCTAGATGCACATATGTACAATAAAGAGCCAATCATGGAGCGGTATACCTTTTGATCGAAGTCTTTACCATTTTCATTAGTGCATAGATGGCCATCTGTGGGCATTGGAATTTTGACCCCTTTGCAATCTTGCATGCCGAATTTCCTCAATACATCCTTGAGGTATTTCTCCTGAGATATGAATATTCCATTGCGCTGTTCACGAATTTGAAGACCTAAACAGAACTTAAACTCTCCCATCATAGACATTTGATATTCTTCACTCATCATATAGGCAAATTCATCACTATATCATTGGTCAGTATAGCCGAAAATGAAATCATCAACATATATTTGCCACACAAACAATTCACCATCATAAGACTTAGTGAAAAGAGTTGGGTCCAGTGAACCAGGTTTGAAGCCTTTCTTCATGAAGAATTCCTTCAAGGTATCATACCACGCCCGAGGGGCTTGCTTGAGGCCATACAGGGCCTTGTTGAGCTTGAAGACTTTGTCGGGATTCTTTGGATCTTCAAAACCTGGGGGTTGAGCAACATATACTTCTTCCTCAAGCTTACCATTAAGGAATGCACTTTTCAAATCCATTTGTCGTAAGATAATATCATGATGGTTAGCATAGGCAAGTAATATGAGAATAGCCTCAAGTCTAGCAACAGGTGCAAAAGTTTCATCGAAGTCAATTCCTTCAACCTGTGTGTAGCCTTGAGCTACAAGCCGTGCCTTATTGCTCACCACAAGGCCATTTTCATCTTGCTTGTTGCGGTAGATCCACTTTGTGCCAATAATGTTCTGCTTGCGAGGATCTGGACATTTGACCAGTTCCCAGACGTTGTTGAGCTCGGGCTAATATAATTCTTCTTGCATAGCTTGAATCCACTCAGGCTCCAGAAATGCTTCACCTACCTTAGTGGGCTCTGTGATAGAGACAAACGCAAAGTGCCCACAAAAGTTAGATAAATGTGAAGCTTTTGAGCGTGTGAGAGGACCTAGTGCTTCAATGTCATCGATGATCTTCTCGATTTGCACTTCATTTGCAATACGAGGATGAGCGGGTTGTCTTCGAGGAATTTGATCCGCATTTTCTTCAAGAGCATTTTCCTCAGCATCATTTTCTTCAGGTGCGCCAGCTCGACGTTCATCACGTTCTGGAATGAATTCTTCAGCAGATTCTTCAGTAGGAATGACATCCTCAATGGCTTTGAACTTGATAGAATCCTCAGGTGCTGGTTCATCTATCACAGAAGGTAGGTGCTCTCTTTGGGAGCCATTAGTTTCATCGAACCGCACATCCACAGTTTCAACAACCTTGTGAAGAACGTTGTTGAAGACTTTGTAGGTGTGCGAGTCCTTTTCGTAACCAAGCATGAAACCCTCATGTGCTTTCGGTGCAAACTTAGAATTGTGATGAGGATCTCTAGTCCAACATTTAGCACCGAAGACTTTGAAGTAACTTACATTGGGTTTCTTGTCAGTGAGGAGTTCATAGGCAGTCTTCTTGAAGAATTTGTGAAGATATACTAAGTTGATGATGTGGCAAGCAGTATCAATTGCCTCACTCCAGAAACAACGAGGCGTCTTGTATTCATCAAGCATAGTGCGAGCCATCTCAACAAGAGTTCTGTTCTTGTGCTCCATGACGCCATTCTGTTGAGGAGTATAAGGAGCAGATAACTCATGAGTAATACCAAGTTCATCAAGATAGTCATCAAGACCGGAATTCTTGAACTCAGTTCCATTATCACTCATGATGTGTTTGATCTTCACACCAAAGTTGGTTCAGGGCCTCGAGAAAATCATTTGAAGACTTCCTACACTTCATGTTTGTAAGTGACAATGTGTACCCATATGTAACGAGAATAATCATCAACAATAACAAAGCCATATAGAGATGCATCATTTTTCATAGCAGAATAATGATTAGGACCGAAGAGATCCATGTGAAGCAATTCAAATGGTCGAGTGGTAGTCATGATAGTCTTCGTTGGATGCTTAGCCTTTGTCATCTTCCCAGCTTCACAGGCTCCGCATAAGTGATCCTTGAGGAATCTGACATTCTCAATGCCAATGACATGCTTCTTCTTCGCGAGCGTGTGAAGATTCCTCATGCCAGCATGACCAAGTCATCGATGCCATAGCCAGCGTTCTTAAGCTTTTGCAAGTAAGCACACGACAGGCTATGTACAAGTCTCCTCTCCTAAAGCCTTCGAAGACTTTGGAATTGTCAGCTTCCAAGATCACAACAAAATGATACTTGCCAAAGACAACAACCATATCAAGATCACAAAGCATCGAGATAGACATGAGGTTGTATCCTAAGGACTCGACAAGCATGACTTTGTCCATGTGTATGTCCTTAGAGATCGCAACCTTACCTAGACCCAATACCTGACTTTTGCCTTTGTCAGTGAAGATGATATGCTTCAGATGTGACGGTGATAAGGGAGCATCCATCAATAGATTCTTGTCACCAGTTATGTGATTTGTACATCCACTATCGAGGACCCACTCATTTGCTTTGGGTTGATCATCCTGCAGATGAATTAGTGCAGCTTACAAACTCATATACTTCATCAGTGAAGAATATGACATTAGTATCATCAGGTCAATTTCATCAAGCAATTAGAACAGATAATCAGTATGAGGACGTGAGAAATGAAGGTTCATTTCATCATGATTAGCATGCATCCTATCAGGCAATATTCAGTCCTCCAGCAAATTCTTCAGTCGTTTTGAGCACGAGTGGAGACCTGACCCTGCATAAGATATTAGTTCTTTTTCTTCACCACCCACATCTGGAGGGGTGGAAAAGAATTCATCACTCTACGAGCACCATATGAGAAAGGTGCCATGGACGCCAGTCCACTTCATTTCACATAAGAGGGGTTAGGGTAAGCATATGAATAAGCATAGAAATTCTTCGAGGACTTATGAACATAATGATTTGAAGAATAATGCACATATTCATAGCCCTTAGCTCTACCCTGCGAAACAGAAGGGTTAGTACGATCATGATCATATGAGGACTTTGATCCTTTTGAGGAATTTGATCCACGTGAGGAATTTGGTCCACCTGAGGACTTGGATCCACATGAAGAATTTGGTTCATATGAAGAATTTGATCTGGAGTTCCTTTTCTTCACAGGTGGTGTCATGAGAACATTCACATGAAGACTTTCAAGGCAACTTTTGGGAACCCAGATTTTCTTCATAGGAGAACCGTTCCTGTAGTTAGTCCCAATATATCTAGCAAATACTTAACCATTCTGATTTTTGAACAGTTTATAGTTAGAGTCAAATGACTCATCAGAAGAATGAGGAGATTCACATGTAAAGCCAGATAAGTTGGATGAATCAACTAGAGGTCGCTTTGCAGCAACCCATGAGGTTTTGTGGTACTGCTCAGGCTTCCAATATGTTCCATCAGCATTAAGTTTCCTCTCAAAGGCAATACCCTCTTTCCTAGGGTTTCTGTTGAGGATCTGCTTTTGAGCACATCACAAAGAGTCTGATGCCCTTTGAGGCTTTTGTACATGCCTGTCATGTACAATTCCTTCAGCCCTGCATCATTAGTGATACTTGCATTGTCCTCAGATGAGGAATTAGTGAGAGCAGAGACATATGAAGAATTTGTAGGATTAGAAGCATTTGAACATTCAGGTGAAGAATTAGCACTTTCACGTTCAATGCACTTCAGACATGGAGGAACAAATTCTTCCTGGGTAGCACTGATTTGTTGAGCAAGTAATGAATCACGATCCTTCTGAAGATCTTCATAATCCACTCTTAGGTTTTCAAGATCTTGCTTTCTTTGAAGAGATTCAGAAGAAAGCTTCTCATGATCAGACAAGAGAGAATTATGATGATCTTGAAGGACGTCAAACTTGGACTGAAGTCTCTGAAGACTCTCATCCAATGCTTTCGACTGATCCATTTCTTCACCCAACATATCATCGCTCTTATTAAGCATGTATTGAACTTTTTTGAAAGCTCTTTATTGTTTAGTGGGAAGGGAAGCAAGTTTGACATAGTTGGGGACAAATTCATCACCTGATTCATCATCACTAGATTCGGAAAGGTAGCATTCAGTTACCTTGGCACCCTCTGCCATGAGGCACGGTGAAGAGGATGACAATTCAGGTGCGAAAGTCATCTCTTTGAGAGAATCCTTGTAATCCTCAAACCAAGGATCATGACGAGTACGATGACCTTCATAGACCTCAGAAAGCCGGTCCTAGATTAGCTTCACGTGATTGAGGTGCATGACGTTTCGGAACTAATTTCGGGACAGACAGGAGCAGATGACATCCTTCGCCGTGAGGTTCAGTAGACTGTACTTGCGAATGTCATCAGCCTCTACCATCTTGCATAGATCGGTAAGACCAATCTGAGTGACGGTCCACAATTCGCTGTCCATAGCGATGAGTCGCTTCTTCATCATGGCCTTCCAACGGGGATACTCATGACCGTCAATGGGGCAGGATACGTTCCTCAATCCTGTAGTCAACATAACTAAAACTCCAGGCGGTTAAACCAAAATCACACAGAACAAGGGAGTACCTTGCTCTGATACCAATTGAAAGTGCGTTATATCGACTAGAGGGGGGGGGGTGAATAGGCGATTTTTATGATTTCTTCACTGAGGAATTTGCTAGTGAGGAAATTCCTAAATGAAGAACTACTAGCAGCGGAATAAGTACTTAGAAGTAAACATAACAGAACACAAGCATAGTCATCATGATGAAATGAAGACAAGCACAGAGTACAGAAAGCGTAAACATAGGATAACACAAGAAAGAAGACAGACAGACTGAAGAAATTGATCTCAGGAAATTGAGAAAGTCTTCAGTCAAAGTCTTCAAACAGATATGAACAAGCACACAACAACAAACATGAGGAAATGAAAGAGTTGAGGAAATAGAACCAGTAGGCTTGGTGAAGACAATGATTTGGTAGACCAGTTCCAACTGTTGTCTCAATTGTACATCTGGTTGGAGTGGCTGAGTATTTAAACTCGAGGACACCCAGTCCCGAACACACAGTCCTCACCGTATTCTCCTTGAGCTAAGGTCACACAGACCTCGCCCAATCACTCATGGTAAGTCTTCAGGTGACTTCCGAACCTTCACAAACTCGGTCACTCGGCGATCCACAATTCCTCTTGGATGCTCTAGACCTTGACGCCTAACCGTCTGGAAGAAGCACAATCTTCATAGGAAACAAGCGTCAGATCCACGCAGGATCAATCTCTTCAGTGATGCTCAATCACTTTGGGTTTGTAGGTGTTGGGTTTTTGGGTTTTCCTCACTTGATGATTTTTTCTCAAAGTCCTCGGAGGATGGGATGCTCACAATTGACAAGTGTCAGTTTCTCTCAGAGCAGCCAACCAGCTAGTGGTTGAATGGTGCGGCTCTTTATAGCCTAGGGAGTAGCCCGACATGATAAGACATAAATGCCGTTGTCTGATATGACCGTTAGGTGGGTAGATATTTTGGAACCGCTGGCGCATAGCACATCAACGGTCGGAATTTTGACTATCAAAATCCTCAGGGCTATCATGTTCCTCACTGTGTAGGCAATTTACACTAGTGAATTCCTAACTCCTCAGTCAGAACAAATTCCTCAGAGACCAGAAGAACTTTGTCTCTGTCACTTAAGAATATGACTGAACTGTATGAGATTTCCAATGGCTTCACTCGAAGGGATTGGTAGGTGTAGGATTTTGAGTTGAGCATCACATGGAAATTTTACCTTAGTATTTCCTTGACCCCTTTAACAGTACGGTGTTTCCTATGACTCAAGAAAGAGAAAATGAAACTACCAAAACAAAAGTCTTCACGCTTCATGTTCCTCGAATGATTGCCTAGTCTTCAAGTTCACACCAATTTCTTCACTTTCAAAGTCTTCAGAAAGTCTTCAGAGATCCACAGTCTTTAGTTGAAGAACTTCATTTTTAGGGGTCGACTTTCTCTGGAAATATCAAACTCCTCATAGACTTATAGACCTGTGTACCCTCACAAACGCATCAGTCCCTTAACCTATAAGTCTTCAATACACCAAAATCACTAAGGGGCACTAGATGCACTTACACCACCGCATGGACCCGCGCGCCGAGCTCCAGGCAGTGACGAAGAGGAACGCGCGGGAGGCGCGGGAGGAACAGGTGGCGGAGCGGTAGAAGGCGGCTACCGCCAATGCAGCACAGGAGGAGGCGGACGAGCCCGTGAAGGAGCAGGCCGATGCCGTGGCCAAGGCTCAGGCGGATGCCGCAGCCGCAGGCCGGGAGAGGCCACACGCGGCCAACCACCACAGCTCGTCATCCCCCTCCGCGCCGTGGCACCCGCGCTCGAAGTCTCGGCGGTGCCATCTGAAGGAGCCGGCGGGGACCAGCCGGTCATGGAGAGGGAGGGGGAGATGGTGTCGCCCCGGAGGCAGAGGCGACTCCACCAGCGCCGATCGTGGCAGACCAAGGCGGCCAGCCCAACGCGCCACCCGCGCCATCAGCTGGAGGTGGACCAGCGGCAGGAGCAGACCTCGTGGTCCGGTCTCCGGTACGCCAATACACAGGGAAGGCAGCCTCGGCGCCGCATCCGCAGAAGGCCAGGGGCGCCAGATCGTCGACCCAGGAGTTGGAGGCGGCTAGCGTCAGCTTGCCGGACTGGACGCTAGGGGGCGGGACGGCCGTGCTAAACGAGGCGGCATAGGATGTCTGGGCCCGGCTTCAATCTCAAGCCAATGCACTGAAAAATTACAGCCATCCGGGTAAGCTTCTTGCTTTTTTATTCTTGGATTCTTCTATGGGGGCGCGCAAACGCACCCACTCGGTGTAGTCCCCGAGTTTCGGGTCGGCTGCTGAGCAGCCGGCCTGGAACTTCTAAGTAGGCTCGGGTGTTGACTTGTCTCTTCTTGTTCATCTGTCTTTTTTGCAGGATTATCATAACCTCCGCGCGGCCGCCTTCAACTCCCACGTCCGGGAGCTGACTCAATAGACCGCCGACTTGTCTAAAAGCCGAAGTAAGTATTCCGCCTCTTTCTCTCGTGGGGGCGCATCAGCGGACCCACTGGGTGTAGTCCCCGAGATTCGGGCTGAATGCTGAGCAGTTGGGTCGGATCTCTTCTCGTGACTTCTTGCTTATTGATTATCCTTCTTTGTTGTTTTTGCAGAGGCCAACGCCGCCTTGCAGCAGCAACTGGGTGAGGCCCAGACCGTGATGTGCACCAAGGAGGCGGAGTGCAGCACGGTGGCTCAGGAGCGCGACCGCCTGGCCAAGCAGCTAGCTGACCAGGAGGAGAGTCACAAGGCTGCCCTCCAAGTGGTGAAGGACAGCGAGGCCGCCCTCCAAGCCAATTATGAGACCCAGGCGGCAAACTGGGCCAAGTTAGAGTAGGCGCTGAGCGACGGCTACGGCCAAATCGAGGACATAGTCGACGGTGAGTTGCCTTCCTTCTCTTCCCTTTGTTTGCCACCTGTTATTTGGTCCGGCTTCTGACTTTGTATTCCCCTTTTCTTCTTTGCGACTGTGAGTACTTCCTTGGCTACTCCGTCGCTGCCAGCCATGCCATCGAGGCCCACCGCGAAGCGCGAAGGCAGGCTGGTGCCGAGATTGCGCTGAATGCTCATCGGACGCTTGAGGAGCAGCTCCTGGCCATCCAAGCCCGTCTCCAGCCGACCCACCGGATGCTCCGCCGCCTTCAACGCGTCGGAGCCCAGTTGCTCTCCGCCCTCTGGCCCGACACGCGGGTGCTACCTCTTGAGCACTACCTTGGTTTTCCCTTCAAGAGGAAATGGTGATAGAGCAAAGTAGCGTAAGTATTTCCCTCAGCTTTTGAGAACCAAGGTATCAATCCAGTAGGAGGCTCCACGCATGTCCCTCGTACCTACACAAACAAACAAGAACCTCGCAACCAATGCGATAAAGGGGTTGTCAATCCCTTCTTGGCCACTTGCAAAAGTGAGATCTGATAGAGATAGTAAGATAAGATAAATACTATTGGTATTTTTATGATATAGATTGAAAAGTAAAGATTGCAAAACAAAGTAGATTGGAAACTTATATGATGGAAAATAGACTCGGGGCCATAGGTTTCACTAGTGGCTTCTCTCAAGATAGCATAGGTATTACGGTGGGTGAACAAATTACTATCGAGCAATTGATAGAAAAGTGCATAGTTATGAGAATATCTAGGCATGATCATGTATATAGGCATCACGTCGGCAACAAGTAGACCGACTCCTGCCTGCATCTACTACTATTACTCCACACATCGACCGCTATCCAACATGCATCTAGAGTATTAAGTTCATAAGAACAGAGTAATGCATTAAGCAAGATGACATGATGTAGAGGGATAAACTCAAGCAATATGATATAAACCCCATCTTTTTATTCTCGATGGCTACAATACAACACGTGCCTTGCTGCCCCTGCTGTCACTGGGAAAGGACACCACAAGATTGAACCCAAAGCTAAGCACTTCTCCCATTGCAAGAAAGATCAATCTAGTAGGCCAAACTGATAATTCGAAGAGACTTGCAAAGATAACCAATCATACATAAAAGAATTCAGAGGAGATTCAAATATTTCTCATAGATAAACTTCATCATAAACCCGCAATTCATCAGATCTCGACAAACACACCGCAAAAAGAATTACATCAAATAGATCTCCAAGAAGATTGAGGAGAACATTGTATTGAGATTCAAAGAGAGAGAAGAATCCATCTAGCTAATAACTATGGAACCAAAGGTTTGTGGTAAACTACTCACAACTCATCGGAGAGGCTATGGTGTTGATGTAAAAGCCCTCCGTGATCGATTCCCCCTGCAGCGGAGCACCGGCGAAGGCTCCAATATGGGATCTCGTGGATACAGAAGGTTGCGGTGGTGGAAATAGGGTTTCGTGGTGCTCCTGGATGTTTTCGGGGTATGTAGATATATATAGGCAAAAAGAAGTTGGTCAGGGGATCCACGAGGGGCCCATGAGGGTGGGGGCGCGCCCATCCCCCTAGGCGTGCCTTCCACCCTCGTGGCCGCCTCGGCTGCTTGTTGACGTCCACTCCAAGTCTCCAAGATTGGGTTTTTTCCAAAAAGATCACTCTCGAAGGTTTCATTCCGTTTGGACTCCGTTTGATATTCCATTTCTTCGAAACACTGAAATAGGCAAAAAAACAGCAATTCGGGCTGGGCCTCCGGTTAGAAGGTTAGTCCCAAAAATGATATATAAGTGTAAAGTAAAGCCCATAAACATCCAAAACAGGTAATATAATAGCATGGAATAGTTAAAAGTTATAGATACGTTGGAGACGAATCAATCATCCCCAAGCTTAATTCCAGCTAGTCCTCGAGTAGGCAAATGATAAAAATAGAATTTTTGATGTGGAACGCTACCTAGCATATTTTTCAATGTAATTTACTTTATTGTGGCATGAATGTTTAGATCCAAATGATTCAAGATAAAAGTTCATATTAACATAAAAATAGTAATACTTCAAGCATACTAACAAGTAATCATGTCTTATCAAAATAGCATAGCCAAAGAAAGCTTATGCCCACAAAATCATATAGTTAGGCTATGCTTCATTTTCATCACGCAAAATACTCCCATCATGCACAACCCCGGTTTCAGCCTAGAAATTGGTTCATACTTTTTAACACGCTTCAGCTTTTTCAACTCTCACGCAATACATGAGCGCAAGCCATGGACATAGCACTATATGTGGAATAGGATGATGGTTGTGAATAAGACAAAAATGGAGAAGGTAGTCTCACATCAAATAAGCGTATCAACGGGATATGGAGATGCCCATTAATAGATATCAATGTGAGTGAGTAGGGATTGCCATGCAACGGATGCACTAGAGCTATAAATGTATGAAAGCTCAACAAAAGAAACTAAGTGGGTGTGCATCCAACTTGCTTTCTCACGAAGACCTAGGGCATTTTGAGGAAGCCCATCATTGGAATATACAAGCCAAGTTCTATAATGAAAAATTCCCACTAGTATATGAAAGTGACAAAATAGGAGACTCTCTATCATGAAGATCATGGTGCTACTTTTCCCTTCTCTCTTTTCTCTCTTTTTTTGGTGGTATTCTTTGGCCTCTTTTTTTATTTGGGCTTCTTTGGCCTCTTTTATTTTTATAAAGTCCGAAGTCTCATCCCGACTTGTGGGGGGATCATAGTCTCCATCATCCTTTCCTTACTTGGGAGAATGCTCTACTAATGAAGATCATCACACTTTTATTGATTTACAACTCAACAATTACAACTCAATGCTTAGAACAAAATATGACTCTATGTGAATGCCTCCGGCGGTATACCGGGATATACAATGAATCAAGAGTGACATGTATGATAGAATTATCAAGGTGGCCTTGCCACAAATATGATGTCAACTACATGATCATGCAAAAGCAATATGACAATGAAGGAGCATGTCATAGTAAACAGGATGGTGGAAAGTTGCATGACAATATTTCTCGGAATGGATATAGAAATGCCATAATAGGTAGGTTTGGTGGCTGTTTTGAGGAAGGTAAATGGTGGGTGTATGATACCGGCAAAAGTTGCGCGGCATAATAGAGGCTAGCAATGGTGGAAGGGTGAGAGTGCGTATAATCAATGGACTCACATTAGTCATAAAGAACTCATATACTTATTGCAAAAGTTTATTAGCCCTCGAAGCGAAGTACTACTACGCATGCTCCTAGGGGAAGGGTTGGGAGGAGTTAACCATCGCGTGATTCCGACCTCCACACATAAGGAAGGCAATCAAAAGAGCACCCCATGCAACAAATTTGTTACACAACTTTTACCATACATGCATGCTATGGGACTTGCCAACTTTAACACAAGTATTTCTTAATTTCATAATTACGCAACTAGCATGACTCTAACATTACCACCTTTATATCTTAAAACAATTATTAAGCATCAAATTGAACATAGTGTTTAATGCACTTTCTATGATAGTTTTTATTATACCCAACTTGGATGCCCACCATTCTAGGACCAATTTTATAACCATAGCAAATACCATGCTGTTATAAAATACTCCCAAAATAATATAAGTGAAGCATGAGAGATCAATAATTTCTACAAAATAAAACCACCACCGTGCTCTAAAAAGATATAAGTGAAGCACTAGAGCAAAACTGTCTAGCTCAAAAGATATAAGTGAAGCACATAGAGTATTCTAATAAATTCCGAATCATGTGTGTCTCTCCAAAAGGTGTGTACAGCAAGGATGATTGTGGTAAACTAAAAAGCAAAGACTCGTGTCATACAAGACGCTCCAAGCAAAACACATATCATGTGATGAATAAAAATATAGCTCCAAGTAAAGTTACCGATAGACGAAGACGAAAGAGGGGATGCCTTCCGGGGCATCCCCAAGCTTAGGCTTTTGGTTGTCCTTGAATTATCTTGGGGTGCCATGGGCATCCCCATGCTTAGGCTCTTTCCACTCTTTATTCCATAATCCGTCAAATATTTACGCAAAACTTGAAAACTTCACAACACAAAACTCAATAGGAAATCTCATGAGCTCCGTTAGTGCAAGAAAGAAAAACCACCAATTAAGGTACTGTAATGAACTAATTTTTTATTTATATTGGTGTTAAACCTACTGTATTCCAACTTCTCTATGGTTCATACCCCCCGATACTAGCCATATATTCATCAAAATAAGCAAACAACACACGAAAAATAGAATCTGTCAAAAAAAAACAGTCTGTAGTAATTTGTAAGTTTCGAATACTTATGGAACTCTAAATATCCTACCAAAATAGAAAGTCCCAGGCAATTTATCTATTGATGTACTTCAAAAAGAATCAACACAAAATCACGTTCTGGTGATTTATTAAAATTATTCTCGTGTGCACAAAAGTTTCTGTTTTTCAGCAAGATCAAATTAACTATCACGCAAGATGATCCTATAGGTTCTACTTGGAACAAACACTAATTAAAACATAAAGCCACATCTAAAAAGAATCTAGATGAATTATTTATTACTAATCCGGAACGAAAAGCAAGGAACAAATATAAAATTGGGTTGCCTCCCAACAAGCGCTATCGTTTAACGCCCCTAGCTAGGCATAAAAGCGAGAATAGATCTAAGTGTTGCCATCTTTGGTATTCAATTCTTCAATAGAACACTTATAACCCTTAGGAGTTTCTTTCTTAATGAATAAACTCCTCGACAAGAAATCAAGAGATTCGTTTGTAGCAAAAGGTTCCTTAATGAAAGCGAGAAAATTGGGACACTTATTGATTTGAGATCCGCATTTTCCTTACTAGAAGATTCACCCTTATTTTTAGGAACATACATAAATTTGGCAATTTTGGCAGGAGGAGTTGGTGTATTTTTCACGGATGAAAAGGCAGGCCCTAAGTTGCTAATAATATCCTCAAGTTTACCGATTCTTGTAGAATCTAGATCTATTCTTTCGTTAACTATATGTTCTTTCTCTTTAAAAAATTCAGAGTAACTCCAACCCTAGATCCATATTGGGTAATTTGGTTGTGGATCTTTTTATCCAAATTTTCAATTAACTCAGTAGTGGCAACTTTATTTTCAATAATTTCAAGCCTTTGCATCACATGTTCCAAAGTTAAAACAGTTCTATTAACCAAAAGAGGGGGTGGACCAAACAAATCTAACATAGCATTATAAGCATCAAAAGTATGGCTACCCAAGAAATTCCCTCCGGTAATGGTATCAAGGATATATCTATTCCAAGGAGTAATGCCTACATAAAAATTGCGAAGAAGAATGGAAGTAGATTGCTTCCTAGTAGATCTATTTTGAGCCTTGCAAATTCTATGCCAAGCATCTTTTAGATTTTCTCCCTCCCTTTGTTTAAAATTAAGAACTTCATGATCGGGAGTACTAACTATGATAGGAGGACTAGCCATAACAACGAAATAAATGATCTAGCACACGGACACACAAAAGGCAAGCGAAAGAGAGGCGAACGGGAAAGAGAGGGCGAATAAAACGGCAAGGGTGAAGTGGGGGAGAGGAAAACAAGAGGCAACTGGCAAATAATGTAATGCGAGGGAGATGAGTTTGTGATGGGTACTTGGTATGTCTTGACTTGAGCGAAGACCCTGGGAACGCTACAAGAAATCCTTCTTGCTACCTCTTGAGCACTACGTTAGTTTTCCCTTGAAGAGGAAAGGGTGATGCAGCAAAGTAGCGTAAATATTTCCCTCAGTTTTTCAGAACCAAGGTATCAATCCAGTAGGAGGCTCCACACAAGTCCCTCGTACCTACACAAGCAAACAAGATCCTTGCAACCAACGCGATAAAGGGGTTGTCAATCCCTTCACGGCCACTTGCGAAAGTGAGATCTTATAGACATAATAAGATAAGATAAATATTTTTCGTATTTTTATGATATAGATTGAAAAGTAAAGATTGAAAAATACAGTAGATTGGAAACTTATATGATGGAAAATAGACCCGGGGGCCATAGGTTTCACTAGTGGCTTCTCTCAAGATAGCATCAGTATTACGGCGGGTGAACAAATTACTGTCGAGCAATTGATAGAAAAGTGCATAGTTATGACAATATCTAGGCATGATCATGTATATTGGCATCACGTCCACAACAAGTAGATCGACTCCTGCCTGCATCTACTACTATTACTCCACACATCGACCGCTATCTAGCATGAATCTAGAGTATTAAGTTCATAAGAACGGAGTAACGCATTAAGCAAGACGACATGATGTAGAGGGATAAACTCAAGCAATATGATATAAACCCCATCTTTTTATTCTCGATGGCAACAATACAATACGTGCCTTGCTGCCCCTGCTGTCACTGGGAAAGGACACTGCAAGATTGAACCGAAAGCTAAGCACTTCTCCCATTGCGAGAAAGATCAATCTAGTAGGCCAAACTGATAATTCGAAGAGACTTGCAAAGATAACCAATCATACATAAAAGGATTCAGAGGAGATTCAAATATTTCTCATAGATAAACTTGATCATAAACCCAGAATTCATCAGATCTCGACAAACACACCGTAAACAGAGTTACATCAAAGAGATTTCCAAGAAGATCGAGGAGAACATTGTATTGAGATTCAAAGAGAGAGAAGAAGCCATCTAGCTAATAACTATGGACCCGAAGGGAATGGCTCCTCTCCTCTCCTCTCCTCTCCCACCTGCTCCACGCCCCTCACCATGGATCTAGCCAGTGATCCTCACCATGGAAGGCCTCCTACACTGGGATCAACCCTGGCCTTGCGGTGGCCGAGCATGTACGTTATCGGTTTGGAGAAATGGTCTATTTTTCTCCATCACATACCACCAAGGAATTTTTCTTGGTGGTTTCATTCTCCTCGGCATCCTTCCCTCTCTCTGAGGATTCTGTGGGTGTGTCTCTCCAATGCTGGATTCGTGGTCATCACAAAGGGTTTAAGGTCTCTC
This sequence comes from Triticum dicoccoides, assembly GCF_002162155.2. Lineage (NCBI taxonomy): Eukaryota > Viridiplantae > Streptophyta > Magnoliopsida > Poales > Poaceae > Triticum > Triticum dicoccoides. The sequence continues at coordinate 321,130,033 of NC_041385.1, read as the reverse complement.
GAATCAATGAGAGGTCTTTCCGTTTCTCTGTGGCTGGTAACAAAGTTGGTCATTTTATCCATGGCCACAAGGATCGTATTTGGCCAGATTTCATTTGCCACTTCCACTTGTTCAATGGCTATTTCAATGGGTTTAAACATTTTGATTCTCAATGGCATGCTGATGAAAGGCTGGAAACTATTGCTAGTCGCAGCCCCATGGCAATTCGTGTTGACAAAGCTGCTATCATTCATTCTAAAGGTTCTGATCTGGTTTCTGCCAAGGAATTATGCAAATTTGGTCTCATTCCGCTTACATCCATGGATTTCGATGACAAGCATTGCCATGAAGCTTCAAGTTCATCCATGCTTTCGGCTCAGGCCTCCCCGACAGATTGCACGCCGATCATGCAGCCATCATCGGGACATAATCAATGCTTAATTGATCCATAGGAGCATTTATTGCTGATTGGAAAATTTTGGTTTCCCTGTGCCACCACTTACCCACAATTGCCACAATGTTATCTCTCCTCGGCTTTCAAATATGCTCTGCAGCACACATCCTGGCCGCCATTGCTCTCCAAGGCTCACGTTGCAGACTTGTCGCGGGCAGGATATGACAATAATGAACTTGTCGATCTTATCAATTGTTGGGGCGTGCTTTGTGCCAAATGTTTGCAATGGGGACATCATAAACATAATTTCCATGCACGGATTATCTACCTTAACTGTTCTTCTCCCGGTCACAAAAGTTTTAATTGCCCTGCTCGACATATTTCTTCTGCTGGAGGAAATTCTTTTATGACAGATGATATTAATGTTTAAGTCAAATCAAGTCATCCCTGGCATCAAATCAATCCTTCCCTACTGGCCCGTGCTTGACCCTCCATGGTTCCATGGAGCCAACCCCCCTCCACCGTATGATGCATCTCGTGTGGCCACTACGGACACCTGGAGCAACACTATTGGCAGCGATGGTGGGGCAATGGTGGCAGTGGAAGCCAAAACTCATCTCCACCTCCCTTAACGCCTCACATTCACCCTCCCTGTCCACCTCGCTTCCCAATGCTGCAGAGCACTCTGCTCTATCTGCGCCACCACCCAAAACCCCCACCACCGCCGCTCTCACCACCACCACCACCGCTTGCTCCGCCGCCCTCGCCACCACTATGGCCAACTATCCGGTGAATCCGATCCTGTTCCTCCCGGCGGGCTGGTCCATCGAGCCTGGTCCGGCTGACAAAAAGGTTCGGGCGGACTTGGCGGTCAATCCAATCCCACCGCTCAACAACAGCTTCCTCGCCATCGCAGAAGCCAGCTGTTTTGTTCCTTTCCATCTCCACGAGGGGTTCCATAACACCATTGAGGGTCTGCTGCACGAGTCAGGGCTGCACACCATGGGCTAATCTGACCACCCGCTCGGTGTTGGTATGCATGCTTTTGCCAACTCTTCCTTCCGGGACACAGCAGTCAATACTACCTTCCAGTTAGATGATGAAGATCTGGTAGTTTCTTTTGTGCACCACAATGCTGCCCTGAATATGAGAAACACTACCTATGGGCCTGAAGTTTGGTTGATGTACATTGTGTTTCCTGATGAATATCAGACTGATTTCTATCTCCAGCGCTCAATATATGGTAGATTCGTCTCCTGGTATTTCCCAAACTTTGATTGTAGTGTGGTTCTCATTAAGGTTAGGGTTATTCACATGCGCCTGATACCTAAGAGCATTGTTGTTCGTCAGTTAGGTGGAGGCAGAGCCTGCTGGACTGCTGCACTTTATATTCTGCAGGGTGCTGACTGGAATGCTCATGATCCTGAGGCTCCTGTTGATGATGAGGAACCGCCCCCGGCAAATGGCATCCCTCACCCTATGTTTGGAGATGGACTTACCGCGGAGAAACTTTACCAACAACAACTATAGAATTGGCTTATTCAAAATGGTGTGGGCATTTATCAGGCACCTCATAATGCTCCTCAGCAAGATGGACCTCAGAATGCTCAATGGGATCCTTGGCCTCAGCCCCCTGCTCCTCAAACCTGTTGCTCTGGTGAACTTTCAGGCTTGGCTTGCGGCCCAAGGCCTTCAGGTGCAAGATGGAATTCTTCCCGAGGATAACTTGTCTGAAAGTCTGAACTCTGCTTGGCTGGAATAAAGCTCAAATGCAAGCTCTCAGGGTTCCTCTTCCATGACTGCTATGCAGACCAACACTTTGCTTGTGGCCCTCCTGCTACTCAAAACATCATCAATGTGGATGTGGCAATCACTGCTGGATCTCTTCTGGTCAGCATTATTGTTGAGGGAAATGAGCTCAGACTTATTGGGAAACCCGCCTCCAATACAAGCTTATCCCAGACTCCCTATTCTTTCATTTGAGGTTTTCATGGCCGATTCATAACATAGTTTGCACACCTCTTTTAATGTGTTAGCACCTGATTTGATCCCTAGAAATATCTTCACTGAACATTTATCCAGATCAATTCTGTCTATTGTTGCTGCTTATGGGCCATGGAGCTCTGGATATGGCTTACCCCCTTTGGAGTTGCAGGTGACACCTCACAGGTCTTTTCTTCAAGTGGCTGCTAATGATGTTAATCATCTGGTGTGTTTTACTGTTGGTATACACAACCCTGCAATTAGCTCTTTGGTTCAAATCTCTGAAGTCACTCCTGATCAAGTCGTTTCTGTCATGCCTACTGTATTGCTTGCTGGTTCTTCTAAAGCTAGTCAAATGATGCCTGACAGTGATTTTGATGTGGACTCCAACAGTGGTTGCATTTTGGCTGATGACCCTGCTGATTCTGAGGATGGCTCTCGTTGGTGCCAACTATGGATTTGAATGATGGGCTTACTCTTTCTTTGCCTCAGCCCATGGATGGTGAACCTGAACTGGGCCTGGCCCAGGTGCTTTCTGATGTTCCTGGGCCATCCACTACTCGTCCACGCCGCTCCAAATGCAAGGCTCCACAGGTGACCACTGAAGTACGTCGCTGTACCAGATCTACAAGGTTTGATGGCTTCAAGGTGCCTCAAATTACTGATGTGCGCATCACTTCATCCAAAGTTAAGCCCGGGGTGATTCCTTATGCTGCTACTTGACCATATGAGCATGTGGATCAACCACCTCCACCAACCCCTCTTCGCACCATGCAAGACATCAGCATCAACCGCTGTGCTATCCCCCCAGGAGCTTACTGTTGATACACTGCTGGCTTCGGATGTTGTGGCCACCACCAGCACCATTGTGGAGGAGGAACCTTCTTCTTCTGCTAGATCTCTGCGTTCACCCATGCCGCTCCTGCGTAACTGGAATGTCCTATGCTGGAACATTCGTTGCTTAAATTCAGACAAGAAACTTCTCGCGCTTTCTAATGCGATTGCAGTTAGTGGGTGTGCTATCGTTTGCTTGCAAGAAACTAAAAAACCTGTTATCGATCTTGCTTTTGTTAAAACTTGTTACCCCAAGCGATTTGATAAGTTCACGCATATTCCCTCTCGTGGTGCTTCGGGTGGCATTCTCACTATTTGGAATAGCTCCATGTTTACTAGCATTGTTATTGTTCAGGAGGATTTTGCTCTAGGCATTCAGTTCACTAGCACACTATCTGCACAAGCCTGGACAATTTTTAATATTTATGACCCTTGCTCTGGCCCTGCTATGTACACATTCACACAATGGCTTTATGACAAAGACATTCACATGGATGATGATTGCCTCTTCCTTGGTGACTTTAATTACATTCCTAGTCCTGAGAATTGTAATAAACCAGGTGGCGATGTTAATGACATGTCAACCTTCAATGATATCATCCGAAAGCATAATCTTGTTGAACTACCCATTAAAGGCAGGCTATTCCCGTGGAGTAACATGCGGCAGGGCCCCCTTCTCGAGCAACTGGATTGTCCATTGGACACATGTTTACCCCAACACGCTGGTTAAACCTCTTTGCAAACCCACGTCTGATCACATGCCTTGTGGTTAAGAAAGTTATGGACTGTCATGTCCGGTCGGACAATGTTGCCATGATTCTGTGTCGAAAGTTCAAGTTCCTTCAACAAGAGTTAGAAGCTTGGAGTAAATATTTCCTGCCTCTCAATTGCTATCGAAAATACTAATAAAACACTATCTGATTTGGATGCTATTGAGAACCTTTGCCCTCTCACACTTCCTGAGGGAAACTTTCGCAAAATCATCAAGAATCACCTCCTCCGATTACTGGATTATCATAAGAAATATTGGAAGAAAATATGCACCATTCGCTGGGTCAAATTTGGAGACGAGAATTCAATTTTTTTCCAGGCAGTAGCTACGGAGAGATGCCGAAATAACAACATTGCCAATCTGCAGACTGATGAGGGTCTCATGGTTGAAGATCACAAGGGTAAGGAGGCCCTTCTTTTTCAAGCCTATACTGAAAGGGTAGGTACCTCAAATCCCACACAAATGCAATTTGATCTTCGATCTTTGATATGGCCAACTCAAAATCTTTATCATCTCACACTACCTTTCACACATGAGGAAATTGATTCGGTGGTAAAGGAGATGCCTGGCGATCGGGCACCTGGCCCGGATGGTTTAGTGGATTGTTCCTCAAAGCTTGCTGGCCTATCATCAAGGAAGATTTCTACAACTTATGCAATCAATTCCATGATGGCACACTCGATCTTCAAAGCATTAATGATGGACTAATCACTCTTATCCCGAAAAATGGGTCCCCATCAACTGTCAATGATTAACGTCCGATCACTCTACTCAATTGTTGCCTCAAGCTCATCACCAAGCTACTGGCCAACCGCTTGCAAAAGGTCATTTTGAAGATTATTCATCGCAACCAATATGGATTCATTCAGGGACGATCTATACAAGACTGTCTAGCTTGGCCTTTCCAATATATCCACCAATGTCAAGCTTCAAAATGTCCAATCGTGTTACTCAAATTGGATTTTGCCAAAGCTTTCGATACCATTGAGAATGATCCAATGATTAACATCATGAAGCATATGGGGTTTAATGATAAATGGCTTTCTTGGATTAAATCCATATTTTCCTCGAGAAGATCTTCTATTCTGCTTAATGGTTTGCCGGGCAGGTATTTCCACTGTCGTCGGGGAGTCCTCCAGGGTGACCCTCTCACCCCTCATTTTTGTCCTTGCGGCCGATCTACTACAGTCTGCCTTCAATGATGCCTTTAGAAATGGATTGATCCAGCTTCCATTCCCTAGCAACGGCCAAATGGACTACCCTATTGTGCAATACGCCGACGACACATTTTGCTTATGCCAGCCTGCCCTCGACAAGATTTGATTATCAAATATATCCTCACCAACTATGCCCGATCAATCGGACTCAAGATCAACTTTCATAAATCAACACTCATCCCCATCAACTTGGATCAAGAGCTTGCCATGCAAATTGCCTCGATTTTTGAGTGCCCGGTGGGAGCCATGCATTTCACTTACCTCGGTCTTCCTTTGGGCACGTCTCAACCCACTATTCAAGACTTCATGCCCCTAGTCTGCTCCATTGAGAGGAGTCCTTCCTCCACACTCTCTCTTATGCCACATGCTGGGAAGTTGACCGTCACATCCCTCCTCATTTATGCGATGTGCACTCTTCATTTTCCACCTAAGCTTATTGAAATGTTTGATAAAATCAGAAGAAGATGCTTGTGGATCAAGAAAACCGAGCAAGGAGATAAATGTAACTCTCTAGCTGCCTGGGATATAGTGTGTAAACCCAAAAGGAAAGGTGGCATAGGAGTCCTCAACCTACATGTTCAGAATGAAGCTTTGCTCCTCAAGTTTCTACACAAATTCTACAACAAGATGGACACCCCCTGGGTCGAACTAACTTGGGATTCGTATGACATGGAAAAGATACCCCATGCCACTGACCCAGTTGGCTCCTTGTGGTGGCGAGATATCCTCAAACTCTCTCCCAAGTTTAGGGGAGTATCAAGCATTAACATTTACTGTGGCACCACTGCTTTATTTTGGAAAGATCTCTGGGCTGATCAGATTCTGCAAGACTCACACCCACGTGCTTTCTCTCATTCTTTGAATGAAGACGTCTCGGTCAAGGATTTCTTGGGGATCACGTCTCTGTATGAAGCGTTCCATTTTCCATTGTCACCCCAAGCGCATGATGAGATCAGACAAATACAGACTGTTGCTGCTGCGCTTCAACCCTCAATGGCAACTTCGGATGTGTGGCACTATGTGTGGGGCAAAACGAACTTCAAGTCAACGGGTTACTACCATTTTTTCTTCAAAGATATCCAGTCTCACCAAGTCTTCGGTTGGATTTGGAAATCAAAATGCACGATGAAGCTAAAGGTGTTTGCTTGGCTGTTATTCCATGATCGACTTAACACGTGAAATATGCTTCAAAGAAGACATTATAACATCGAGGGTTATCATAACTGCTTGCTCTGTGACCAAAGCATCGAGGAAACTGTTGAACACATGATTTTCACCTGCGCCTTTAGCAAACAATGTTGTGGTAAACTTGACATCCACTTGGAACCCTTCCCTGGCAGACTACAAGCTATTCAAGACCAGAAGAATAACCACCCGTCGCCCATGTTCCTAGAAAAATTCATTGTGGCGGCTTGGTGCATCTGGAAGGAGAGGAACAATCATCACTTCAGGGCTGAACCACCCTCCTTCCAGTCTTGGCTTGGGAGATTTAAGAAGGATTTTGAGCTTCTACGGCACAGGGCTAAAGAGGCACATAAGCCTTTAGTTCTTAATTTTGTAAACTCTCTTTGATAGCATTCTAAACTAGCCTTTTCCTCTCTTGCCACAAAGTGGCTGAGACACACATCATGTAAATACTCCATTGTACATCTCCCGCATTATTTATTAATATATTAACATAGTAGGAGCCTTTCCTACTATTCCTGGTCAAAGAAAACAATGGACCCGACGGTCTGTGGTAAACTACTCACAACTCATCGGAGAGGCTATGGTGTTGATGTAGAAGCCCTCCATGATCGATTCCCCCTCCGGTGGAGCGCCGGCGAAGGCTCCAAGATAGGATCTCGTGGATACAAAAGGTTGCAGTGGTGGAAATAGGGTTTCATGGTGCTCCTGGATGTTTTCGTGGTATATATATATATATATATATATATATATATATATATATATATATATATATATATATATATATATAGGCGAAAGAAGTCAGTCGAGAGAGCCACCAGGGGCCCACGAGGGTGGGGGGCGCGCCTGGCACCCTCGTGGCCGCCTCGGATGCTTCTTGACGTCCACTCCAAGTCTCTTGGATTGCGTTTGTTTCAAAAAGATTGCTCCTGAATGTTTCATTCTGTTTGGACTCCGATTGATATTCCTTTTCTTCGAAACATTAAAATAGGCAAAAAAAACAGCAATTCGGGCTGGGCCTCCGATTAGTAGGTTAGTCCCAAAAATGATATAAAAGTGTACAGTAAAGCCCATAAACATCCAAAACAGGTAATATAATAGCATGGAACAATCAAAAAATGTAGATACGTTGGAGACGTATCACCGGGTGCAGCGTACCCCCAGTCGGACTACCGACTGGCTGGAAGTGGCGGTCGGCCGCTTCGAGGCGTGGAAGGCTTCTTCGGCCCAAGAAGGCGCTAGGCGGGCATTGGAGTTTATCAGGGAGTGGTATCCTGGGCTGGATCTATCCCAGTTGGCCATGTTCCGGCAGGAGGCCAACAAGGAGTTGGTGGCGGTGAGGCCCGCTATCATTCATCGCGCCGCAGCGATCCCCGACTACACCGACACCAGCATCTTCGTCCCTAATTGAACGAATATGGTGTTGAGATGCCGAAGGACATGTTCGGGCTGAACCCGGAAGACGGCGAGGACTCGGCGGAGGAGATCGACTCCAACAACGAGGGTGAAGACGAGTAGGACGAGGACGGCGAAAACGCTGCACTAGACGGTGGAGCGGACGGCTAGCCTCAACCCGATCGTGCCTCCAGCAACGAGGCTCGTGCGAACACGCCGACTGCTGCTGGCGACGACGAAGCCGAGACTCGCCACCCGGCCACTCCACCAGCCAGCAATGCCGTCTCCACCGACCTGCCGGGCTTGCCTGTTGCTTTCCTTGGTCTAGGTGGCCATTTTTTATCTTTATCTTCCTGCTCGGCAATCTTTGAACAATGTTTCTTAAATTTGTGCAGTTCCACCCACTAGGGGTGTATTGAAACTATGTTGAATTCCGGCTTTCAAAAGCTTTTCTTCATGTAAATATTATCGTGCATATGCTATGCTTGTGTCGGGTTCTTACTTTTCTTGCTTTTGATCCTTTTCGATGTTTTCCTTTGCCACCCTCCCTTGGCTGCCGCCTTCCCAGCCGAACAGCTGCTCTACAGTCTGTGGCTGGGAAAAACACTTAGTTGTTTGGGAGGGCAAGCACTTCACCCTTCTCAGGTCGTGGCAAGGTAAGTGGGAAGCCGGCCGGCCGGCTGCTTAGCAGTCAGTCGACAAGGCGGGGGGGGGGGGCAGCTTATGTTGTGTAAGCACATTGGTCCTTAGCCGTTTTTTTGAACCTTTAACAGTAGGAGAACCTCCTACTGTTTTTGTATTACTATAAAAGGGCTGAAAATTTACATGAGAGCTTTATGTGTTGCAATTACAACTCAGCCTCCCTTTGGGAGGTGAGGGAGGACTTAAGATATAGAGGAGAGGATGAGTGGAATGAGATGTTTGTGCTTGTCCTTGACCCTATAGGTAAGGAGAGAGAATTCACGCTTAAGCCTATCTAACCATGAAGTCTTCGAAGGCATAATCCCCTTGAAGTGTTTATTGTTATGTTCTTTCCAGATACTCCAGGCTGCAATCAGAAATAGCTCCATGAAGAGGGGCCTGTTCCAGTTGTTTTTGGCAAACACAACATTTTGCAGGCGTGGTTGCCCCTGGTTCCACATAATTCCAAGGCTGGTCTAGCATTCAGTACTAAATTGGCACTCAAAGAAGAGGTGCTCCAGTGTTTCCTCGATGTGTAGTCCACATAGGATGCAATCATAGTCATTTCCAATATTGTAGTGTCTCCTTTTGAGCATATTTCACACATTTAGATGATCAGAAAGGAGCAACCAACCAAAGACTTTAATTTTCATGGTGGATTTTGATTTCCAGATCCAGCCAAAAGCCTCATGAGCCTTAACTTCTCTAATGTAGAAAGTGTAATATCTATGAGCTGTGTAAGTTTCCGTGCCCAAAATATATGTCCAAACATCTGGCTCGTTGGAGAGAGCCGTTTCCATCGTGTCAGCTTGCAGTTGACGCACCTCTGCATAGGCCTGGGCCGATAGGGCTAGTTGAAATGCCTCTCACGGTGACGTGATGGACAAGAAATCCTTAACTAAGATATCTTCATTAATTGCATAAGAGAGTGCACGCGGGTACTTCTCATCAAATGTGCTATCAGTCCATAAATCTTTCCAGAAGAGTACATTAGTTCCATTGGTTACATGAATGACTAAGATACCACTATAGATTGGCATTAGTTTTGCAACATCTCGCCACCAGAATGAACCACAAGGGTCTGATGCATGCGGGATTTGACTAGAGTAGTATGTTTCCCAGATGAGTTCGACCCAAGGCACGTTCCATCTATTGTAGAATTTATGTAAATATTTCAATAAAAGTGCATCGCCTTGGACTCTGAGATCAATCTCTCCCAAACCACCACTTTCCTTGGGACGGCAAACCATTTCCCAAGAAGCAAGAGAGTTGCATTTGTCCCCTTGCTCAGTTTTCTTAATCCATAAGCACTTTCTTCTAATTTTGTCCAAAAGATCAATAATTTTGGCAGGCAATCAAAGTGTGCATAGAGCAAAGATAATGAGCGAAGTGATCACTGAGTTAAGCAGGGATAACTTTCCATCATATGAGATCATGTTGAGAGTAGATGTTTGCCTTTTCTCCATGCAGCAGACCTGGGGCATGAGATCAAGGACAGTTGGGCGAGTGGTGCCAAGTGGGAGCCCTAAGTAGGTGAAAGGCATCTTGCCAACGACGCATCCAAAGATAGAAGCAATCACCTCAGACTTAGCAGTGTGACAATTGATTGGAATTAGAGTAGATTTATGGAAGTTTATTTTCAAACCAATGGATGTAGCATAGTCTGTCAAAATGTCCTTGATAACAGTTGCTTGTTGTGTGCATGCTGGTAACACCAGAATGGTATCGTTGGTGTACTGGATGACCGGGTACACTTTTTGATGCGGAGAAGGGAAGGGCATGTGTATTTGATGGCGTGCAAATGCATCATTGATGGCCGCTTGGAGGAGATCCGTGGCTAACACGAAAATGAGGGGTGAGAGAGGGTCCCCCTGCCTGACCCCACACTTGCAAAGAAATTCGTACCCAGGAGTACCATTTAGGAGGACAGAGGATTTTCCTGAAGAAAAAATGCAACGAATCCAGCTTAGCTATTTGTCATTGAATCCCATGTTTTTGATAATCTCAATCATCGCTTCATGTTCGATTGTGTCAAAGGCTTTGGCAAAGTCGAGATTGAGGAGCATGATTTCTTTTTAGAAGATTGGCATTGATAAATGTATTCGTATGCCCATGTGAGGCAATCCTGGATAGTCCTCCCCTTTAGAAAACCATATTGATTCCGGTGAATGATCTTCAGAATGATTTTTTGTAGTCTGTTTGCCAAGATCTTAGTAATGACTTTGAGGCAGCAATTTAATAGAGTGATCGGCCTGTAGTCATTAATAGTTTCAAGTGATCCAACTTTTGGAATGAGAGTTATGAAGCCATCATTAATGATTTCCAGACTGAGATCACCATTGTGGAATTGATTGCAGAGGTTATAAAAGTCCTCAATGATTGGCCAACACCTCTTAAGAAAAATACCAGTAAAACCGTCCGGGCCCGGGGCTTTGTCTGCTGGCATCTCTCGAATAACTTTGTCAATCTCATCATGAGTGAAAGGAAGAGTTAACTCATCAAGTCATTCACATTTTTTAATTATCCTAGCAAGATCAAACTTCATGTTGCATGGTTTTGAAGATCCCATCCTTTCCCTGAAGGCTTGAAAAATGAGTGACTCCTTTCCCGTGTGATCTCCAATAACCGTGCCATCACTGATCGTCAAAGAAGCAATATTGTTCTTTTTGTATCTTTCCGAGGCCATGGACTGAAAGAATTTTGAGGGTTCATCTCCAAATTGAACCCATCGAATTGTACATCTCTTTTTCCAGTAGAGTTGTTGGTACCGTAGTAATCGCAAAATGTGAGCTCTGAGTATGCGACGAAAATTTGCTTCAGGTACGGTCAGAACACGTTTATTTTCAAGTTCATCTAACTCACAGAGGGCTTTATTAGAGTTTTCAATGGTCACTAAGAGCTTAGATATACCCTTACTCCAATGCTTGAGGTTTCTATGTAAGGTTTTGAGTTTTCTGCATAGGACAGTGGCAGAGTTGGTGGAATGAACTGGTTTGGCCCAAGAGGTCTCAACAACTTTCATGAATCCCGGGTATTGAACTCAGAAGGTTCAGAACGAAAAAATTTGGATTTTGGTATATTGGTTTCAATGGTAACCACACAAGGGATATGATCGGAGACAGGTTTACCTAGTGGTTTGACCAAGGTTTTAGGATATGGAAGAGTCCAATTGGAGCTTGTAAAAAACCACTCAAGTTGTTCTAGTAAAGTATCCAATTGCATGTTGCTCCAGGTGAAAGAATGTCCTTTAATAGGTAATTCAATTAAGCTTTGGCATCTGATGAATTCATTAAAAGTATTCATATCATTCATGCTTCCACCCGACTTATTATGATTCTCTGGTGCTCGAATAAAGTTAAAATCTCCGACAAATAGCCAATCTTCAGTAGATGGAATGTTAAGGTCACATAACCACTGGATAAAATGGTGCCTTTGATCTACTTGGCAGGGCCCATAGACATTGACAAGCGTCCAGGTTTGGGCAGATTGAGTGAACGAAAACGAGTAACGAGAGCATAGTCTTTAGAAAATAAGATATTAGCAGAGAAGATTGCACTATTCCAAATCATGGAAATGCCACCAGAAGCTCCACGTGATGGCACAAAAGAAAATTAATCAAACCGACAAGGACAACATGATTTAACAAAAGGCAGATCAAACGAGGATTTTTTGTCTCTTGCAAGCAAACTACCGCACAACCACTAGATGAGATAGCATTCAAGAGCGTTGATTGTTTGTCACCAAAATTTAAACCGCGAACATTGCAATATAGTACGTTCCAATTCACCAAAAGAGGCATTCAAAATAAGAACTAAACTGGGCGGGAGGAAACACCACTAGGGAAAATGTTATACACAGAACTTTAGCAGTAGCGCTTGTTAAAAAAGCTCGCTACTGCTAGACAGCAGTAGCGCGTGCCAAATAAGCGCGCTACAGATGCATATATAGCAGTAGCGTGTCTCGCTGAAAACTCGCTACAGTTAAAATGTCGACCACTAAATCGATGGGCTACACATAGTAGTAGCGATCTTTCAGAAACCGTGTTGCCGCTAATATTCTTATAGCAGCGCGTTTACCTGTAAAGCGCTACTACTAACGAAAATAAAATAAAATGAAAAACAAATAGAAAAGTAAATGAAAATGAAAGAAATAGAAAAAGTACAAAGGAAAAAATATAAAATGTAATGAAAAATAAACGAAAAAGGGAAAAAGGATGAAGGAATAGCAGTAGCGCGTTTACGAAAACGCGCTATAGCTAACTTAGCTATAGCGCGTTTTCCCTAGCGTGCTACCGTTATTTTTGACATAACCCAAAAAACGGTTTCCCCTCGGCCACGAGTTCTCCCCCAAATCCCTCGCCCCACTCTTCACCGCTGTCTCCCCACTTCGCCGTTGCCCCCACTTCCCCGCTAACTCCTGCCGGCGTCGACGCCGCGCTCATCCTAACTGCCACCGCCCGAGGCCGCCCAGCGTCACCGCCGCCGCCTCTCGGGCCGCCCTCGACCTCACCGTCGCCGCCCTCGACCTTTCCGCCGCTGCACTCGACCTCACCGCCCCCGAGCCCGCCCAGGAGCGCCGCCGCTCGATCCTGAGCCCGCTCGCGCCTCCCCTACCTCCGTTGCCGAGCACCTCCCCGCCACCGTCTCTCCCCTCTCTATAAGCCCCCACCCCTCCCCGACCGCCCTATCTCAGCCTTTTCTTCCTTTACCATGTTAATTAGAAGTAGTAGTAGATGTTAATTAGTACTAGGGTTCATACATAATGATTTTTAGTAGTAGTAGATGTTAATTAGTAGTAGTGATGGTACTAGTTAACTAGGGCAGTATGGTTAATAGTAGATGTTTTTTAGTCGGGGTAATAATGGATGGCACGACATGTTGGAGTGATTGTCGATATATGGCAATGTGTCCATTTAGTCCATACTTTCTGTATGACAAAACTTTGAGTTATGCACGGCGAAACTTTATTTGTGATTGTCGGGGGTTGGATACGACATATGCCAAAGGATGGCTTATCATGGTGGGAGCGAGTAGAACGTCGCCGGTGCCTGGAAGTGGGATGAGGCGAAGACATGCACGCCGGTGGAACTTACCTAGCTTCAGGGCTCTCCTAGGAGATAACACCCCTACTGCTGCTCTGTGGGGTCTCCGCATGATCACTAAGGCAAAGTGACTACAATGGTGCTCCTGGAGCTGTTTGGGAGGCAGGAGAAGGCAAGGCTAGCTCTCTCCTCCCTGTGCTATCTGGTCTATCTCTATCTAGGTCCGAACCCTTTGCATGGGTGCCCCGGGGGGTTTATATAGGCCTACCCCCCGGGGGTACAATAGTAATCCGGCTGGGCGCGGGTCCCAGCCGTCTGTCTCTCAGGCCGCCGTCTGTCTCTCAGGCCGCCGTCTTCCCCGCCGGCTTCTGGGGCCCGCTGACTCGCGGGTCCCGTGGACAGGCTTGATTCTGTAGCGGCACTCCTGACGACGCAGGCTCAGTCATTGGGTCGTGACGACAGTGCCACCATCTATCGGGCGGTCACTGTCGCCACTCCCCATCCTATCTGGTTAATGGCTCGTGGGGCCCTGGGGAGGAGTCGGCCGACTCCAAGGAGGCCGACTCCCACAGGTCCGTCTTCGGGGCGCCCAGGCCGCCTTCGGCCCACCCACTCATAGACGGCCCCGCCGTCTTCGGGCCGTACATGCCGGCGTTGTGGGCACAATGCGTGGCGCACTGTGGCTGAGGTCAGGGCAGGCATGGCAACAGTGCCGCGCCTCGCCGGAGATCTTCCAGCGATACGGCTGACTGTAGCCATGCCGGCCCTTCGTATGCAGGGGGGAACGGCCACGCCGTGACCGTACCCCACATCGTACTTCGGGATGAGGGAGGAGTCATGGGCCGACTCTCCATAGTCGGCCTCTCTGGAGGTCGCCAGCTCGGAGTCGGCTTATCTCGGAGTCGCCGTCTGGGACTCGACTTGTCTTGGAGTCGCTCCTGGGACTCGGCTTGAGGAGCGCGGCCTGCCCCGATGTCTTGAAAGGTCTTGGGACTCGGGTGAGCCTACCCGTGGCCCAATACTCCGACAGTAGTCCCCGAAGCTGGTGAAGCCCTGCGGACGCTGCATTGTGGGGCTTCAACAGTTTCAACCTTCCAGGAGCGGACTCTGGAACTCGGCCATCTTCCCTTGGGCCGACTGTCGAGAGTCGCACGTTTAGCAAAGAGCCGCAGCTCAAAAGTCGCGGCGGGAAACTAGGCGGCGTGCCTGATACGCTTCCCCGCAGCCATCAGGGCGGTCCTATCACGTGGCGCCACGTGGAGAGGGCAGTCTGCCTGCCCACGCGCGCGACGCGACGGGCCGTCAGGTGGGGCCCGCCACTACCGTGCCTCGGCATACAAACGGATCCGTTGCAGCCGTGGACGGTTGGTTTTCCCACGTCGTTACTGCGCGCAGTAACTTCGTGGGGTAAATCGTGGGGCAGCGTGGGGGCATCGTGCGTAGTTAATCCCACGCCCGCCCCCTCGGCTTCTCAGCCCATAGGGCTATAAGTAGGCGGGGGGAGCGGAGCGGCACAACACGTGCGCCCTTCTTCCCCGCTCCCCCGCCTCATCTTGGTTTCTCTCCCTCCTGCCTCCGTCGTTGAGCAAGAGCACTCCATACCACGGCGATGAGCTCTTCCTCCGCCGCGGCCCCCGCCGTGCGCTCCAGCGTGTGGGAAGGCTCGGAGGTAGAAGAGGAACACATCGAGTTCCTCCGCCGGACAAGCCGTCTCCCCAGCGCGGACCTCATGCGCACCTGCGCCGTGCCGGAGGGGGAGATCCGGCCGGCGCCGGAGGAGGGCGAGCGGTTCATCTTCCGCTTGCACCTCATGCGCGGCCTGGGGCTGCCGGCGAGCGGCTTCTTCCACTCGTTCTTGGAGTTCCACAGCCTTCAACCGCACCACCTCACTCCGAATACGGTGGTGTTGCTCTCCGCCTTCGCCACTCTGTGCGAAGGTTTGCTCGGCGTTCTCCCCACCATCGAGTTGTGGGGAGAATTCTTCTCTTCTAAGCTCGGCACGCACATCACCGGCGTGCCGGCACAGTGCGGCGCCTTCATCGCGATGCGGTGCTCGACGGTGGACAACCCCTTTCCACCCATCACGCTGATCAAGTCGGTGAAGATGTGGCCGCGCTCATACTTCTACATGAAGAACCTCGCCTCCAACGGCGACTGGGTCAACCTGCCGCCTTACAACGCCGCTCCCCTAACTGAGAGGCTCCCCAGCTGGTCTCACCGAGTCAAGACGCTGACTCCCGCCGGAGCCGCCGCCGTAGCGTGACTCCGGGTCTTGACGCAGTCGGAGGGTCTCGTCGGGGCCGACTTGCTGGCCGCCTTCGTGGCGCGCCGAGTTCTCCCGCTCCAAGGTCGGCCTCACCTGATCTGTCAGATGAGCGGCCTCCGAGACCCGAGTCGGATGTGCACCAAGGAGATGCCCCGCACGGAGGTGGCAAACATGGTGAATTATATCGCGAACTGCGAGTTTGGGGAGGACTGGCAGTTCGGCAAGGAGCCGTACTCGCGCGACAACCCCCCACCAGTGGTAAGTCGCGTCTCTCTATTGTTTTGTCTTCTTTGCGGCCGACTCCGGCTTCTGACTCTTGTCGGTTTCTTCTGAGCTAGAATCCCCTTATGCAGCCTGCAGCCGGCGCCACGAGACAGCCCCGTGAGTATGTTCCCGATCGTGCGGAGAGCGACGGCGACGACCCCGACTTGGGGGCGGCGGCGATGGAAGCCGATGCTGAAGGCGGGGGAGCGGGGGCAGAAGGCGACTTCAGGCCCTCGTCCACCTTCGCCGACTAGCCTGACGACGACGCCGAAGGGGAAGTCGCTCCGCGCCACCAGTCGAGGGTCGGCTCGTCGGGCGCCGGCTCCTCCGCCGGCCTAGCCGGCCAAGGCGGCGCGAAGAGGCGTCACGCCGGGCCGAGTGCGCCCGGCGGCAAATTGAAGAAGTTCAAGGGGGCGGCCGCCGCGACCAAACGGGAGGAGGCGGCCGCGAAGGCCAACCGCTTCCGAAGGGAAGTGAGAAGGCCGCCGCTAGTCTCTGCGTAAGTCTTTACGCTTTTTTATTTCCCTTCGGTGGATCTTGTCCGAGTCTTCTTTTATACTCCCTCCGTTCTTCTTCAGGGCCCCTCTTTCCCATGAGAGAGTCGCCGTCCCCTCTGTCATGAGGTCGGCAGAGACATCCGCCAATACTCGCGCGGGCCGACCCTGCCGCCGACCTGCGGGAGGCGACGGAGCGAAATGCGCGGGAGAAGCGTGAGGAGGAGGAGGCCGAACGTCTAGAGAAGGCGGAGGCTGACAGGGCGGCCGCCTCCGCCCAGAAGAAGCTGGAGGATGCCGAAGCCGCCCTCGCGGCGAGACGGCGTGCCGAGGAGGCCGCGCATCGCCGATCGGCGATGCTCGTCCCACCAATCTCGTCTGCACCGCCGCCTCCGGAGTTCACGGGGCAGACCGGAGGGGCCGGCACCGAGAACCCCGTCGCGGAGAAGGAGAGCGGCGAGGCTTCCATGTGGGACACTCTCATGCCGCCACCGCCGCCTCCACCGCCGTCTGGGAGACCGCACGGCAAACAGCCGGTGGGTCCGTTGGAGCCGCCGGTGACGGACGAAGCCGAGCCGCGGCTGCTTCTCCAAGTCGCCTCGCTGGTGCGCCACCATCTTGAGAGGGCGACCTCGGCGCCGCGACCTCGGGAGACCGGCGCCGCCAGCTCGGCAACCTTGGACGCCGAGGCCACGAGCGCCGCGCCCACCGGGTGGTTGCGCGGAGGCAGCACCGAGCCACTGAATCAAGTGCTTCTGGACGTTCAGGCGAAGCTGTGCCCTGAAGGCGACGCCCTTCAAACTTGCACCAGGGCGCATCTGGCAGCGCGGACGGCCGTCCGAGTATGTTTCCTTCTTCTTTTTATTCTCGTTCTTCTCTGTGGGTGCGCGCCAGCGCACCCACTGGGTGTAGTCCCGGAGTTCCGGCCCGGCTGCTGAGCAGGCGGTTCGGAACTCCCTCTGGCGAGCTCCAAATACTAACTTTGTCTTCAATGACTTATTGCAGGAGTATCACAACCTCCGTGCCACTGCCTTCAACTGCAATGTTGAGGAGTTGAGCAAGCGGGCTGCCGACTTGTTGGAAAGCCGGAGTAAGTTATTCTTCTTTGCGGGGGCGCGCTGCTGCACGCACGGGCTGTAGTCCCCGAGATTCGGGCCGACTGCTGAGCAGTCGGGCCGGATCTTCCCAGCGATCTTCTTTGCTGATGACTTATTTGTCTCTTCTTTCGTTCTTCAGGAGCCAACGCCGTTCTTCAGGAGCAGCTGGGCGAGGCCAATACCGCCCGGCGTGCCAAGGAGGAGGAGTGTAGCAAGCTTGCCGCGGAGCGCGACCTGCTGGCGGCGCAGCTGGCCGAGCAGAAGGAGCTGCTCAAGAAGGCGCAGGACGAGGCCGAGAAGAAGGAGGCCGCTCTCCTAGCCGAGTTTGAGAGCGAGCGCTCCTCCTGGACTGACAGGGAGGCGATGCTGACCTCCGACTTCCACGAGATCGAGGATATTGTTGATGGTAAGTTTCTTTCGTTTCTTCGGGCCTCCGACTATGTGTCAGGCCGACTTGTGATTTTTCGACTTGCTTCTTTTTTGTCTTGGCAGACTTCTTCCCTGGTCACTCGCAGGCAGTCCCTCTGGCCATCGAGGCTGCTCATGAGGCGCGAAGGGCAAGCGGTGAGGAGATCGCCGCTAATGCCCCCCGAACCGTCGATGAGTAGCTTCTGAGCATTGAAGCCCGTCTTCGTCCGGTCCACCAGCGGATGCGCCGGCTTCAGCGTGTCGGCGCCCAGGCGGTTGCCGCTTTGTGGCCGGACAAGCCGGCTCTGCGCACCGCCAGTCGGACCGCCGACTGGCTGGAAGTCGCCGCCGGCCGTCTTGAAGCTTGGAAGGGTTCCTCGGCCCGTGCCGGAGCGCGCCGGGCCTTGGAGTTCGTCAAGGCGTGGTATCCGGGGCTGGACCTGGACCGTATGGCCGCGTTTCGGTCAGAAGCCAGGCCGAGCTGGAGGCCGTGGAGGCCGCCCTTATCGAGCGTGCGGCGGCCATCACCAAGTACACGGACACTAGTGTCTTCGTGCCCGAGCGGGCTGAAGGCGGCGAGGAAGTGCCGCTAGAGTGGTTCGGGATGAACCCGGAGTATGGAGAGGACTCGGCGGAGGTGATCGACTCCAGCACCGAGGAGGAGGACGAGGCGGAGGATGAAGGCGAGGCGGAGGTGCCAGAAGACGGAGCAGGCGGCTAGCCTCAGCTCGACCGCGCCTCTAGTAATGAGCCGCGTCGAGAGAAGGCGACTGCCGCCGGAGGCGATCAAACCGAGACCGCCCAGCCGACTGCCCCAGCGCCTGACACCGCCGTCTCCTCCGATCCTCCTATCCCAGATGCTGCCTCCTAGGCTGCCTTTTCCGCCTCTGCTTGTCTGTCTTAGTAATCTTTTGAAAACTTTATTAGATTCGAACAATTCCACCCACGGGGTGTATCTTGAACTTCCATTCGAAGGTTCGGCCAAGGGCCTATGTAAATATTTATCCGATTTCCGTCTTTCCTTGCTTACTGCTCTTTAGGCTTTTCCCTTTGCCGCCTTCCTTTAGTCGCTGCCTTGCCAGTTGGACAGCCGCTCTGCGGACTGTCACTGGGTCAAGTGCTTGGCTACTTCGGGAAGGCATGTACTTGGCCATTTAGAGTTTCTTTAGCAAGTCGGATAGAAAGCGACAGGCCGACTACCCAAGAGTCGGCCGTCCTTGATAGAGGTTAATAAAGACAGCGAGCCGACTACTCATGAGTCGGCTTTCTGCTTCAGAAATGCTGGAGGTCGTCTTACGCTATGTTCGTGCTTTAGGTCCTTAGCCATTTTTCGTGTGGGCGCCCGTTCTTCCTCACTCCTGCCTGCCTCACAGTCGCTCTGCAAGCTGCGGCTTTGCCAGGAGGCGGATTGGGCACCGCGCACTACTTGTCTGACTGCGGGAAGCTCCTGATAGCGCAAGGCGGCGAGTCCCCGGGCCGACTAGTCTGGCCCGGTGCCAAGCGGCTTGTAATGAAAGTAATGTACTCGAAGGCATAATTCTTATCGTACAGATAACAAAAAGGGCAGTCCCCGAGCTCGTCTCGGGGGGCCCAAAGTCTTAGTACTTTAATACAAAGGGGTAGTGTGATACATACTGCATCAACTGTAAAATCTTCGAAGAAGATTTGCATTCCACGGGCGCTTTGTCTCTTTGCCGGGGTCGTCCCTCTTGCGCGCTCGGGGCTTCTGAGCGTCGATCAGATAGTAGGCGTCATTCCCTAGCACCTTGCTGATGATAAAGGGGCCTTCCCAAGGTGCCGACAGCTTGTGCTGGCCGGCTGTTCGCTGGATCAGCCGGAGCACAAGGTTGCCTTCTTGGAAAGATCTTGGCGTGACCTTCCTGTTGTAGTATCAACGCAGACTCTGCTGGTAGATGCTGGACCGGCTGAGTGCCAACAGCCGGCCCTCTTCCAGCAGATCGACGTTGTCTTGACGTGCTTCTTCTGCTTCTTCCTTGGTGTACATGGTGACTCGCGGGGAGTCGAACACTATGTCCGTTGGGATGACGGCTTCGGCACCGTAGACGAGGAAGAAGGGTGTGAAGCCGGTTGACTTGTTTGGAGTCGTGCGCAGACTCCAGAGGACGCCTGGCTGCTCCTCAAGCCAACAGCCGGCAGATCGCTCCAGCGGTACGATGAGTCGAGGCTTGATGCCGGATAAGATGAGGCCGTTCGCTCGCTTCACCTGGCCGTTTGACTATGGATGGGCAACAGACGCTAAGTCCAGTCGGATGCCCTGTGTCGCGCAGAAACGGGCCAAGGCACCTTTGGCAAAATTCGTGCCATTGTCGGTGATGATGCTGTGTGGGATGTCGTACCGAGTTGTGATGTCAGCGATGAAGGTGACTGCAGTCGGACCATTCAACTTCTTGATGGGTTTCACCTCCACCCACTTGGTGAATTTGTCCACTGCGACAAGTAGGTGAGTCAAGCCACCTCGTGCCGTCTTGAATGGTCCCACCATGTCCAGGCCCCAGACTGCAAAGGGCCAGGCGATGGGGATAGTCTTGAGTGCGGAAGCTAGCTGAAGTGGCTTGTAATGGAAAATCGGGCACCCCTTGCACTTTTGGACTAACTCTTTGGCCTCTTCCAGGGCGGTTGGCCAGAAGAAAACGTGCCGGAAGGATTTGGCGACGAGTGCCCTAGAGGCCGCGTGGTGACCGCACTCGCCTTCATGGATGTCTCTGAGGATTGCTTGGCCTTGTTCTGCCTCGACGCAGCGTTGGAAGACGCCGGTAACGCTGCGCCTGACCAGCTCTCTGTTGACTATGGTGTAGGCTGCTGCTCGGCCTTGCACTTGTCGAGCCGAGATTTCATCGGTTGGCAGCTCTCTGTTTACTAAGAACCTGAGGATGGGCTGGGCCCATGAAGGTGCTGCTATTTCTTCAACTGCCACTAGTGTGACTTGGACAAGGGCGGCCGGGCTGGGAGGTGGCGGGTTGGAGTTCGCAGCCGCTTGCTGATTTGACAAAGTCCCAGGGCCGACTGGAGCAGTCCCCGGGCCGAGCTCTGGAGTCTTTGATCTTGCCACTGCAGTCCCCGGGCCGGGTTCTGAAGTCTTTGATCTTGCCACTGCAGGCCCCGGGCCGGGTTCTGAAGTCCCCGGGCCGGCTTCGACTGTGTGTTTCCTGGAGTCGGATCCGTCTTCCTCAGGTGGAGTCGGCACAAAGATTGAATCTGATTCTGGTGACGGCTTGATAGAAGGCTTGAGGAGGCGCCGGAGGGCGACACCAGATGGTATTGCCTGGCGGGTGGAGCCGATTCATGCCAAGGCGTCTGCTTTGTCGTTGTCGTTCCTTGTCACGTGGAGGAACTCGCAGCCCTCGAAGTATCCGCTGAGTTGCTGGACGAGGAAACGATAGCTCGCCATATTTGCGTCCTTGGCGTCCCAATCGCTAGATGATTGCTGGACCACCAAGTCAGAGTCGCCATAACACAGGATCCGGCGAATGCTGAGTTCTTTGGCAAGCCGGAGCCCGTGGATGAGCGCCTCGTACTCGGCCACGTTGTTGGAGGCGGCGAAGTGGATCTGCAGCGCATATCTGAGCTTGTCACCCTTGGGGGAAGTGAGGACGACGCCGGCTCCCAAGCCGGTGCGCATCTTGGAGCCGTCGAAGTGCATCCGCCAATGGGTGGAGTCGGGCGCTGGCGGCAGATACTGGGTCTCGGCCCAGTCGACGAGGAAGTCGACCAGTGCTTGCGACTTGATGGCGGTGCGGGGCTCGTAGTAGACGGTGTAGGGGGCCAGGTCGATGGCCCATTTGGCCACTCGGCCAGAAGCATCTCGGCTTCCGATGATCTCGGCCAGTGGAGTTTTGCAGACCACAGTGATTGGATGCTCCTGGAAGTAAGGCTTCAATTTCTTGGCGGCAAAATGTACGCCGTAGCACATCTTCTGGTAATGGGGGTAGTTCTGCTTGGAGGCCGACAGTACCTCGCTCAGGTAATATACCGGTCTCTGGACAGGCAGCGCCTTGCCTTCCTCCTTGCGCTCGACTACAATGACTGTGCTGACTACTCGGCTGGTGGCGGCAATGTATAGGAGCATGGGCTCTTTGGGAGTCGGAGCCGCCAGCACAGGGGGAGTAGTCAACATCTTCTTTAGTTGGAGAAAAGCCTCATCCGCCTTGGGAGTCCACTCAAAGAAGGTCATCTTCTTCATGAGCTGATACAAGGGGAGAGCCTTCTCGCCCAGCCGGCTGATGAATCGGCTGATGGATGCCAAACAGCCGGTGAACTTCTGCACATCCAACAGTCGTCTGGGTGCTTCCATCCTCTCGATGGCCTTGATCTTCACAGGATTGCACTCTATGCCGCGTTCGCAGACCAGGAAGCCGAGGAGCTGGCCGGCTGGTACTCCAAAAACGCACTTCTCTAGGTTGAGGTTGATCTGGAATCGGCACAGATTCTAAAATGTTTCCTTGAGGTCCTCCAGCAAGGTTCCACGCTTCTTCGTCTTCACCACTACATCATCCACATAGACGTGGGCATTTCTGACGAGTTGCTTCAGGAGGCACTTCTGCATGCAGCGCTGAAAGGTGGCGCCGGCGTTTCTTAAGCCGAATGTCATGGTCAGGTAGCAGAAGGCTCCAAACGGCGCACCTCGCCCCACGGTGGGCACCAAATGTTGGGGGTTGGATACGACATATGCCAAAGGATGTCTTATCATGGTGGGAGCGAGTAGAACGTCGCCGGTGCCTGGAAGCGGGATGAGGCGAAGACATGCATGCCGGTGGAACTTACCCATCTTCAGGGCTCTCCCAGGAGATAACACCCCTACTGCTGCTCTGCGGGGTCTCCGCATGATAACTAAGGCAAAGTGACTACAATGGTGCTCCTGGAGCTGTTTGGGAGGCAGGAGAAGGCAAGGCTAGCTCTCTCCTCCCTGTGCTATCTGGTCTATCTCTATCTAGGTCCGAACCCTTTGCATGGGTGCCCCGGGGGTTTTATATAGGACTACCCCCTGGGGGTACAATAGTAATCCGGCTGGGCGCGGGTCCCACCCGTCTGTCTCTCAGGCCGCCGTCTTCCCCACCGGCTTCTGGGGCCCGCCGACTGGCGGGTCCAGCGGACAGGCTTGATACTGTAGCGGCACTCCTGATGACGCAGGCTCGGTCATTGGGTCGTGACAACAGTGCCGCCATCTATTGGGCGATCACTGTCGCCACTCCCCATCCTATCTGGTTAATGGCTCGTGGAGCCCTGGGGAGGAGTCAGCCGACTCCAAGGAGGCCGACTCCCACAGGTCCGTCTTCGGGGCGCCTAGGCCGCCTTCGGCCCACCCACTGACAGGCGGCCCCGCCGTCTTCGGGCCGTACAGGCCGGCGTCGTGGGCACAGTGCGTGGCGCACTGTGGCTGAGGTCAGGGCAGGCCTGGCAACAGTGCCGCACCTTGCCGGAGATCTTCCAGCAATATGGCTCACTATAGCCATGCCGGCCCTTCGTAAGCAGGGGGGAACGGCCACGCCGTGACCGTACCCCACATCGTACTTTGGGATGAGGGAGGAGTCATGGGCCGACTCTCCATAGTCGGCCTCTCTAGAGGTCGCCAGCTCGGAGTCGGCTTATCTCGGAGTCGCCGTCTGGGACTCGGCTTGTCTTGGAGTCGCTCCTGGGACTCGGCTTGAGGGGCGCGGCCTGCCCCGATGTCTTGAAAGGTCCTGGGACTCGAGTTAGCCTACCCGTGGCCCAATACTCCGACAGTGATGTAATTAAACCATCCTCCTCCTCGACTAGCAAAGATCACTCTAGTTAGGGCATTTTGGGTACGATGAACTTTGTTTTTTATGCTTATGATATGTTGTTTCTATTTTTGCCAAGCCTGTCTCTTTCTATTGCTCAACTATATATGTTGCATATCATCGACTCATGTGACGATGCAGGTGCATAGATCATTGATGGCGAAGAAGTGCTACGCTAGGAGTATATATACGACGAGTGGTCGGAGTGTCAGGCCCAGGTGTATCGGTTTCAGGTTTCCGAGCGACAGGCAGTAGTTAGTTTAGGTTCACGCTGAGGGATACGAACTCATGTACTGCATAGTTCCGCCCTCACTCAAAGTGATAGCTCTTCTCGCATATATCATTGTTTAGATGGATAATGATGTATTTGCAAGTAATCGAGACTTGTATCGCTATTTTCGATATGATGACAAGAGACCACTTTGTGTTGGATGATGATTATGATGATGACATGATTTGATGAGACTAGTTGTATGTAAATGCTATGAATACATTTCTATGTGTATGATATGCTAAAGATTATTGTATAAAGCCTATTCAAATACAAAACAAATATGCAGAAAGAAAACAAATAAAACTAGTAGTAGCAAGGGGAAAAAAGTTAGCAGTAGCGCCGCCTTACCAGTAGCGCTTCCCTGTAAAAAGCGCTGCAGATAATATCAGCAGCGCTCTTCACTGAAGCGCGCTACAGCTATCCATGGATAGAAGTAGCGTGGGATGACAAGCGCTACTGCTACACGTTAGTTGTAGCGCCTTATCAGTAGCGCATCGTCCCGCGCTACTGATCACTACAAAAAAATACACTTTCGTGATGATACGTGTTTGTCGCAGTAGGTCGCGTTTTCTGTCATGCATGTACATCCATGACAATTTTATGACAGAATCAAGATAGGCATACATGTGCTGTCATAGAAGTGTTCCATGACATTACCCAAGTTATCATCACGGAAGTGTCCACTTCCATGACGATAAATCGCGCGTCACAGAAGTGCTTTCATCAAGGGTGACCGACACGTGGCATCCACCGTAACGGAACACCGTTAAGCTATCGGGTCGGGTTTTGGATCCGATAACCCGTTAATAGCCTCGACCAATGGGAAATTTCCACGTGTAAAATTCTTATTGGCCGGACAAAACACGTGTCAGCTTGTCAGTGGGTCAGATAGGTGCCTATCATATGTCGACACGTGACACGGCCCACCACTGGCCCATTTAGCTTACAAAGCCGGCCCGTTTGACTTGGTCAAAAGTTAACGGGCTGGCCCATGAAAAGCCTGTTAATGGTCTCTTCACAAATAGCCCATTTTACGGCACGTTAACTCACGGCCCATTAGGCACTAAAGGAAAT
This sequence comes from Triticum dicoccoides, assembly GCF_002162155.2. Lineage (NCBI taxonomy): Eukaryota > Viridiplantae > Streptophyta > Magnoliopsida > Poales > Poaceae > Triticum > Triticum dicoccoides. Next base: position 321,104,895 of record NC_041385.1, on the reverse strand, counting down.
CGGCCCAATAACGTCATGTGGGCCGTCGAATATAACACCAACCCATTTCACTTTCGGCCCATGTATGGCCCACGACGTCTTTCGGCCCATATGAGGCCTTCGTATCTTTCGGCCCTTTACAGGCCCACGGTGACTCTAGGTCATAATGAACAGTAATTTTCTTTGTACCCGTTAACGGCCTGTGATTTACATGGGCCGTTTCCAGCCCGTGTTAGCTTTCGGCCTATTGACGGACCATATGTTCTTGGGCTCCTTTTCGGCCCTCGATTACTTCCAGCCCGTTACTGGCCTGTTCCCCTAATGGGCCAAATTCGGCCCATGGCAAGAGTCGGCCCGTTACTGGCATGTTCCCCAAATGGGCCAAATTCGGCCGATGGCAAGAGTTGGCCCGTTACTGGCCTGTTACCCTAATGGGCCAAATTCGGCCCAGGGCAAGAGTCGGCCTATTTCTGGCCAGCCCGTCCTATATTCTGGCCCATTAAGGACCTGTTATGCCTGTGACAGAACTAAGCTTTTGCAGTCCTACGGCCTATTAACGGCCCGTTACCGTGCTGGGCCGATACCAATTATGCCCGATTATGGCCCATGTAGACCCATTTATCCGACGACCCGAGGCCCACCAATTACAGGCCCATTAATCGATGGCCCGAGGCCCACTGATTATAGGCCCATTTATCGAAGGCCCGTAGGAGACCCATGGATCCTACGGCCCGTATATGGCCCATGGGTAGTTGCGGACACTAGCAAACCAAGGAAAAAGAAGACTAGGAAATAAATAAGGCCGAAACTAACGCTAGGCTATTAAGGCGATTGCACAGATTACATCCACTCGGCATCAAAGATCGCCACCAGTGAAAATATAGGGAACACCCTACACTATACAAAAATGTCTTGCTGTTTTCTTCAGCCGGTGGCTGCACATTAAGAATAAATTTTGTATCACACCAAAACAAATTACAACTATATAACAAAAGGAAGCTTAGCATAAAACTTAACAGTCTAGCAGATAAATGCGCCACCAGAAGTTCAAAAGCTCGGTTCATTTGACCTGACTGTTACGTTTTCATGCTGTATTGTCCGATGGAGCACCATAACCCTCGCCTTCATTTCCCCTAGGCTCCTGAACAACATAGCAAATGTCTGATAGTCTGGTTTCAAAACCAGGCATATCTTGACGACATTGAGCAATGTTTCTCCTTGTTTCACAAAGGGCCTCTTTTAGGGAATGGACTTGTGTATGGAGCGCAGATACAACATTGCTTTGAGCTTGCATATCTTGATCATGAGGCAGTTTGGACGATATTGCCTTAACAACCAACCCAGTATTACGCAGGAACATGCTTTTGGCACTGTTAGTGGACAGGTACTGACCCACTGCAGCAAGAGCTGACATTGCGGTTATAGTTGCCTCGCCACCTTCTGAAGGTGGCGGTTTCACCATTTTTTCCATAGCTCGCTGAAAAGTTGAGGTTTTAGATTAGTAGTACCAGAACATAAGATATTAAGGAGGCAGTAAAACCAAACAAAATAGCTTTGGTCTATATACAGAACTTATTCTGGTGAACCCATGTAAAATATTAGTTGTATTTTATTGCAATGTACATAATAAAACCAGGTTCCAAACATATGACCATGTACCATCGCTAATGTATTGTCTATTTCTTCACATTGTATTGAGGGCTAAGGATAAAGAGACGAAGTCTATAATACGGTAAGCATAGTATGACATCATTCATATCACAAAACAACTGAGAACAAACAAACAGGCAATTGTAACGTTGTGTGGGCAAGTCCAGCACGGAACTAGATTATGGGTCAAGGTCAAAGGAACATCACTCCTCTCTTTTAAACCTTGTAAGGTGTAATGATACACTAAGACAATTGTGTATAAAATTGAAAAGAGTAATAGACATTGGCTGCAAACCATGCAGTTCAAGGCACAAGTCAGAGTAAGTAGTAGTTAAAAGGCATGAGGATTAAGGACTTACAACAACGGCTTCGACTGGTGTAGTCATGCCCTTCTTGCTGGTGTGACAGTCCTTGAAGATTTCCACAACATTTGGTTCAGGTACTTTTTGCTCCTTGCGGGCTTTCGTCTGCATTTTGAACAAGTCAATATAGATCTGATAATATGGTACAGCGAAAAGAGTGAAACAACAGCTAATTACAAGAGCCTCGCAGTGTGCAATATAGCTATGAGATCATGTCGTCTGTTGGAATTTCACTTTCGTACGGTTGGCCTTGTTCTTTGAACAGTTCACCTACAAGAAGATAGATTTGTGTGGCACATGCGTAAATAGGAATTCAACATGTGATATGATCACATATATATAATGTACCTGATACTTCGGATCAGACAAGTGTTTAACAAGGCCCCTCCAGTCTTCATCTGATATATTTTCCACTTGAGATGTTTGGGAAAGTTCACTGTTAGCCTTGCCTTCAAAGTGAGTTTTCCTCAAGTTATACCTATACTATCGCAGAGCAGACTTGAAAACATGGGTGCAAGCTTGTCTGGTTGCATCATCTTGGCTATCCAACTTGAACCTCATCTGTTGAAAATTATGGGAGTCTCATTATCAGCAACCTAGAAAGTATGGGACCGAGCAAGACGATATTACTAGTTTCCATACATAACCATACTTATAGATAAATGGTCGAGGAAGGTGTTGAACTGGATTTCGTCTTTGTCATCCCTGTACTGAATCCATGTTGGGAGGATACGTACATGACACCTAACGGCAACCACTGCCTCTGATACTAACTTGGCTGACTCTGTAGCATCACGTGGCCTTTTTAAACCTGCCTCAAAACGGATCTCCATTCTTCCTCCTCTAGATTTAGTTAACCTATCTAGCATTATCCCTGATGTTTGTTTCCTCTTGTGCCTAGGTGCTAGTCCAACAACGAACATAGGAAGTGTTAGTCTACATCAAACTGTGAGACTACATATAAAGAAGCATGCAACTGTAACTTGACTCCAGCAACTACCTTCTTGCTGTTGAAGCTCACAAGGTTCATCTGATATTGCCAACTCGTCTTGTGTCAAGAGTGCTTGGGAACTAGTGTCAGGTGGCAAGGGAGCTTCGGAACGTGCTGCTAGCTCAGTTGACGAACGAGTAAGTTGTGTAGCTGGTAGTACTTTGGTAGGTGTTGCAAGAACTAGGGCTGTCTCGTCATGTTTGGTGGTAGCTATTTATTTCTGTTTGGCTTTTTTTGCAGCTCGTGTAGCATGGGATGCCGTGTTTGTAGAATTTTCCACTAGACTTTCACCTTCTATTGCACCATCAATACTAGTAGAATCTGCAGGATTCATCCGCTTCTCATTCCCTGCAATTTTGTGTTTCTTCCTCTTTCTCTATGCCATGTTAAGTCAAGCGGACAACAAAAACGAATAACAATTTAGTTCTTTAGAAAAAATTGATGCGTGATGCAGACGAACTAAACATTGATGTTAGACAACCACATGATAGGAGGATGTAATATGTATAAAAACAGGACGGAAGAGATAACCAGAACTATGATGTGTAAACTAAGAAGAAGACATTTCACCAAATTATAAGCAATGCAATGGAAGGTACACACCATATGAAAGATGCTGCAAATATCGCTCTGCCAAGTTAACAGTGTCTCAGCATAAATGGCGTTTAAACAAATGTGAAGCAGTACAAGAAATAAATCATATGCAAGATGCAAACAACATCAAACTACCATGTTAGAGGTCTCTCGTCATTAGTGCCATTGCATATTCACAGCATTGCATATTCACAGTTTATAATGTTTAAACTAAGGAGAAGGCATTTCAACAAATTAGAAGCAATGAAAGCTAGACACCATATGAAAGATGCAACGAATATCACTCTACCAAGTTAAAACTGTCTCGTCATAAGTGCCATTTCAACAAATTAGTAGTACCAGCTAGAAAAGAATGTGAGATGTAACCTATATCACACTCCGAAGTCAAACGTGTCTTATGATAAGTGATTGTTGCAAGTTACACAACAGTAGTAATTTGATGTAAGAACATGGTGTGATAGACATATATTGTATGTTCTAGAAACAGGAACACACGTCTTATTCAAGTATAATGTGTAAAGTAAGCAGATCGAATTGAACAAAATTAGAAGCAATACAATCTAGACATCACACATAACATGCAACCACATATAACAGTGCCAAGTTAGAGGGAGCACAAGTGATGCTGCACTAGGGGAGACGTGCTCATCATAAACACAGCTTTGTTGAGTGTCTATGCATGTGTTATCTTGGAAATCATCTTGGGGGTGTGGAGGAGTAGAAACTGTAGAGGCCTTCCGTTTGGAAGGAGCACCTTTATCCGCTGCCTTGCTAACTTCCTTCCGCTTTATTGATTTTGAATTGTCAAGTAAAACCAACAAGGAAAAGCAATAAAATTCTCTCTTCAGAACTCATTCATGCATGATACTGACAATCACTACTTTGATGTAAGGCAAACACATGATACCAGGATGGAATATGTACGAAAAATAGGACGGCATGGCATGTTCACAAATATTTGTGTAAACTAAGCAGAAACCATTCCAACAAATAAGAAGCAATGCAACCTAGACACCACATGAAAGATGCAACCAATATGACTCTGCCAAGTTAAATGCGTCCCATCATAAATGGAATTTCAACAAATTAGAAGCAGCGCATGCTATAAATCATATGAAAGATGCAACTAATATCGCACTGCATATACTAAAGGTTTCTCATCATATTGATTGATGCGGGATACAAAAAAACAATAGTTTTATGTAAGGACATGCTTAATAGACAGATGTACTATGTACTAAATACAGGAAGGCATGTCACATTAACAGGTATAATGTCACATTTACAGGAGTATAAGCCAAGCAGACTAGCACATGCAGTTTAACCAGATTGGAAGAATTACAATCTAGACACCATATGCAATATGCGACCACATATCACGCTTCCAAGTTAGAGCAAGCACCCGCGATGCTAGTGTATGGGAAATGCTATAATCAACTACAGAGCTACGTTCACTATCTTCATCTAGCATTTCTGTTTCTTGAGAATCATGTCGGGAGGCTGACGCTGCATTCTTTAAATGAGGAGTAGTCCCCTTGCCTGCCTGCCTCGTCATAAGTGATTGATGAGGGATACACAAGAACATTAGTTTGATGTAAGAACATGGTTAATACATAGATGTACTAGTATGTACCAAAAACAAAAAGGCATGTCATATTCAAAGATATAATGTGTAAGCTAAGCAGATGCAATTTAACCAAATTGGAAGCAATACAAGCTATACATCCGGCTGGAGTGGTGAACATGATCATCTAGGACCTGAGAGCCTGGTGGGAGGCGGGCTGCTTCGCCACCATCACAGCTTTTTAGTTGGCTTCTAGGTGATGCCTGTCTTTGCTGGGCTTATCACTGGCTTGTCCAATGCCCTGACTAGCTATTTGTCTTCTGGTGCTCACGGGATGGTGGTTCATGTAAAAAATATCTTTCCTTCTCTTGAGAAAGACTGACTTCGGCCTTTCGAATACAAGCTAGACACCATATGGAACATGCAACCACATATGACACCGCGAAGTTAAAGCAAGCAACTGGGATGGTGGTTCATTGCGACTGAGGTCATCAACTCCAGAGCAACTTTTACCATCTCCATCTGCTGACACTGCACCCTTTAAAGCGCTGTAACGTGCCGCGCCTAGCCGTGTAGAGAGCTGGAACGACTTGTCTCTTTTCTTTTTTTCTTCGCTTTCGGCAGACTCTGAAATACCCTTGCATAAAAACACAATAGTGAGAGTATGGGTGAAGTGTGTGCAGAACTTGTGCACTGTAAAAGTAGCAGATAGAAGGTGGCTGAAAAATAAATGACAGGAGACATATGATAGCTCTACAACATTGCATGGCAAACAAAATTAGATTCTACTCCGTATGATTTTGTAATATATGAGCATAGGAAATGCAGATACTCCTCCAGCACACCACCACATGTGGTCATATCTAAGATAACAGTCGACTGAAAATAAATAGGCCAGTCAATTTTTTTTAATGAACCGTCCGATCTATAAGGAATGGGCAGATGGCCTTCGTCTACCTCCCGCCAGTCACTGTTGATGATCTTTCTCGAACCGCCAGCGACCATCGGCCCAGACCTGTGCCTCTGCCGCCCCGCCCTCTTAACGACCTCACACCACTGCCGTTCTTGGTAGCCCCACCAAGCCATCCCTTTAATCCTGGACGACCTCCAGATCAGGCGCCAGTAGCTCTAGGCCGCACACGCCCCTAAGATAAACACCAAGGCGCTGCTTCCCCGGCGTAATAGTCGTACTAGCGCCTGTTATGCCGGGGAATGCTTCCGTTAATTAGGAATCAACTGGCCTGAAATTGAAATTCAGGGGGGCGACGAATCTCTAGCTAAGGTGCAATAGTATATGAGGAGAAACCTTGTGCATCGCGAGTCACTAGGAACATCTAGTATCAAGAAGAAGCGGTCCAGTAGTGTCTTTTGTGGGATGAATACCGTGCAAGCAGAGACGTAAGATTTGCACGAATAAGGGAAGAGGAGTACCTTCTTTGGTTGCCGGTGTGGTCACCTCCACATGTCGCGCCGATCTTCTTCTTTTTACCGGGGAAACCGATGTTCTGGAGGGTGCAGGCTTGGACGAACCCATGGCCAAATTGTTGAATGTGTTGCCGTGGCTGGATGTCGGCGAAGGGGAAGCAGATCCGAGGCGGCGAAGGACGGCGTAGCAGGAACAACTCTGGTGCGGTGGAGGGTGGCGAAGTTGGAGCGGCAGCGGTGAGGCGCAGGACGGCGTGGTTGAACTGGCTCGGGTACGGACGGCTCGGCCTCGGCTTCAACTACTAGCCGTGGAGGGCGTTGCGGTTGAGGTTGCGGTGGACGACGACGTCGGGCTATCGGCTCCGGCGTGATGGAGGAGGGCGGCGGTTGATGGGTGGGATGGGGTGGCAGACGGAGGACGTCGGGGTTTCGCGGCTGGTGGAGAGGTAGTTTTGGCGCCCACGGAGTACGAATGGGGAATCGGACGGGTGGGGGAACCCTGTTTCAGTCTGGGACGCGCTTGTTTTTGGCTTTTTTGAACAGCAGATGGGACGCGCTTGTTTGAAATTTGGAAAGTACAAACTTTGCCCCCTCTTAAATTTTGGACCTACTGCGGGTCGGGGGTAGGATGGTAATCCCAGCTGTCCCAAATAGTGGGCGGGAGCGAGTGTGTGCTTAGGCGGCCATTGTGTATGAATGTTTTTCGGAGGCGGTTGCGTGGCGTCTAGATGAAGCTACAAACCTACCCCGGTTTAGACCTTTGGACGTCGGGCCGGTAGGTTTCACGGTTCGGAGTTATTAGAAAAGTAATTTCCTTGTACTACTAAACATTGGTATCACGCGGTTTCGGGCGAGTAGAGGCTCTTTTGGTGCTTCGTTCGAAATTTTGAAGCACAAGCATTCACGTTTAGAGTACTCTTGAACTATGAGGATTGACCTAAATAGACAATGTTATATTTGACCTTGTATGTTTGAAAACTTCATTAAATTATCCGCTTCTTTTTGAAATTTTGACACTTGAAAATCCTATAACTATGATTATTTTGGAATGGAGGAGCTAAATTTGAATATATTTTGTACACGACTACATATGCTATTATGTACAAAATCAGAGCAAAGATTGGTACCCCCATAGTTTAGGTATGGTTTACAAATGCCATAATATCAAATTCAAATAATTGAATGGACTATATGTTGAATTCGATTTTTTTAAACCACCTTAGGTTGAATTCAAATGTATGCTAGTTCATAGGTGGCTATTTATAAATGTCCATTGTGTAACTTCTGTTTGTATAATGTGCTTTACACACACAACATGAACTATACTCATGTTTATATTCGATTGCTAAAGCGATGCATTGTCTGGAGTTCAAAATACTAACTATGTGGATCAATTGTGTCGAATAATAACATAGACATGCTCAAATTCGATAGAATCTAGATGTCTGATGGATCAATGACCGCTCCTTATGCGAATTGCGAATATCATGATCCCATCCTAATATTTGGATACAATTTATATCTTTAATCAATGTGTAGAGCAGTCTTTTACGTGTAGTTTCACTCTCCATCGATGGTCTCTCACACATGCTCACACTCTCTCTCCCGAGGTGTCTTTCTCGCACACATGCTCTAGATATAACCCTCCCTCCCTCTCGAAACCATTTACAACTGTTTTCACTAAGCTTTATCACAAGCACTCTTCCTCTCGCAAACATACACACGCACAATCCTCATCGACCCTTTCTATATACATGGACCTGCCTACGTGTCTCGTGTACGCACGTTATCTTTACGCCTGTCTCTCACGCATTATCTCACACCTCTCTTCCTAATCGACGAGTATGATTCTAGCAGAGCATTCTGTAGGATGCCCCTTAAAGTTAGGTTGGATGAATAGTAATATCAGAGATAAAGGTGTTACCTTAGTCCGAGAACCTAGGGTTACAAATCCTAGCCGGCTTTGTTAGTGGACACAGAGTCCTTCACAATTCTGCTATCTTTGTCTTGTACGACTAGTCATCCATGGGTCTTCCTAAATGTGTCATGGGCCGACCAATGTGGCGTAGGACGGAACCGAACGAAGGGCCTCACCTCGACCCACCGGACCTCACACGGTGACACACCCTCTGCCCCCACATCTCATTATCTTCTCACACCCACACATACCGACACAAACACCACACACACAGAAAATTTCTCCTGGTGCCTCTATTCCCTCCCCCCTTGCATATACACACTCAAGGGAATGGAATCTCCTGTCGTGACATCATATTGGTCTCTCTCTCTCTAGACCACTCTCATTTCTCATGCTATCTCTCCCACGCCCCCCCGTCGGCCCCTCTATCCATGCCTCTCTCGAATACGTAATACACACACAGACCTCTCTAGGCCCCGCCAAATGCATCAACTAAACATTCACACATGTTACATCACGTACCCCATTGATCTAAAAAGCCCTCTCTTCACGTTTATTTCGCATACAACATTCCTTTTGAATAAAGTGTGGCCAGAAAATTATTTTAGAGTTTCTACATATATACAACATTACAAAGTTATATGGAGGAGTACGAACACTAATTTGCATTGCATGGTGCGCACAATGATATTTATTCCAAACTGTTAATTTGTATATTTTTATACTATATACAAAGTTAGTCATAATAAAGAGAAACGAAGAGCATCTCTCTCCATCGCATACCCCCCCTGTACGCCCCTTTCACGTATGCACACAAAACTATCTCCAGGTCCTCTAAAAGTAAGCCCCTAGAAAATTCACGCGTGTTTCATCTTTCTCTTGGCATATATGCAATGACAATCATTGTATTTGAAGCGAAAGCACGATACATACATTGGACTTCATAATCCACTCATTACGGTCATCGTTTACGTTTAGTGGTTATTATACAGTCACGGGCTCACCGTACAACTTTGTATTTGCTCATGACATGCTTAGTTGACCAGTTAAACGCTCCACATGGCACCTCTAGTGTTGCATCACGTTATCTCACTACAATCGTGCCCACCTGTCGACTTGTATCTACTCTACATCTACACTATTATAAAATACATAAAATACACTCTTATAAAAAACAAAGTTGGTGATGATGGTGTGCCTGCCATCCTGCAATATAGGCCGTCCGATTTATATCTGACGGATAGGAAAGAAACTATGGCAATTTTGCAAAAAGGTACCCACACACCTCTCTACATTTGCAAATAAGGCCTTCCCTTGTTCATCCTTTTCTCTCACAAGATAAACAAGTCATACAAATGCATCTTGATGTTACGTGCAACGCACGGGCATCTTGCTAGTAAGAATGAAAACAAACGACAAAAAAATATTTTGACGGTGGTTCAAAGTCATGACCGCGGGCACAGCAGACAAGGTGGCCTTGTATTGGTATGCTGAGCCGTTTGTTTTAACACACACGAGCTGGGGTGGTGATTATACACACACGCACACATGCACACGAACTCCATGCACGCAACACTCACACAAACACATGCACCCACACACGCACGCAACACTCACACGTACACACGCAGCCACGCACGCACGCAACACTCACACACACACGCACACGCATGCATGCACACACCAGTACACCACACGACCAACACACACTCTCACGCTCAAGTGCTCAACCTACACATGCATGCGCACACATCAGGACCTGACAGACACATACACAACCAGGTGATTCCCGCGCACGGGTTGGAGCCTTGTCGCGCCTGCATAAATTTGTGTTTATCTGACCTTTTCCCTATGCGAACTGACAGGTGGGACCCACAAGGAACATGGTCAATTTAACTAGTCAACATGGCGCCACGCAGACTATTTGGCCGGTCAACAGAGTGCAATCCAATGCTGAACTGTGAGCAAGTGACCGGATAATCACTGCAAAACGTATATAGTGACCGTAATCAGCTTATTCTGAAGTTCGGTGACCGTATTACCCTTTTCTCTCTGTAGGCCCTCCAAAACTACATCTCTACACGTTCTCGCATGTTACATCTAACAACTACGCAATACAACACTACTACTACACTCTAACACAATAAATCATATGTGTTTTTAGTTTTACTAGATATCATATTGTTACTTATAATTATTTAGTTTGCATACATAAAAATTTCCTTTGAAATGTATGGCCAGTATCATCTACTGCGCGGGAAAAATCCCGCCCTTTCCTATTTAATCGGGTTTGTATCGATGGATTGTGCGAAACAGCAAAACTATAGTACTATACAGTACAAGTGACAGTTCACTGGGTCGTCGTGTCGTCTACTCCCCCATCGTAAGAGTGGAGCGCTCGCTTTCATAAATCTTCTAGTCCCTTTCACCGACATGTGGGACATCAAGCTACCGGGTCCACGTGCCATACCGGAATACAGTGCAGAGCAGCCTGGGTGAAGCACCCCAGTCATGGCGCCGGCGTAGTAATGAGCAATGAGGCGTCAAATCACAAAGTTGCACCTTTCCTATGGTTAAGTTGGAGGGATGAAGTAATAATGGTAATAAAAGAAGTTGGAGGGACGAAGCAACCATCATTTCACTCGTTGCTGAATCCGCTTCTCCCTCATCTTCTTCAACTTAACCACGTGTTGCTTCTGCCGTTGTTCTGCGTCATGTGGGACGCGGATCAGCTTCGTAAAGCACTGACACGTGGGACCGCATGTTATCAAACCGCCAGCACAACGTCCTCCGAAAATAAGAAACCTCCCCCGCCATCCGCGCGGCAAAATCACCTCCTTTTTACTAATCTTTGATTCTATAATTTTTTAGATCAATATAATTGAGATTTGTATAGATAGCACACAGGAGCAAAACCAAGTGGTACGATTAAGGGCATCCACAATGTGTAGCCAAATGTGAAAATAGCTTTTGGCATCATGGGAACCATTGTGGACGGTGTTGCCAAAGCCAAAAAGATGGAACCGAAGCTCCCTGATTGATTGATTGAAGGAATAGAAAAATGCAACGTCTCTCCTCTTTCTCCCATGCTTGGACGCATGTAGTACATTATAGAGCACATAGTCTACTCCCTTGTCCATTCTATCACAAATCACAAAGCAGTGAGGCGTCAAATCACAAAGCACGGACGAAGAAACCATCATTTCACTCTTCGCTGACTCCGCTTCTCCATCGTCTTCTTCGAGAAACCATCTCACCGCACTAGTACTCCTAGTAGTAGTACTAGTAAAGGACTTCCTGGATGCAAATAAGGCAGTTGTCTCGGCTTGCAGGCGGCACTTGCGAACGACTTACCGTGGTCTCCCTCAATGGTGTTCTCCGTCGAACGCACTTCACCAAACCACACAAAAAAATCATCGACGTCACTGCAATGGGCAAGGAATTCAAATATATTTACTACCTCCATTTTCTTGTACACAAGGCCAGTATATCAAAATTACAATTTGCAAAGGTCCACTAACACTAATCGAGGCAAAATTGATGGGGTTAGCAACCAGGGACATTAATATCCCCTGCATGCATGCGGAAGTGAGAAGGTTCGTTTGCATGGCGCTGCATTAATCAAGCGATGAGGAGCGAGATGGTTAGCTCTTTGGTCTTTCGAGAAAAAAATACGCATTAATTGACACGTGAAACAAGGATTTGTATTGATTAAATCCCGCGAAGGAAAACCCCGCCTTTCTTTTTTAACACTAGTACTCCTAGTACGTACGTACTTATCCTGTTTGGGTCTAGGCCTTGCATTGCCAAACTTCGCCACACATTTTTGCCAAGCTTGCCTAAAGTTTTCAAAATGAGAAGGAGGTACACTTGCGCACGGCTGTCGCGGTCGCACCGCACCCTCACACGGTCACTCCTGCACACCGCGGTCGCGCCGCACCCTCACACAGTCGCTCCTGCATGCCGCAAACCCAACCAAGGGAATGCATCCTCACTGACACGTGTTGTCGCATGTGAACAAACCAAACTTAGCCATCCTGTCACTAACACATAATTTTCATTCATAGAGTATGTTTATCCAACCGCATGTTGGGGAGTATCCATACTGCCCGTGCGGTGGTCTGTTGGGGAATAAGAAGAGGTGAGGAAGAAGGAAAGAAGGGTTGGGAGACATAGGATATTCATCCAACTGCCTGAAATGGTAGACTGACCCAAGTCAGGTGACCTGCATGACAAATAGTATGTTTTTACACAGCAAAAGATCCATAAAAACAACAACATAAAGAAAAACTATCACTGCTCGTGGAAAGAGACGGCCTCGTCATCTTTGGCTGCCGGCGTGAACCAGCCGTCGCTGCCGACGTGTGTCTCCGCACCGTGGTTGTCCTCGGCCTCCAGCTACTCGTTCAAGCGGAGCGTGCAGGCGCTCTGCACGGATGAGAGCACAACCCAGTTCAAGTCGAGGACGTCCGGTTCCGCCTGCAGGAGGGCCTCGATGGTAGCGGCATCCGCGCGCTCTGCGTCGAGTCGAGCCTCCGCCGCCCGGTTCAAGTCCAGGACTCCCGGTTCCGCGTGCAGGAGGGCGTCGATGAGAGCGGCATCCATTCGCGCTGCGTCGAGTCGAGCCTCTACCGCCCGGTTCATATCCAGGACGTCCGGTTCCACCTGCAGGAGGGCCTCGATGGCAGCGGCATCCGCGCGCTCCGCCTCAAGTTGAGCCTCCGACGCCCGGTTCACATCCACGACATCCGGTTTCGCCTGCAGGAAAGCCTCGATGCAGCGGCATGCGCATGCTCCGTGTCGAGTTGAGCCTCTGTCTCCCGGTCCTCCTTTGGTATTGCCATGTTGAACCGCTGGTCCGCCTACACCATGGGGGACTCGGACGTCGGCACGAGGTCGACGTCCATCGTCTCATACCCATCGGGGGCCTTCTGCGCCGCGACCTCGGCAGTGAATATTGGATAGGCTTCCTCCTCCTCGTAGCTTGGCTCCAGAGAACTAGGGGATTGGCCCGCCGCAAAGCGAGCTTGGGAACGGAGGTCTGTGGCGCCGACCGCCGCCGCGATTTCTGCGCGGCGCTCCGGCGTCAGCATCTTGTAGTAAGTGATCTTCTGGCGCACCGTGGCTTTCCGGCGAACTAGGGGACGCTTGATGCGCGCTAGGGGATCGAAAGGTGGGGGAATGGGCTGGAGATTTGGTGTGGTTTTAGGGCAGCGGCTGGCATAGGCCGAGCAGTGAAGGTTCTGGTGTGAATAGTGGTTCCGGTGACGACCGGTCAATCAGTTTTGACTGTACATCTCTCTTGTCGCGTTCGCGTTGCAGCCCGGCACGCTGGACCCTCCACGTCGCTCACCGAATGGAACGTGCTTCGTCTTGCGTTTTTGCTCACTTGTGGGACCGCAGTTGAGAGCAAACCGACGTCCCTCCCCATCCCCCACCCGCGTCATTTATTATACCACCACTCCCTCTGTTTTATGCGGAGTAAATAAAACAGAGGGAGTATACCACGGATGAGGATCCCCTGACGTGGCCGAACCCATTGAGTAACTGACATGCGGGGCCTAGCAAGCATGGGGTCCGCCAGTAAGTGACCGAAAGGGAGGGTAAGGCAAGGTTACCTACGTCAGGGGATCCACTTCCACTATACTACTTTGACCAAATGTTAGAGTAATAATATATGACATGCAACTTACACAAATGTTAGAGAAATAATATATGACATGCAACTTACAGAAAGCATACAGGGTCTAATTCGTTTTTCGAGGCTAACTTTGACCAAATGTTAGAGTAATAATACATGACATGCAACTTACACAAAGCATATGGTCAATTTCGTATGTGAAAGGAGTTTCCAATGATATAATTTTCACATTATACATCTCAAGTACTCCCTCCATCTAGGTGTGTAAGTCATCTTACGAAAACCAAATAATCCCAAAAAACGTAGGCGCGGTGCATTAACTTCTACCTCGTTTCTTGTTTCTTGACATATCAACCAATAAGAGATGAGGGTGTGCATGCTTTTAATGACCTGAAACTATCAAACATGACATGTAGTGGTTAGTTTATTGCATGCAATACTATTAATTAGCAAATAAACATTAATGTCTCTCGTTTTCCCCTCCTCCTTGGTCACCGTGCACATTCTAAGATGACTTACTCACCTATGTGAAAGGAGTACTATTAATCTTGTCAATAGTCAAATTGGAAACCATCTCGAGTACAAATCTAGGAGTACGTACGAATCTAACAATATTGATTGGGCGTTGTTGAATGTTGATACCTTTTTTATCATAGTAGAGATACTTTGACTACACATAAAACTTATATGTAAAGTAGAAAGGATAGGAGGGAGTATATTGTACATTCAAAAACAAAACGAACGTTGAATAACCTTTATATATGATTTGCGGATGCTATGATCACCGATTCAAAATTTTGAATCCGCCTTAGGTATCACATGCCCCCACTCGTTCCCTCTCTATTTCATCTCGGGGTCTGGATATCTATTGAAAGAGGACTAGGGTGGGCACATGCGAATGATACTCGGCGGAATGTTCAAATGAGGCATGCGGGAGGATGGACTCGACAGGAGGGCGACATGATCGATGGCGAAGAGGGTTGGAGAGGAATGAGAAATAAGCAAACGCCACATGATTACACTTGAACAGCTCAAATAACCAATATGTTGTCTCACTTGGCCTACATAGTGAAAGGCCTAATGCACAACTCGGAGCACTAACGCTCGAATATGGCCGGGAAATCAGGGAAACCGACATGTGGGGCACACCCGTCGGGACTACGTACACAGACTAGTCCAATGGAGGAGCTGGCCCACAACCTCCTCGCCACCGACAACCGTTCATGTGGGTCGTTGGGGCCAATAACGGGGCGCAGCTCCAGCACCACCTCTGGACACGGCGACCGCGGTGAGCGACACGCTCATATCGTCGATAGACACGTTCAGTTTCAGTGTGCCGAGGGTGGCGTTAGTGCTGTGGCACGACCAATGGTATGTTTGGCTTGTGCCCAAGGTTGCGCCATCAAAGCATTGGGTAGCCAAATTTTTGGTTGAGGTATTGGTTGCCCATGATTTGGCCGACATTGGCAAGAAAATGAACTAGAGTTGGCTAGAGTTCATTGGCATGCCAAAGAAATGGCAACCATCCAAACAAAGACCAATCTTTGGGTCATGACCAAAATTTTGGTTGAGGTATTGGTTGCCCATGATTTTGCCGACACTGGCAAGAAAAATGAACTAGAGTTGGCTAGAGTTCATTGGCATGTCAAAAAAATGGCAACCATCCAAACAATGACCAATCTTTGGGTCATGACCAAAATTTTGGTAAGGTGCACTTTGGCCACAATCCAAACACACCCCAACACCCGGCTCGTCGAGGATGCACGGGGCGCCGCGACGCGTCCTCGGAGTGGTGTAGCGCGGCCAACTGCATCCTCTGGACCTGAGGCCATGCCGGGTCATCTTGCTTTTTCAATGACATGCGGGGATCGCATTTGAGCAAAGGGCATCTCCAACGTTGCCACGACCGCAGCTGACTACCCTGGCACACCAAAGCCCTCGTCCCTCGCGCCGTCGCGTGGTGCGTTCCCAGCCGATGCCAGCTGCCCGCATTCAAGCTGTCTGTTCGTATGTCGTCGTTAAGAGGCTCGGTGCCCGAGGAACCAACTCCGGCGACTTAATGACGCACCCGGACGCTTGGCCTCACCGGAACGCGCTACTTAAAGAGGCAATGCCCAGCTAACCTCCACACCATAGCGCATTGTCCTCCTACCTGGCACCACATCCGCCATGACCGCAAGTGCGAACGCTCTGCGGAAGAGCTTGTCTTCGGGGATGAAGCTCGAGGTCGCCGCCCTCGCTCAAGTCGCCTCTCGCGACGCAATAGCGGTGTAGTCAGACGCGGACGCGACCGCACAAGCGGTGGCCACGCTGGCGGCCGACAACAAGAGCACCGTCAGCCACGTGTCCTACTTGCCGCCGTCCAACGTTCGGCACCGCCGAGGTCGGGGACTCCTCCGAGGATGAGTAGGGCATGGGAGGCGGCAGGGCATGGTGTGCCAACTGGCCGGTCCGTATCCCATGTTCTACTGTTCCTCGCCGGAGACCGCACCTTCACTTCATGGGTCGTGGACCCCGCCCCCGTACATAGAGATCGCAGATGGAGGACGTCGGTCGCCGCCATAGAATAGGTTTAGGGTCGGGTTTCTTTTATTTTTCTGTCCTATAAAAGTTCGAAATCTAATGAAAATCTGCCGTGTTTGAATTAATCTCGGCCGCTGTATATGAACTTTTACAATAATATACATATTGTAGGAGTACTAGAAAGATGCCCGTGCGTTTCATGGAAGATCAAGATCTTGTGGGAGAAAAGGATGAACGCGGGAAAGCCTTATCTGCAAATGTGGAGAGGAGTGCTGGTAAATTGTCATAGTTTCCTTCCTATCCATTAGATATAGATCGGACGGCCTATATTGCAGGATGACCGGCACACCATCATCACCAACTTTGCTTTTTATTGAACCGAGACAAATCTAAAAAACCCAACTAAGCCAACCTCCCAGCATATCACGCGGGAAAAGATCCGGCCGCGCCATTTTAGTCGGGATTACCGGATTACTAGTAGTAGTATTTACGGATCGCGCGAAGCAACACTTTTTTTTGAGGGGGCGAAGCACCTAGTTTAAAAGGAAAAAAGGCGGTACACTCACAACACTCCTGTCGCGGTCCCGTTGCACCCCACACATGTTCGGTCCTGCACATGGCTCACGCAAATGGAACGCGTTTCGGCTTGCCTCTTCACTGACACGTGGGACTGCACTTGGAGAAACCGACCATGCACCAAACTCCCCCCGCCCATCGCGCGAAAATCCTCCC
>NC_041385.1:321064540-321087070 GCF_002162155.2 Triticum dicoccoides | reverse complement strand
GCCCTCCCCGCCGCGCCGATACGTCGGCGCCGCGGTTCATCGAGGGGACGCACAGCGATCCTCTCGCTCCCATAGTACGCTCTCGTAGACTACCGTCCTCTAGCCGCACCGCCACCTCTAGCTACGTTCTTGTGGAGGCGCACGGCGGTCAGCGCCGCCACTGCTAGCGACGTTCGTGTGGAGACGCACGGCGGTCAGCTTATCCCATGGTGCGCGCATTCTATACTGAGGCCCCATTCATGTCGGTGTAGCGCTAAATGTTAGCTGATAGACGCTGTTAATCTCACTGTTTGCCGAAGTAGTTTACTGTCAATATGCTCTGCTTAAGAAGCGTCCTTGCCCTGTTCTGCACTCAATCTACTTAGCTGAGATGGCATGCCAAGGCCGACTAGTTGCTAAAATATCCTGCCATATATTTATTGTGATGTAGATTGCCATGGTCTAGTAGCCAATCTATTAGGTGAAATAGCTCTACACCATTTTATACTCGATCTTTGTTGCTGCGATGGCCTTCGATAGTTCGATGGCTGTGTGCTCGGCCTCATTGACTGCTGAAACAGCCTGCCATAATTTAGCACTCAAATATGTTTGCTGAATTAGCTTTACATATATTTCATTACTTAGATCTTCTCGTCCAAATATCTTGCCATAGCTTTAGACATCGACTTAGGTATTTTTTTCTGGACTTCATAAAAAAGCATATATGTTTTCCTGTAATATCTAGTAGAAGAACTAATTTGTATGTCTAACAGATGGACATGACTTGGATAACTTCTGCTCAAAGATTCTCCGCTTCATATGTCTAGGGGGTTGAAAACTTCATGAACTTTATCAGTGCTGAGTATGGTTGTCCGAAATCAGATGTGCTCTGCCTGTGTAGCAGTTGTATGAATTTAGTTACAAGACCCCAGTCAACTGTGCAAAATCATCTACACTTGTATGGGATGTCGGTCACATATACTAGGTGGGTTCATCATGGTGAAGCTGTGAACGTCAATGTTATTGACTACATGGAAGCAGCAGCTCACCATCTTGATCTGCCTGATGCTCAGGTGGAAGAGGAGGAGGAGGTGGTGGTAGCGGAGCCAGTGAGTTTGACCAACATTGAAACAATGCTACGAAATGCTCGTGCATTCCATGAACTTTCACCTACAGAAGAAAAACGGTGGGCTTACATGTTGGAACAATGCAACGTTGCTTTCACCCCAGGAAATAGGCTGTGAGTATTCTTAGCTATGGTCACCTTCGTTCAGGTGAAGACATCTGAGCGTATGACCAACAAATCATTCGATGCGATGTTGGCTGCTTTCCGCAAATCTTTCCCAGATGCGTCTGAGCTACCACACACCTACAGTAAAATGAAGAATTTCCTTCGCGCAGTTGGAATTGGATATGATATGATCCATGTTTGTAAGAATAATTGTGTTCTGTTCCGGAAGGATTATGCCAATTTAAGTGAATGCCCGAAATGCAAATCATCAAGATGGAAAGATGGCGATGTTGTGAAGAGGGTTCCTCATAATGTTCTGATACATTTTCCAATTACACCAAGATTGCAGAGGTTGTTTCATGATGCTGAAACAAGAGAGGATGTACTGTGGCATTCTAGAAACCAGGAGTATAGAGATCAAAATGTAATGAGCCATCCATCTCATGGTAGTGAGTGGAGAATCTTCAATGATAAACACAAAGAGTTTGCTGCTGACCCGAGAAACATTAGACTTGGCTTAGCTTCAGATGGATTTAACCCATTTGGCCACCAGAGCGCCACATATAGCATGTGGCCAGTGCTGGTTATCCCTTACAACATGCCTCCAAATGTCTGCACCAAAGAATCAAACTACATGATGGCCTTGCTCATCCCAGGTCCAAAAAGTCCTGGAAAGGATTTTGATTTGTTCATGGAGCCTCTTGTGGAGGAACTTCAACAGCTATGGAAGGGTGTTCTCACTCGAGACCTATATAGCAGCCCACCAGCTGATTTCTTTCCGCGTGCTATTGTAATTTTGTGCATCCATGATTATCCGGCTTTAGGCACTATGTCAGGGCGAACGACACATGGTTACAATGCTTGTGTTCGCTATGACAGTAATCCGCTGTCATACGCAATACTTAGCAAGATCTGTTACATTGGACACCGCCATTTCCTTGCCAAGGACAAGCCGCATCCTAGAAAATACCGAAGACATGTGTTCAATGCAAAGCATGAAAACCGTGATGCGCGAAAGAGGCTCACCGCCGATGGGTTGCAAGTGGAATTAGAGAAGGTCAGGCATATTACACCAGGAAACCATCCTGGTAATGGTAGCAGGAAAAGGAAGCATGGCACAGTAGAAGAGAGATTATTGTTTACCCGCAGGTCCACTTTGTGGGACTTGGAGTATTGGAAATTTTTGGATCTACGGCATAATCTTGATGTGATGCACGTCGAGAAAAATATATGTCACAGCATTATCGGCACACTTCTTAACATTGAAGGCAAGACAAAAGATACCTTAAAATCTAGGATTGATTTGACACACCTGGGTATCAGAAAGGATTTGCAGGTGCAAGATGAAGGTAAACCACGGGATATGGCACCAGCTGTGTACGCCTTGGACAAGGTAAAAATAAAAGAATTCTGCGAGGTCCTGTCACGTGTGAGATTCCCACATGGATTTGCTTCCAACCCTGAAAGGAGAGTCAGTGCAGATGGAAACAAGGTACAAGGGTTGAAAACTCATTACTGCCACGTCCTACTTCAAAGGGTTTTACCTGATATCCTTAGAGGATTGGGACGCCCTGACTTATACAGAGTAGTTGCAGAGTTGGGACAATTCTTCAGGGAACTCTGCAGTAGAAATATCAGGATAGATGCTTTGGAGCGTCTTAGAGACAAGATACCAACTATCCTATGCGACCTTGAGAAGATATATCCTCCAGCCTTCTTTGATGTGATGGTGCATTTGACTGTTCATCTACCTGATGAGGCACTACTTAGAGGTCCAGTACAGTATGGCTGGATGTACCCTATTGAAAGGCGGCTAGGCACTTTCAAGGGCTATGTTAGGAACAAAGCTAGACCCGAGGGTTCCATTGCAGAGGCCTACATTGCTACAGAAGCATTGACATTCTGCTCAAAATACATTGAAACAGCTGATCAGCTTAGCAAAGAGGTGGGTGAAGACAATCCCGGGCTCAATGTTTTCGATTATTCTGTTCGAGTTACAGGGAAGAGCCGACAAGAGGACAAACCTAAAGATTTGGACAAAATGGTTTGGTATGTGTTGAATAACTATCCTGAGATACTCCCTTATATCAAGTAGGTGCAGTACTGCAGCTTATACATCATAATCTACTAAACTTGCAGCACATTCTTATATATTTAGATGTTTGACGCGATCACTATGTTGTGCAGCATCTACAAGTAGGAGTTACTGCCGCAAAATCCAAGAAACATTGACAAACTGGTTATGGTAGGATTTGCGAAATGGTTCAAGAACCATATAATCTTTTGAAGTGCACTGTTAGTTTTTTTAATATATTGAGTACATAAGATGATCAGCTTGTCTATTTTCTAACCAGAGGTTAAGAAGATGCGGGAGGATGGGCAGGCAGTTGATGATGCCCTTTACTCACTAGCAATGGGTCCTGATACTCGGGTAAGACATTATGAATCTTGCGTTGTTGGAGATGTGCGCTACATCACCCTTGCACGAGACGAAGGCAGGAAGAAACAAAATAGTGCCATCATGAGCATGGATACGTATGACAAAGAGACAACTGAAATGTATGCTAACATAACAGACATTGTTCAGTTGCAGTATATCTCTAGTTTCGAGGATCATCGGCGTGTGGTTCTGTTGTGCTGTCTTTGGTATAACCTGTTTTCTAGGATCACAAAACCCATAGCTGATGATTATTTCAAATCCATCAATGTCAAGGCGGCGTACCAGACCAATGAGCCTTTTATTTTGGCAAATCAAGCAACACAGATTTATTTCTTGGAAGACACATTTGCACGTAGCGATGACTGGAGAGTATTGCAAAGGTTTGAGCAGAGGAATTCGTTTAATGAAGTTGCACAACAAGATGATGCTTACACTGCTCCTGATGTACAAGATAACACAGATGTTCCTAATATCTTTTAGAACCATCACGTCAATGACGTCGGCGAAGAGATTGCCTATCGTGCTGTGGACATACAAGAGTTGATCAAGAAGAAGCCAACGTTCGAGGACGTTGAGGACGAAGAAGAAGATGACACCGTGGGGAATTACGATTCAGACTGATACACATGGCGAAGTTGTTGACGCTGCTGCTGCGGATGATGATTACATTGCTTTTTTCATATTTGCCTGTCAGAAGACGTTTTTTTATCTACTATGTGAAATTGTGTTTGCTATAAGAACTGAAACCTGATGAACATGTTGTTTAGTATTTTGCTGTGAGAACATCACTTGTTATGTATGCTGATTTGTGTTTGGTGATTGTATGACAACTAAAACATGATGACATTGTTGTTTAGCTGTACTCATATTTGGCTGTGAAACTTGAATCTGATGACATAGTTTGCCGTTGGACTGCAATTTGCTCGACGTCTTCGAATGAGAACAAAGCTAACCTGACAGGGCCTCTGCTATTTATTTATTTATATGAAAAAAACGGGATACCCCCTGATTTCCGTTAATATAAATCATTAGATGTTCACAACACTACGCCCAGCCTGCTACACAGGTTTCATTCATTACTAGTTTCAGCAAAGTGCTCATGTCGTAGCCACTGAATACATCACGAGTGCTACATACATTGCAAATAAAGAGACAATCATCCTACAGAGCACATCGATTTTGCCCATTATCTTCACAAGCTCTTTCATCTCCTCATTGCTGTCAAGGCCGTTCAGCAGTTGTTGCTTGGCCATGATCAGAGGAACTGCATCTTTAACCTTCTGCTCCGCATCTTCCTCTTCTGTCGTTCCTTCAGTTACTTGTCCAACACCCCAACCTACTGGTATTGGGATTCCTCGGCTAACGAAATAATCAGCATAGTTGTATTCCCCCACATCAGCAACTTCCCAAAAATACAAATCACACGAATCTTCCCTTTTCTGCACGAATCAAATTGGAAGATCATCAACCAAACTATTAAAAAAATAAGCAACTGAAAGCAGCAGAACAACACTTAAACATATTATTACCCCATGATTCGGGCATTTGTAGAAGACTCGGCCATGGCTGCGGATTGTGGTTGAGACGTGACGGATGACTCTGCGCGATTTGCAGCAGTGGCACCACACCAACGGCAGCAGGTTGCGATGAACAATCGGCTGCGGTGCGCATGCTGGCGAGGGTGTGATGAGACCCACAGGCGATGGTATGGGTGGCAACTTGGCACATATCTGGTTGTTGCCTGCTGAAGAGCAGGTGGACGAGCAGCCAGCGGACATGGTTGCTGTGGCTAGAGCTTCTGATGCTAGGCAGAGTAAGTAGAGAAGAGGATAAGCGAATGTTGGATATGTCAGTTTCATTACTTGCAGAATAGCATAGCACCATATATAGTCATATTCTAGGTTTGGATTCAAACCAGCTACAGGAGCACGACTTTCTTTTTTCTAAAACTCGACAACGTCTCTTTACTGGTACACTAGCTTGTTCTATACGCCTTCCCAAGTCTCTGATTTTCTTTCCCTTTTTTGCGAGGAAGGAAGGAGGACAAAATTGAGAGTTCCTCGGACTCGAATCCAAGACCTCTCGGTTGAAAACCAAGGGTGCTTGTCACTTATGTGGGGAACGTTCCCTGTGAGGAGGACGGCAGACAAACGCATTTTCCTCGCAGTTTTCTTCCTATATATAAAAGAGTATGCTACTTGGTGTCCGCTTAGTCAAAAAACAATTGTGCCAACCTTGACCATTCGATTGACATTCAACATCTGTCACGTGTCTTCAGTCTCTTCTTGCTCGAGCTGCCAAAGCCAAACCAGCGCCGGCGGGACCGCCTGCTCCCGCCTCCCACGACTGGCTGTGATCTTCCCTGGCTCTTCGTTACCGTCCGAGGCCTCACCATCGTCCTCCGCCTTGGTTCGCTCGCCGCGGTGCCGCCCTCCGGTGTTGTCAACATGGTCAACAACCGAGAGGAATAAGGAGATGACTGTACATGGTGAGGATGACAGTAGGGACCCAGCAGCGCGCGCAGTAATTTTGTTTTTCCAGGACGGAGAAGGGTATCAACTGGGTTTCGTGGGGTGATGACCAACAAGTATAGGGGATCTATCATAGTCCTTTCGATAAGTAAGAGTGTCGAACCCAACGAGGAGCAGAAGGGAATGATAAGTGGTTTTCAGTAAGGTTTTCTCTGCAAGCACTGCAATAGTAGGTGATAGATAGTTTTGTGATAAGATAAATAGTAACGAGCAAAAAGTAAATAAAGTAATAAAGTGCAGCAAGGTGGCCCAATCCTTTATGTAGCAAAGGATAAGCCTGGAAAAATTCTGATAATGAAGAAGGAGCTCCCGAGGACACATTGGGAATTATCATCAAGCTAGTTTTCATCACGTTCGTAAGATTTGCGTTCGGTACTTTGATAATTTGATATATGGGTGGACCGGCACTTGGGTACTTCCCTAACATGGACAAGCATCCCACTTATGATTAACCCCTATTGCAAGCATCCACAACTTCAAAAAGGAGTATTAAGGTAAACCTAACCACAACACTAAACATATGGGTCCATATCAACCCCTAACGAAGCAACGCATAAACTACGGTTTAAGCTTCTGTCACTCTAGCAACCCATCATCTACTTATTACTTACCTATGACTTTCTCTAGGCCTAAATAATGGTGAAGTGTCATGTAGTCGACATTCACATAACACCACGAGAGGAAAGACAACATACATCTCATCAAAATATCGAACGAATACCAAATTCACATGACTACTAATTGCAAGACTTCACCCATGTCCTCAGGAGCAAACGTAACTACTCACAAAGCATATTCATGTTCATAATCAGAGGAGTAATAATATGCATAAAGGATCAGAACATATGATCTTCCACCAAGTAAACCAATTAGCATCAACTACAAGGAGTAATCAACACTACTAGCAACCCACAGGTACCAAATTGTGGTTTTGATACAAGATTGGATACAAGAGATGAACTAGGATTTTGAGAGGAGATGGTGCTGGTGAAGATGTTGATGGAGATTGACCCCCTCTCGATGAGAGGATCGTTGTGATGACGTTGGTGATGATTTCCCCCTCCCGGAGGGAAGTGTACCCGACAGAACAGCTCCACGAGAGCACTAGATTGATTCCGACAAGGTTCCGCCTCGTGGCGGCGGAGTTTCGTCCCGTAAGCTTGCCCACGATTTTTCCAGGGTAAAAGTGATGATATGACAGAAGATGGACGCCGGAGGCCCACCAGGCGGCCAGCAGATAGGGGGCCGCGCCCTAGGGGGGGCGCCCCCTGTCTCCTGGACAGGGTGTGGGCCCCCTGGCCTATTTCTTTCGCCCATAAATTCTTATTAATTCCAAAAGGTTGTTTCGTGGAGTCTCGGGACTTTTGGAGTTCTGCAGAATAGGTTTCCAACATTTGCTCCTTTTCTAGCTAGAATTCCTACTGCCGGCATTCCCCCTCTTCATGGTAAACCTTGTAAAATAAGAGAGAATAGCCATAAGTATTGAGATATAATGTGTAATGACAGCCCATAATGCAATAAATATTGATATAAAAGCATGATGCAAAATGGACGTATCAACTCCCCCAAGCTTAGACCTCGCTTGTCCTCAAGCAGAAGCCAAAATCGAAAAATATGTCCACATGTTTAGAGATAGAGGTGTCGATAAAAATAAAATACGGACATGAGGGCATCATGATCATTCTAATAACAGCAACATATATAGATTTTGTCATATGATTTCCTAATCTCAAGTAATAATCAATTCACGATGTCAAGTATGGTTCAAAAACTTCATTGGGAACTAACAAACTATAATCTCAGTCATTGAAGCAATTGCAATTTATCGTAACATCAGAAAGAGTCAATAATAGAGCTTTTCAGCAAGCTCACATACTCAACTATCTCTTAGTCTCCTATAATTGTTAACACGCATGCAATACTTGTGGTTATAGAGTTTCAGCCGGACAATGAGAAAGATAGGGGCCTATTGTGTTGCCTCCCAACGTATTCACCTTTAGGTGATGTCAACAATAATAGCCTATGCCAGCTTACATCCAATTGGATATATGTATCATGATCTTTCAAACACGAAGAGCTTGCCAAAGGATAAAAATAAAAAGGGAAAGGTGAGCATCACCTTGACTCAAGCATAAAGTAAAAAACATAAAGTAAAAGATAGGCCCTTCGCAGAGGGAAGCAGAGGTTGTCAAGCGTGTTTAGGGTTGATGCATAAAGTCTTAGTGCAAAAGAACGTCACTTTATATTGCCCCTTGTATGTGGACCTTTATTATGCAGTCTGTCGCTTTTATTACTTCCACAACAAGTTCGTACAAAGCTTATTTTCTCCGCACTAATAAGTCATACATATTTAGAGAGAAACTTTTATTGCTTGCACCGATGACAACTTACTTGAAGGATCTTACTCAATGCATAGGTAGGTATGGTGGACTCTCATGGCAAAACTAGGTTTAAGGATATTTGGAAGCACAAGTAGTATCTCTACTTGGTGCAAGGAATTTGGCTAGCAAGAGGGGGAAAGGCAAGCTCAACATGTTTGGAAGGTCAATGACAATATACTTTAACTGAGATGTCGGAAAACATAAACCATTACGTTGACTTCCTTGTCCAATGTCAACTCTTTTAGCATGTCATACTTAATAAGTGCTTCACAATCATAAAAGATGTCCAAGATAATATATTTATATGTGAACCCCTCTTTCCTTATCACTTCCTATTAATTCCAACGATGACCAAGGCTACGTTCATCACCTCTCAACAACTTTTATGCCTCATACTTTCTATGTGTGAAGTTATCACTATCCATAAGGTCAATATGAACTCTTTTGTTCTTTCTACTTTCTCAAGATCATAGCAACATAGCAAAGCCCTTGACTCAACACTAATCTTTATTATAGATAGCACACAGACTCGATTACATAAAGAGATCACAAAGAAAAACTCAAAACTACTTGATATCAAAACTTTGAACTAATAGATCAAGATACTACTAAAAGGGGCGAACTAAATAAAGCGGTAAAGATAGAAGTGTGATGGTGATACGATACTGGGGCACCTTCCCCAAGCTTGGCAGTTGCTAAGGGGAGTGCCCATACCCATGTGGTTATTTCTTCGGAGGTGGTGAAGTAGGAGTTGTTGATGATGTAGGCTTGTCGTCCGTCTTCCAAGGCATATGCTCTCCATCATAAAAGGATGATCGAGTCTCCGGGATCCTTAAATCTGCAGCCAAACTCATTCGCTTGAATCTATATTCAAACTCACAGTTCTGGTTTTGCAGGTCATAAATCTGGGCTTGGAGGTGCTCGATTTTCTCTTGAAGCTTGAAGATGGTCTCCCCAATGACTTTGGCATCCAGCTTGTGGTTGTTGGCGAACTCCATGATCATCATCTGGTTGGCGTTGAGTCCATGCTCCACCATCCCTTGACACTTGAAAACTTCTTGCTCCATGGCTTTGAGCTTTGTCTCCACGCTCCCGGTACGCGTTGGTCCCTCCACATCGCGGATGTGCAGCACCCCCTCACGCACCCCCTCACGAGATAGGGGTTGATAACCCTCTCGAAAAACTTGTCCTTGGGAGCGCTTGGAGACGACATGATGCTCTAGGTCTGAAACAGAAACAGCTCGAAACGAAAACAGAGGATATTTGCATGATACATTGGTCAAAACCTTCGGGAGTATATATAATGAATTTTTACCGACCAAAATATGTAACATACAAGAAAACGGAGTCCGGGAGGCACAGGAGGTGCCCACGAGACAGGGGGGCGCGGCCTCCTGTCTCGTGGGAGCCTCGTGTCCCTTTCAGACTACTTCTTTCTTCCTAAAATTCTTAAATAATCCAAAACTGATAAAAATTGCCATTAGAGTTGTTTTGGAGTCGGTTTACTTATCGTACCATGTACCTATGCCTTTTTGGAGTCTGGAACGTTCTGGAAAGTGTCCCTTATATATTCCTCAGGGGTTATGGTTTCAATAATATTAGTTTCAACATTGATAGGATTACGTGAAATATAATGTTTAATTGTTTGACCGTTTACCACCCTCGGATTTGTGCCTTCAAAGTTGTTGATTTTTATAGCACCATAATGATAGACCTCCTCGATAACGTAGGGACCTTCCCATTTTGAGAGAAGTTTTCCTGCAAAAAATCTTAAACGAGAGTTGAACAATAACACATAATCTCCTACATTAAACTCACGCTTTTGTATACTCTTATCATGCCAGTGCTTGACTTTTTCTTTGAAAAGATTGGCATTCTCATATGCTTGGGTTCTCCATTCCTCAAGTGAGCTAATATCAAATAACCTTTTGTCACCGGCAAGTTTGAAATCATAATTGAGCTCTTTAATAGCCCAATATGCTTTATGTTCAAGTTCAAGAGGTAAATGACATGCTTTTCCATAAACCATCTTATATGGAGACATACCCATAGCATTTTTGTATGCAGTTCTATAGGCCCATAATGCATCATCAAGTTTTTTGGACCAATTCTTTCTAGATCTAATCACAGTCCTTTGCAAAATTAATTTGAGCTCTCTATTGCTCAACTCTACTTGACCACTAGATTGCGGGTGATAAGGAGATGTGATTCTATGATTGACATCATACTTAGCAAGCATCTTACGGAAAGTACCATGGATAAAGTGTGAACCACCATGAGTCATAAGATATCTAGGGACTCCAAACCTCAGAAAAATAACTTCCTTAAGCATTTTAATAGAAGTGTTATGATCAGCACTACTAGTTGGAATATCTTCTACCCACTTAGTAACGTAATCAACAGCAACTAAAATATGTGTATAACCATTGGAGGCAGGAAAAGGTCCCATATAATCAAAGCCCCAAACATCAAACAGTTCAATAACAAGAGAATAATTCATCGGCATTTCTTGACATCTACTAATGTTACCTATTCTTTGACATTCATCACAAGATAAGACAAACTTACGAGCATCTTTAAAGAGAGTAGGCCAATAAAAACCAGATTTTAGTACCTTGTGTGCAGTTCTATCTCCAGCGTGGTGTCCTCCATAGGATTCAGAGTGACACTTGCATAGGATTTGTTCATGTTCATGCTCAGGCACACAACGTCTAATAATACCATCTACTCCTTCTTTATAAAGGTGTGGATCATCCCAGAAGTAATGTATTGAATCATAAAAGAACTTTTTCTTTTGCTGGTATGTGAAACTAGGCGGTATATATTTAGCAACAATGTAATTAGCATAGTCAGCATACCAAGGAGAAATACAAGAAGCATTGACAACCGCTAATTGTTGATCAGGAAAACTATCATTAATAAGCAGTGGGTCATCAAGAACATTCTCTACCCTAGACAAGTTATCTACAACGGGGTTCTCAGCTCCCTTCCTATCAATAATATGCAAGTCAAATTCTTGGAGTAAGAGAACCCATCTAATGAGTCTAGGCTTAGCATCTTTTTTTCCATAAGATATTTAATAGCAGCTTGATCAGTGTGAATAGTAACTTTTGAATCAACAATATAAGGTCTAAACTTATCACATGCAAACACAACTGCTACGAACTCTTTTTCAGTAGTAGCATAATTTCTCTGGGCAGTATCAAGAGTGTTACTAGCATACTGGATAACATTCAATTTCTTATCGACTCTTTGCCCTAAAACAGCACCTACAGCATAATCACTAGCATCACACATAATTTCAAAAGGTAAATTCCAATCAGGTGGCTGAACAATAGGTGCAGTGATCAAAGCTTTCTTGAGTGTTTCAAATGCTTCTACACAATAATCATCAAAGACAAAATGAATATATTTTTGCAATAAATTAGTCAGAGGCCTAGAGATTTTAGAGAAGTCCTTAATGAACCTCCTATAAAGCCGGCATGACCAAGGAAACTTCTTATACCTTTTATGTCCTTGGGACATGGCATCTTTTCAATAGCATCAACTTTGGCTTTATCAACTTCAATACCTCTCTCGGAGATCTTGTGCCCCAAGACAATGCCTTCATTAACCATAAAGTGACACATTTCCCAATGCAGGATGAGACTAGTGTCTTCGCATCTCTGCAAAACTCGATCAAGGTTTCCCAAACAATCATCAAAAGAGGATCCATAGAAGGAGAAGTCATCCATGAATACCTCACAAATCTTTTCACAAAAATCAGAAAATATAGCCATCATGCATGTTTGAAAGGTACCAGGTGCATTACGTAAACCAAAAGGCATACGTCTATAAGAAAAAGTACCAAAAGGGCAAGTAAAAGTAGTTTTAGATTGATCCTGTGCGGACACAGGTATCTGTGAGAAACCAGAATAACCATCTAAAAAGCAAAAATGTGTGTGTTTGGATAGCCTTTCTAGCATTTGATCAATGAAAGGTAAAGGGTAATAATCTTTCTTAGTAGCTTTATTTAACTTACGGAAATTAATTACCATCCTATAGCCTGTAATAATTCTTTGCAGGATCAATTCATCTTTATCATTAGGAACAACGGTAATACCTCCCTTTTTAGGGACACAATGGACAGGGCTTACCCATTCACTATCAGCAACAGGATAAATAATACCTGCCTCAAGGAGCTTTAGTATCTCCTTTCTTACCACTTCCTTCATTTTGGGATTTAATCGTCTTTGAGGATCTCTAACTAGTTTGGCATCTTTCTCCACTGAGATTTTGTGTTGACATAATGTGGGACTAATGCCCTTAAGATCATCCAGAGTATATCCAATAGCAGCTTGGTGCTTCTTCAGAGTTTTCGATAATCTTTCCTCTTCTTTCTCTGAAAGGTTAACACTAATAATAACATGATATATTTCTTTTTCATCAAGATAAGCATACTTAAGATTATCAGGTAATGGTTTGAGTTCAAACACGGGGTCACCTTTGGGTGGAGGGGGATCCCCAAGAATTTCAACGAGAAGGTTATGCTTCAGCATAGGTTCTTGTTTAAGGAACACTTAATCTATTTCTTCCCTTTCCTTCATAAACATATCGTTTTCATGGTCTAGTAAATATTGTTCTAACGGATCAGTTGGAGGAACATCAATAGAAGCAAGACCAATAATCTCATCTTTACTAGGTGGTTCCCTTTCACGAGGTTGTCTACTAAACTTAGAGAAATTAAACTCATGAGACATACTATATATGCCAACAGTGACAATATTCTTTTCACAATTAATCTTAGCACTAGCAGTATTCAAAAAGGGTCTACCAAAAATAATGGGACAAAAATCATCTTGTGGGGAACCAAGAACAACAAAATCAGCAGGATATTTAATCTTCCCACACAAGACTTCAACATCTCTAACAATCCCAATAGGTTTAATGGTGTCCCTATTAGCAAGCTTAATAGTAACATCAATGTCTTCTAATTCAACTGTTGCAATATCGTGCATAATTTCTTTATAAAGATCATAAGGTATCGCACTAGCACTAGCACCCATATCACATAAGCCATGATAACAATGATCACCTATTTTAACAGAAATAACAGGCGTGCCTACAACAGGTCTACGTGTCTTAGTATCGGGTCTAGCAATATTAGCAGTTTCACCCAACAAAGAGATAACATGCCCATCTAAGTCCTCATCCAAGAGATCTTTAACCATAGCAATACTAGGTTCAACATTAATTTTCTCAGGAGGTGTATAAGTCCTAGTATTACTCTTATGAACAACAGTCAAAGCTTTAACATGATCTTTTATCCTAACAGGAAATGGAGGTTTTTCAACATAAGCAGTAGGAATAATAGGACCACTATATGTAATAGTCTCCTCTTCGACTGTAATCGGTGCAACTACTTTCACTTCAACAGGAGGATTATATTTAAACCACTTCTCTTTAGGGAGATCAACGTGAGTAGCAAAAGTTTCACAAAAAGTAGCTACTATCTCAGAGTCAAGTCCATACTTAGAGCTAAATCCACGGAAAGCATCGCTATCCATAAAAGATTTAACACAATCAAACTTAACTGGCATACCTGACTCCTTACCATCGTCGGAACCCCAATCTTCAGAGTTGCGTTTAATTCTTTCCAATAAGTCCCATTTGAAATCAATAGTCTTCAGCATATAGGAACCAACACAGGAAGTATCGAGCAAGTTGCGATTATCAAGAGAAAGCCGAGCATAAAAATTCTGAATAATCATTTCCCGAGAGAGCTCATAATTGGGGCATGAATACAACATTGACTTAAGCCTCCCCCAAGATTGAGCGATGCTTTCTCCTTCGCGAGGCCAGAAATTATATATGTAATTACCATCACGATGAACAAGATGCATAGGATAGAACTTCTGGTGAAATTCCGACTTCAATCGCTTATAATTCCAAGATCTCGTATCATCACATAGCCTATACCATGCCATTGCATCTCCCTTCAAAGATAAAGGGAAGACCTTCCTTTTGACAACATCATCGGGAATACCTGCAAGCTTAAATAATGCACAAACTTCATCCACAAAGATAAGGTGTAAATCGGGATGCAACGTTCCATCTCCTGCGAAAGGATGAGCTAGCAGTTTTTCTATCATACCCGAAGGAATCTAAAAGTGAATATTTTCATAAAGTTCAGTAGGTTGAGGAGCATCTCTTTGATCTTCTGGTTGGGGTGAAGATACTCGAAACAAGCCCCTCAAAGGATTAGTTTCCATAGTTACAAGTAACAGAAAATTTCAGCACACTATATAAATGTTTCCTTACCAAGTTCCACTCACCAAAAGCGCTACACTCCCCGGTAATGGCACCAGAAAAGAATCTTGATGACCCACAAGTATAGGGGATCTATCGTAGTCCTTTCGATAAGTAAGAGTGTCGAACCCAATGAGGAGCAAAAGGAAATGATAAGCGGTTTTTAGTAAGGTTTTCTCTGCAAGCAATGAAATAGTAGGTGATAGATAGTTTTGTGATAAGATAAATAGTAACGAGCAAAAAGTAAATAAAATAAATAAAGTGCAGCAAGGTGGACCAATCCTTTATGTTGCAAAGGATAAGCCTGGACAAATTCTAATAATGAAGAAGGAGCTCCCGAGGACACATTGGGAATTATCGTCAAGCTAGTTTTCATCACGTTCGTAAGATTCGCGTTCGGTACTTTGATAATTTGATATATGGGTAGACCGGCACTTGGGTACTGCCCTAACATGGACAAGCATCCCACTTATGATTAACCCCTATTGCCAGCATCCGCAACTAAAAAAGGAGTATTAAGGTAAACCTAACCACAACATTGAACATATGGGGTCCATATCAACCCCTAACAAAGCAACACATAAACTAGGGTTTAAGCTTCTGTCACTCTAGCAACCCATCATATACTTATTACTTACCTATGCCTTCCTCTAGTCCCAAATAATGGTGAAGTGTCATGTAGTCGACGTTCACATAACACCACTAGAGGAAAGACAACATACATCTCATCAAAATATCGAACGAATACCAAATTCACATGATTACTAATAGCAAGACTTCACCCATGTCCTCATGAACAAACGTAACTACTCACAAAGCATATTCATGTTCATAATCAGAGGAGTAATAATATGCATAAAGGATCTGAACATATGATCTTCCAGCAAGTAAACCAATATGCATCAACTACAAGGAGTAATCAACACTACTAGCAACCCACAGGTACCAATTTGTGGTTTTGATACAAGATTGGATACAAGAGATGAACTAGGGTTTTGAGAGGAGATGGTGCTGGTGAAGATGTTGATGGATATTGACCCCCTCTCGATGAGAGGATCGTTGGTGATGACGTTGGTGATGATTTCCCCCTCCCGGAGGGAAGTGTCCCCGGCAAAACAGCTCCGGCAGAGCCCTAGATTGATTCCGCCAAGGTTCAGCCTCGTGGCGGCGGAGTTTCGTCCCGTAAGCTTGCCCACAATTTTTTCCAGGGTAAAAGTGATGATATAGTAGAAGATGGACGCCGGAGGCCCACCAGGGGTCCCAAGAGATAGGGGGCGCGCCCTAGGGGAGGCGCCCCCCTGTCTCCTGGACAGGGTGTGGGCCCTCTGGCCTATTTCTTTCGCCCATAAATTCTTATTAATTCCAAAAAGTTTTTTCGTGGAGTCTCAGGACTTTTGGAGTTGTGCAGAATAGGTTTCCAACGTTTGCTCCTTTTCCAGCCAGAATTCCAGCTGCCGACATTCCCCCTCTTCATGGTAAACCTTGTAAAATAAGAGAGAATAGCCATAAGTATTGAGATACAATGTGTAATAACAACTCATAATGCAATAAATATTGATATAAAAGCATGATGCAAGATGGACGTATCATAGGACCCATGGCTCGTCTAGCCCAGGTTTTTATTTCATATGTTTAGCACATGACCAGCCCAGTTTGTTTTTTTCCTTTCTGAAAAATGGCTAGCCAGCTATTTTGTTTTTTGCAGAATAACCAACATAGGCCTAGTTGCTTTTCTACGCCCTGCTGGGCCGGAAATCTTTCAAGACGAGGAGGGATGCATTTTGCCCAGAAAATGGGCTATAAGTAATAAGAAATGGGCTATAAGTAATAAGAACTGGGCTATAAGTAATAAGAAATGGGCTATAAGTAATAATAAATGGGCTGTAAAATGAAAAAATACAGCAAACAGGCAACTAGTTCCCAAATACTATTTTCTTTTGGATTTTGATATTTTAAATTTCATTGTTGTTGTGCGGGCAAAATGTCATTGAATTTAAATTAAGGTATATTTAGATTTAAAATTAATTTGAATCTGGCTACAAATTTCGGGCTGTATGCTGTTTGGGACAGATTTGGAGGCTGACTTGTGGATCTATTAGGTTGACGTGTACTTTGGCTTTGTCAACTTAGTCCACAAACGATTCTAGCAGCAGTTACCGTTGGATGTTAATCCAACGGCCGTGCTGCTTCTTCAATATCTGATCTTCTTGCTCCAGCCGCCCAAACCAGCTCCGGTGGGACTGCCTGCTCCCGCCTCCCGTGGCCGGCTGTGCTGCCGCACAGGCCTCACCGCCCACCCTACTTCATTGCTGGCCAGGCCATTCCTCTACTCACCCACACCTCCTGTTATTTTCTGGCAGCCGGACCAGTAAACCCTCGTACTCCCCACCGCGTGGGCAACCATTGCCGAGTCTTCTCCGGCTCCATGTCGTTCCCTTCCTAGGCCTCATCGTCGTCCACCGCCATGGTGCTCTCGGGGCGGCTGGTCAACGTGGTCAACGAACGAAATCCATCGGCCGTGGACTGTATGCGCAAAATAATGATTCCTCCAACTGACAGCTGGGACCCACCGGAAGTTCCTCTGTATTTCGTGAAAAAAATGTCCCCCCTGCTGACATGTCGGACCCACCAGCTATGTCTTCACACGCAAGGATGTGCCTCCTTATTACGCACAAAAAAATGAATACCCACCCTGCAAGATGGGACTCACCATAGTGGGAGGATGACTTGTGGGCCAACTAAGTTGACGGGGACGGAGGGCTTTGTCAACTTAGTCAATATGAACGGTTCTAGCTCCAGTGACAGTACGATGTCCATCCAACGGCCATAGTGGTTCTTCAACATCTGGTCTTCTTGCTCCAGCCGCCCAAAGCAGCGCCGGTCGTGCCGCGTGCTCCTGCCTCTCGTGGCCGGCTGTGATGACGCGGGGGACTCACCGCCCCCTACTACTCCCACCGCTGGCCCAGGGTATCCCTCTACTCACCCACACCCCCTGTTATTCTGCGGTGACGGCAGCCTCACACCACAGCCGAACCAGTGAACCCTCGTACTCCTCTCTGCGCGGGCTACCACTTCTGTGTCTTCCCCAGCTCCGTGTCATCCCCTTCCTAGGCCTCGCCATCGTCCAGACCACCGCCCTGGTGCTCTCGGCACGGCGTGGTCAACATGGTCAACAACCGGCTTCCATCGGAAGAGTACTGTACGTGGAGAGGCTGACAGTTGGGTCCAGGCGGCCACAAGGAAGTGCCTCCTTATTACGCGCAAAATATTATTCCTCCACCTGACAGCATGGGCCCATCGGACGGGCCACCTTATTTTGCAAAAAAAAACGTTTCCCCCCTGACTGCTGGGACCCATCGGACAGGCCAGCGTATTTCATGAAAAAAACATTCCCCGTGCTGTCAGCTCGGACCCACCGGAAGTGCCTCCTTATTACGCACATAAAAAATGAATACTCCCCTTGCTAGTTGGGGCCCACCATGGTGGGAGGCTGACTTGTGGGCCTACTAAGTTGACTAGGACGAGGGCCTTTGTCAACTTTAGTTAATATGAATGATTCTAGTCCAGTGACCGTACGATGTCCATCCAACGGCCGTAGTGCTTCTTTAACCTCTGGTCTTCTTGCTCCAGCCGCCCAAAGCAGCGCCGGTCGTGCCGCATGCTCCTGCCTCCCATGGCCGGCTGTGCTGCCGCGGAGGCCTCACCGCCCCCTACTATTCCCACCGCTGGCCAGGCCTTACAGCGACGACAGCCTCACACCGCGGCCGAACCAGTGAACCCTCATACTCCTCTTCGCGCGGGCTTCCACTGCCGCGTCTTCCCCGGCTCCCCATCGTCCCCTTCCTAGGCCTCGCCGTCGTCCATCGCCCTGGTGCTCTCGGCGCGGTGTGGTCAATGTGGTCAAGGAATGACTTCCATCGGACGTGGACTGTACATGGAGAGGCTGACAGCTGGGTCCACGGCCGCAGCAAGGAAGTGCCTCCTTATTACACGGAAAATAATGATTCCTCCACCTGACAGCTGGGACCCACCGGACGGGCCACTGTATTTCACGAAAAAAACATTTCCCCCTGACTGCTGGGACCCACCAGCTACATCTTCGCACGCACACTACAAGAAATATGTCAACTTATGACCACCACTATTGGTCACTGAAAGGTCACAAATTTCCATTTATGACCTTTTTGTGACCAAAAACATAAGGTCAAAAGCTGGGCGTCGTAAACTGACTATAGCGACCTTTCTTCTGGAATGGTCGCAAACGTTTATGACCAAAATATTCCTACTGTGGCGTTTTGGTCACTAGCAACCTCCCCCAGGCCACGTAGGCATCCAGCGTGGCAAGCTGATGTGGCATAAGATTCAGCCCGGTCCAATTCGGTTTTCCACATGGGCCGAGCCCATTAATTCGGCCTTTTTAATATTTATTTTTTCTGTTAATTTTTGATCGACTTCATGGGCCAAGCCCAACATTACAGCCTTTTTATTTTTGGGCCATGGATTTTTATCTCAAGAGTTTCATTTTTATTTTTTTAAATGGGTCAACTAGTCAGTTGGGGCCCTGTTGTCAGGTTCTAGTAACTGGGTCCCATTTGTCAGGTTCTGGTAACTGGGTCCCATCTATCAGGCTCAGTCTTTATATTTCAACTACTATTTAAATTGGCAGAGATAGAAAACACACATGATACTCCAAATAAGAGCAACCAGATAATGTAATACAATGGAAATCACAGTAACGACTACAAGTGTAATACAGTACTTTAGAAGCTCTACAAGCTCCTTCCATAGCAACCACAAACTAGGCAGCCGCTCGCGTCATGAACAACATGCCAAAATAGCTGGACGACCCTAGACAGATGAACAACATGCTGGACTCACTAGACAACCATAGTCGGGCTGGGAACAAACAAAATGGTTCCTCATTCGCACTGTTACATGAATCAACAGAGAAGAACCAGAAAAACTGGGGCAAATAACAACATGCTGGACTCGCTGGACAACCATAGTCGGGCTGGGAACAAACAAAACGGCAACATGCCTTCCTGGTCGCCTTGTTACATTAATCAGTAGAGAAGAATCAGAAAACTGGGGCAAATATATTATGAACAGACCATTCAAGAAAATGATAGTTATTTATAATAATAACACAAACTGAGCTAGTACCATGCTTTTTGTTCTCCAGCTAGTTAAAATGAGATACTCTCATACAAGAAAGCAGAGATACAATATGAAAGCTAACAGTAGGGATGCCATAGCTTAAATGAGCAAGCTATTTTGGTTTTGAGAAACAAGAAAAATGCACAAATAATTTTTCAGAAGGTAACAGAACTTCTGTGCACACATTTAGATAGAAACAAGGGCTTGAACTATACACATTAATTAGAACAGGATCGCCAAACACCAATATAGGCTAGAATAAAAAAACATGGAGGTAGTAGTGGTCGTCCAGGGAGATAAACATAGAAAAGAAAACATGATTTCAGCGAAATTAAAATTGTCGATGTAAGTTGAATAACAGTGCAGCATATTAGCTCTTAGCATGGAGGAACATCACCAAATTAAACCAGATGGTTGTTTAAGTTTCTATTTGAGTATTCATGGTTACAGTTTGTTATCATCGTCTAAATTCTCCAACATGTAAAATATTAATTAATACAGCTGAATATGCTACCAATGATGTAAACTCTAAAAGATACAGGCAGGGCTTAATTAACCAACCTTGTCATTCTATAAACACAAACCAAACTCAATGATAAGGTGTACAATTATTACCATATAACCTAGAAAACATACCTACTGTCCACACATTTCATAATGTAAACAGGTAAATACTACAGGAAATAGATTGCTCAGCATGTCTGCCCTTCTTTCAAGCCACCAACAGCATAACACCCTCAGTATAACAAGATCCACACAGGTTAGTTGTAACGGAGAGGGGCTGACTTACATTGGCCGTAGTGGTCGATTGTGGCCTGAACAAATCTGTTGTAGTCGTCTAGGTCTGCAACGTCCCCGAGGAGAATGATCACGTCTGGCGCGCCGAGTTCGAAGGCGCGGTCGGCGACCTGCCACAGGCTCCACTCCCTCCTTGCTACCAGGGCAAGGCATGCCCCCTTGGCAGCATACTGGTAAGCCAGCTACTGCATGCAGAAGAGAAGATCCCAAGTTGTTTGGAGTTAACAACGAAAGTACTGTATAATGTTTAGAACATGTATATTCAATATGACAAGTAGAAAAGCAGAGTTCTAGCAGAGTAGCATAAGAAGCAGAGGAATTCCAATTCTGTAACACGAGGAAACGCAGTTCTCCTGTGCAACAAGAGGAATTCTGATTCTGTAACAAGAGGTAGAATTAGCATCACTAGCTCTATTGCTATTGCTGTAATAATTTTTTAGAAGGTAACTGAACTTCTGTGCACACATTTAGATAGAAAGAAGTGCTTGATCAACAAGCTGCTGTAATAGTGTAGATATAGAAATGCTAACAACAGGAATGTTCCATCAGGCCATGATCAACTACTCCAAACCATTACATGCTTTGCAAAAAAATAATAGAAAAAGTAATCAGCAGATGACACAATGAACAAGTGAAGGCTTTAAATATCTCCCTGACAAAGATTCAAGTCGATGAAGACATGCAGTACAAGGAGGAGCAACCTTGCATCATCGTTTGCTCAGATCGACACTGGAAATTGTGCTGCTATACCATGATCAGAACCCGCACGACACAGCCTCTCTGTCCCCCACCTCAACTCGCCCATGTTGCTACTGGAGTTGGATGTAAGTGTGTAAATACAACATACTTTGCATTATGTATCTAGACTATAGCATCTTGCAGCTAGCAGTACATGAATTCAACTCAATAGTATAATAAACATCCGCTGGAAGTTGTCAGCTCAAACACGTCTTAGTTTTTTCAGAGAAAATAGGTAGGAATTAAGACCCAAATGTGCATGTATAACCAAAACCTATAACAACCAGAAGCTATCAGAATAAATCATAGAGACCCAAATATTGGCGCACTCAAACGATACAAGAGAGCGGCCCGGTGAACAACTAAGAAAGCGTTCACGGGTTACCCTTAACATGGATGTTTAAGTTATTCTTAAATGTGAACAAACAGTACATATCAGAATCATGGATTTGATTTAAAGTGTCAGCTATGGATAAAATCATGCACAATCCAATATAACCAGAACAATTGCAACCAGAGTAGGACGTTGACGTACCTGAAAAGCCCGACGACCTTTGGCAGAAATCAACAGGACCAACGGACGGATCCAGGGTTGTTGCAGCTCCTCCGTGTGGGCGCTCAGGAGGAAGTGACCTTCGTCGATGAGCTGCAACTGCGTGGGGAAGGGAGTCAAGCACGCATCAGCATCATGGTTGGATCAAATGAAATCAATCCAAGAGGATAGGGGAAGATGGGCACCTTGAATGGAAGATGCACACCTCCATGGACAGGAAGAAGCAGATCACCATCGGTGGTGGTGAGCTTCATGGCATGGCACAGCAGATGACAGGCTCCTTGGACATCGCTCATCTCGTACCCCTCCGGGTCGCAGGGTGTAGGCCGCCTCCGAGGTGTAGGACGGGCGGGCGGCGAGGTTGGTCGAGGATGAGGGGGGCGAGGGGAGAGTAAGGGCGGCGGTGAAGGTGGGTGGCGGCGAGGATCTGAGGG
>NC_041385.1:320805010-321064357 GCF_002162155.2 Triticum dicoccoides | reverse complement strand
GAGGGCAGAGGTGGGTGGCGGCGAGGGGAGGGGTGGGTGGCGGTGAGGGATCTGGATCGGGGAGGGTGACGGGAGGGGCTGCTACCAGCCTGGGCAGCGGGAGGGGCTGCTGCTGCCTGCCCCCGAGCCGCAGCGGGGAGGGGGGCTGCTGCGTCGCCGGGATCTCGCCGGACATTGGTGTGCTGGTCACGGGGATCGGCGGCTGGAGGTGGCGGCGGCAAGGGAGGAAGCTAGGGTTCGCGCAAGAGAGAGGGGTTGGGTGGGGTTCGCTCAGGAGAGAGAGGTTGGGTGGGGTTCGCGGTGGTGGGATGGATGGACGGAAGGATGGACAGATGAATGGATGTATGGATGGACGGATGTTCTCCATGTCAGCGATCCATGCCACAACTGACTCCACCAATCAGGATTAAGCCTACATAATTTGGTTTTTTTTCTTTTGTTTCTCTTATATTTTTTACCCTCTTATTTCGGGTAACATTCAACATATTACCTACTTATAGTTTGTTAAAATTAACCAATAATGTGCACATGTGTGTATCTTGGGATGACAAACGATGTTGATTTGGAGGTTTTCTTCTTCATTGCACAAAAAAACCATTTCCATTTTCTGAGTGCCCAAAATGAGTTTTTTTGTGAAGGACCTACCAAATAATTGTTGCAAAATTAGACCAAATTATTTTTCTAAAATACTAGGTCATATTTAATGCATAATTGACCAGATGGTTGAGTGTCAAAAGTTTTAATCCACCTCTGGTGAAAAAGACAAATTTTTGCCGATTCAACTGGAAGCGGGTCAAATTTGAACTGTAGCTACCTCATAGTTTTCTCTTTATTTTTTCCAAAAATCATTTCTACGTAGATAAGTATCTATTTAATCAGAGAAACACCAAAAAAATTCCAAAATTCAACCACTAGCTAGGAATGGTTATTCCCGCCGTTTCGACCACATTTTGAAACGGGCATAAAAAATTCAAAAAAATAAAAAATTGGGAAACCTTCACATTGTGTCATTATATGTGGCCAAGTTCCCAGAAAAAATAACAAACTTGTAATGCGGCGATTATTTTAAAAAAGTGTTCTCAGAAACGAGCTATCACGTGTGGAGATCAATGGCTTCCAAGCCAAATGATCAATCTTATGGTCACATTCATGGCATAGTTTGTTCAAATGATCTCATATTGTGCACAAGGGTGCATCTTGGAATTCCAAACAATGTTGCCAAAGGGAGTTTTCATTTTCTTTGCACGGAAAATTCATTTTCCATTTTTTGAGTGCCCGAAATGAGTTTTTTTTGTGAAGGACCCACCATATATTTGTTGCAAAATTGTACCAAATCATTTTTATAAAATACTAGACCATATTTAATGCACAATTGACAAAATGGTTGGGTGCCAAAAGTTTTGATCCACCTCTGGTGAAAAAGAAAAATTCCCGCCGATTCAGCTGGAAGCGGGTCAAATTTGAACTGCAGCTGCCTCATAGTTTGCTATTTATTTTTTCCAAAAATCATTTCTAGGTACATAAGTGTCTATTTAATCAGAGAAACATCAAAAGTTTTCCAAGATTAAACCACTAGCTAGGAACGGTCAAGCCCGCCGTTTTGACCGCATTTTGAAAGGGGCATAAAAAACTCAAAAAAATTCAAAAAATTGGAAAACCATCGCATTGTGTCATTATATGTGACCAAGTTTCCAGGAAAAATAACAAACTTGTAATACGGCAATTATTTTAAAAAAGTGTTCTCAGAAATGAGCTATCAAGTGTGAAGATTCATGGCTTTCAAGCCAAATGATCAATCTTATGGCCACATTTATGGCATAGTTTGTTCAAATGATCTCATATTGTGCACAAGGGTGCATATTAGAATGGCAAACAATGTTGCCTAAGGAAGTTTTCATTTTCTTTGGACGAAAAAACCATTTTTCATTTTCCGAGTGCCCGAAATGAGGTTTTTTTGTGAAGGAACTACCAAATAATTGTTGCAAAATTGGAACTAATCAATTTTCTAAAATACTAGGCCATATATAATGCACAATTGACAAAATGGTTGGGTGAAATTTTTTTTGATCCACCTTTGATGAAAAAGACAAATTGTCGTCGATTCAGGTGGAAACGGGTCAAATTTGAACTGTAGCTGCCTCATAGTTTGCTCTTTATTTTTTCCAAAAATCATTTCTAGGTACATAAGTATCTATTTAATCATAGAACCACCAAAAAAATTGCAAGATTCAACCACTTGCTAGGAACGGTCAAGCCCGCCGTTTTGACCGCATTTTGAAACGGGCATAAAAAATTAAAAAAAAAATCAAAAAATTGGAAAACCTTTGCATTGTGTCATTATATGTGACCAAGTTTCAAGGAAAAATAATAAACTTGTAATACGGTAATTATTTTAAAAAAGTGTTCTCAGAAATGAGCTATCAAGTGTGAAGATTCATGGCTTTCAAGCCAAATGATCAATCTTATGGTCACGTTCATGGCATAGTTTGTTCAAATGATCTCATATTGTGCACAAGGGTGCATATTGGAATAGAAAACAATGTTGCCTAAGGAAGTTTTCATTTTCGTTGGACGAAAAAACCATTTTCCATTTTTCGAGTGCCCGAAAGGAGGTTATTTTGTGAAGGAACTACCAAATAATTGTTGCAAAATTGGACCAAATCATTTTTATAAAATACTAGGCAAAATTGAACTGCAGCTGCCTCATAGTTTGCTATTTATTTTTTCCAAAAATCATTTATAGTTATATAAGGAACTATTTAATCATAAATACATGGTTTGGTGGCGATACGTCGAGGTTTGGGCGGTGGCCGAGGGCCCCAACTCTAGAGCGCGTAAAGTCGCATGCCCGCCGCGTGGTCACCGCGTGACCGTGGCATTGCCATGTGTTCTGGGCGGCCTAGGAATGTCTAGTGGGTTGGGCACTCCCCAGGTTGGTGCTAGGAAGAAAATTACAACATAAGATTCTCACGAGGAGACCAATCGATGCTCAAACATGAATTAGCAGCCAAGTGTTTGATTAGCGGTACGGGAAATGTACATGGCTAATGGGCGTGAGTTTTGGCTGAGGATGATCAGTTACTAAGAAGACCGTTTTCACAAATTTTCAGCTCAAAAGGAGGAGCCTAGGTGGTACTTGCTTTGCAAACCACCACACTCGACATAAATACGAATGTTGAAGCTCGGCTCAAAATAAAGAATGGATTGAGCTGGAATTTGGTGGAGGATGGTTATTTGGGCATAGGAAAGCACTGTAGAAAATGGATACTATTTGGACATGCCAAAGTGGTACTTCCTTCACAAACTATTACTTTGAACAGAATAGGAAAATGAATATTTTTGAATTATTTTTGAACTAGGCAAGGAAGGTTTTTACATATTTGACAAATATATGACCCAAAGAATTTATGAGATTTTTTTGGGAATTTTGGGAATGACAGAAATATAGGTTGCTTCACAACCTAGGGCAAAAACTGCCACATGGACATGACACATAGGCAAAACTGATGAGGTGGCGCCTAGTCATAGCAACCCACCACAATTTACAAGGCTATGACCATCTATATTGGTCGTTAACAACTAGAAATAAGGCAGCAGACTAGCGCTGTTAGCTTTATGACCATTTCATGTAAGTAAATTATGACCTTTCTGACCAAAATGGTCGCAATGGTTTCGAGTTTGGAGCCCCTCGAACAGCTTTTGACCAATTGGTCTCAAATGGTCATAAATCTATGACCAATTCTTCCAGGGTCACTGACAGAAGGTCATAAGTTGACATATTTCTTGTAGTGGCAAGGAAGTGCGTCCGGGCAAAA
Organism: Triticum dicoccoides; assembly: GCF_002162155.2. Classification (NCBI taxonomy): domain Eukaryota; kingdom Viridiplantae; phylum Streptophyta; class Magnoliopsida; order Poales; family Poaceae; genus Triticum; species Triticum dicoccoides. Next base: position 321,060,542 of record NC_041385.1, on the reverse strand, counting down.
AAAAACAAAACGATTCACCACCCTGACCGCTGGGACCCACCAGTGACACCTTCGCACGCAAGGAAGTGCGTCCGGGCAAAAAAAATGATTCGCCCCCCTGACTGTTGGGACCCACCAGCTACATCTTCGCACGCAAGGAAGTGCGTCCGGGCAAAAAACAACGATTCGCCCCCCCTGACTGCTGGGACCCACCAGCTACATCTTTGCAGGCAAGGAAGTGTGTTTGGGCAAAAAAATGATTCGCCCACCTGACTGCTGGGACCCACCAGCTACATCTTCGCAGGCAAGGAAGTACCTAACATTCGGGACCCACCTGGTCGAAGCGTACGTAGTGTTGTCATTCTGGTCGCGAACGTGTACGTACATACTGGTCGATGTAGAGGCGCGCACGTGTCATAGTAGAGGCACGCACGTAGCATGTACACGTACTTACAGCGGCGAGGGTGCAAGAAAGAAAATACGGCCACGTACGTACATACGGGCAGGGTCTCGAATGCCTACTCGCGCTACGTACATGGCTAGGTTGGAACAGAGAAACATCGTCGTCGTCGTGTTCATGGGGAGCCAACCGGCTGGGTCGGAACGAAATGCATGGTCGTGTTCATCGGGAGGGCTTGGACGGAACATGCGATAGAAACAAGGCCTGGCATACCACACAACGGAGGAAACGGCCTTGTGTTCGACTTGCCACGTTCAAAACGGGTTCCTGTTGATCGGGAGGGGTGTGGCGTACCGCAAAACGGACGAACCGGACCTCCTACGGTCGAAATGGGGGTCCTGTTGATCGGGAGGGGTGTGGCATACCGCAAAACGGAGGAAACGGACCTCCTACGGTCGAAATGGGGCTCCTGTCGATCGGGAGGGGTGTGGCGTACCGTAAAACGGATGAAACAGACTTGTGTTGGAGTGCTACGGTCGAAACAGGGGTCCTGTTCATCGGGAGGGGTGTGGCGTACCGCAAAACGGGACTCCACGGGATACTGTTCATCTCCATCGTCGACCTCCTCCAGCCTCCATGGGCTACTGTCGACCTCCTCCAGCCTCCATGGGCTCCTGTTCATCCAGCCTCCACCGTGCGCTACTCCACCGGCTACTGTTCAACCACCCTCCACCCTCTACTGTTCATCCAGCCCTCCACCTTCTACTGTTCATCCAGACCTCCACACCACGGGGTCCTGTTCAAGCACCCCTCCACGGCCACCCCTCCACCGTCTACTGTTCATCCAGCCCTCCACACCACGGGGTCCTGTTCATCCAGAGGCAACACCACAACTCACTGTTTATCCACCCCCCCGCAACACTCACTGTTCATCCAATCGATCGGCTTCAGTTAACAGGAGTAGCGAAGGAATCGCTCCATCGGGTTCAGTGAACAACCATCGATCGAGCTCTCGGGTTCAGTAACGCGTAGCCTGCAGTGCAATCGCTCGGGTTCAGTTAGAGCCCAACGCCTCGCTCGGGTTCAGTTAGAGCCAACGCCTCGCACACATGCACGTACGTGTACGAGAGAAACGCTCATCGCTCGGCCCCCGACCTCCCACCGTCACCGGCAACTCCCCGAAATTTTCGCCCCCCTCGCTTCTACCATAGTTATTTCCTTCATGGACAGCCCAAAGAATGTCATGCGGCTGCGTCTCCGGCCCGCCCAAGACGAAAAGCCCATTTTTTGTCATGATTTTTTGTCATAGAAGTAGGAGCCCACCACATCTATGATGATACCGGGTTTTGTCACAATTATCGTCATAGAAGTGTCATATTTATGATAGAATTTTTTTTTGTTCGGCCCAAAATGTCATGGATGTGTCTTTTTTTTGTAGTGGATAGGCCTAAAACCAGCGCTGCTGCTAGGCTTTTCCCTAGTAGTGAAAGCCTAATCAAAAGCTGTCGGCTTCCCCTCATGAACAGCCAGCAGAGTATCTTCAGAAAGTTCATCTGCAGGAATAGCACAAAGCATTGTGCCAATTTGTTGAATCACCCGAACTGGTGTCGGCGGTGGGACTTGGTCTTCTTCCACCTCCCTGATGGGTAGAATAGTCGGAACAGTCCTTGGTTTAACTTTGGAAACCTTCATCTTGCTGTCAAACACCTGATGCACTTTGAACCCATCATATTTGTTTGAGCGAGTGCTTCTAGGCAGAGCCGTAGAACATTCAGGCACAATTGCCTTTCCTTTGCGAGCCAGGGAGGAGGATACCCCCCCCCCAAGTCAGAAGGATGAGGGTTTAAACCCTGATCATTCTGCATTTCAGCCAAAACAGAGCTGACAGGTACAACAGCTGGTACAACATGCATATCATCCATAGAATTTCAGGCACAACATTAGCAGAGTCCATATCTGGGGCCAAAGTCTCCTCAGCAGCAATGATACACTTGAGCTTCCAATCAGAAGCATCCTGGATCTCTTCAATAATGACAGAGGAGGAGCTAGTATTTGCAAAGGATTTGGAGGCAGAAATAATTGACAACATGCCTCTGTTTTCAGCAACAGTGACCTTAAATGTGAGAGAGTCTTGTTTAAATCCATACCTATCCTTCCATGGGCCATAAGAAGCCACAAAGGGTCTGACATCCTCGGTAATATATGAGTTCAACTTGAACATTGGCATGCAATCTCTTAGGATCATGGTAGGTATGAAAGTGCCTTGAGAAGACATGTCCAAATGCAGCTCCTCCGCAGACAGAGTCAGAGAGATCTCCAAGAGATTAGCAGGTAGTGGTTCAGGCTAATAGCTGTCAAAGTTGATCATTGGAGAGTTCTCAGACCTGATGATTTCATTACCAGAAAGGTTGGCCATGGCAGAACTGCTAGCTTCTTGAGGCTAGATTTGGTTCAAGAGTGCAACAGGAACCAGGACATAGGAGTCAGACACCATTGCGCTGGAGTCAGAGCTGGTATACATGGAGATGGAGTCATTCCAGGTAGCAGCTGGGCTTTCATGAAGATTTTGTGGGGGCACAACACCATGTTCCACCTGCAGGCCCTCACCAGCCAATCATTGCTGAAAATTGTACAAAAGAGGGGGTTGTTGTGGGGGTGAAGGTGGCCACTCCCCCCATTGGGGGTGCATTTCAACATCACTTCATGTATCCACCACAACATTCTCATTTTCCTCTTCTACAGCTGCATTAGCCACCACATTCTATGCCATCCAGTTGTGTAACTGCTACTGATATAGCTATGCTGCATTGAGGCCCTCACCATTTAAGGGGTGAGGAATGCCATTGGCAGGCGGTGGATCCTCACCAGCCGGAGGAACTTCAGGTAAGTGAGCATTCCAACCGTTGCTCCACAGAATTGTGACAGCAACAGTCCAACATAGACGCGCACCTCCGATCTGACGAACAACCAAACTCTTGGGCACTAAGCGCAGATGAATGACTCTAGCTTTAATGAGTACAAACTTCCTATCCCCTCTAGGATTATTCCAGTCCACCAAAGCACCAAAAGAATCAATGGAGTTGTGCATGTAATGTTGTGTTTGATAATCATATGGGAAGCCAACATACAAGATCCACATTTCTGGGCCCAGAGAAGTCTGACGCATGTTCAGAGCAGCATCGTGGGGAACAAAGGAGATGACAGTGTGTTCTTCTACTTCATTCTCATCAAGCTCAAAGGTTGTGCCAACTACAGCATCACGGACCAAAGAGTTTGCATACCAAAAAACTCCAACTACCAATGGATGATATGCTACTTAAGAAGGAAAATAATGCAATTCATGGAGCAAACCTTCAATGATATTGCACAAATCAGCCTTCTGGTGGAAGGGGATGAACCGATTTGCCTCGGCAATGGCCTAGAAGTCGTGGCACAGCAGAGGGATTGCAGTCACCACCATATCCGCCCACACCTTCCGATCAGCCGGACCAAGCTCGATGGTCATGCCCGGCGGGAGGTAGGGGATGACATTGAGGGGGTAGTTGGCCATGGATGGGATGGGAGGAGTGGGAGAAGAGGAGCGCATAGACTGCAAGGAGGAATGTGTATCGTCTGCTTTGGTCAGGGATTTGGGTACCCAGACTCCTCGATGTTTATGCGCAGGCCTGTGGCAGGCAGCAGCCGGGTTCCCATGGAGGCCATCGGATGATCATCGAACGGTTGGGCCATGTTGGGTGGCAGATGCCTTCATAATGGAAATGTCATTTATTTTCTGTATCTGAATCCTAGATAAGACGTGATCATTATCCCCCCGTTGATAATTTCCATAAGAAGGAGCTACGGTATCTTTGACTAGGCGTGGGAGGGGGAGGCAACCCGAATTCACTTGATCAGAATATTTTGGTTGCCAAAAAAGATATTTGGTCCCAGAAAATCCACACCAAAGAGTTTGGTGGCCCAGGAGCCCACAAGATTGACAAAAGAGTTTTGTTGGGCACTCAAAGTATTCATGGGCCGGAGAGCCACAAATGAGACAGGCTTTGTTGGAGCAGGCCCGTGGGCTGGAAGATGGGCCAACAGCAGAGCACGTACAAGGTCTATCAAAACATACCTGACAATATTGGACCAGACAGTTATTAGCCGAGTGATCAATGCCATCACAAATGCTACAAATGGATAATTTTTCATAAATGAAATCCATGGGTGGGACCGGAGTTAATTTCCAAGTTGCAGCAATTTTATCCACCGGAATGCCAGCTCGATGATGATCCAAAATGTGCGTTAGAATAAAACCAGGGATTTGATTCCAAGATTTAGACTTAAAGTTTGTCCCCTCAAAACGTAAATGCCGCCTGATACGTCTCCAACGTATCTATAATTTTTGATTGTTCCATGCTATTATATTACCCCTTTTGGATGTTTATGGGCTTTAGTTTACACATTTATATCATTTTTGGGACTAACCTACTAACCGGAGGCCCAACCCGTATTGCTGATTTTTTGCCTGTTTCAGTATTTCGAAGAAAAGGAATATCAAACGGAGCCCAAACGGAATGAAACCTTCGGAAGCGTGATTTTTGGAACGAACGTGATCCAGAGGACTTGGAGTGCAAGTCAAGAAGCAATCGAGGCGTCCAGGAGATAGGAGGGCGCGCCCACCCCCTCTAGGCGCGCTCCCTGTCTCCTGGGCCCCACGAGCGGCCACCGACGTACTTCTTCCTCCTATATATACCCACGTACCCCGAAAACATCCAGGGAGCCAACGAAAAACAATTTCCACCGTCGTAACTTTCTGTATCCATGAGATCCCATCTTGGAGCCTTCGTCGGCGCTCCGCCGGAGGGGGAATCGACCACGGAGGGCTTCTACATCAACACCATAGCCCTACCGATGAGTTGTGAGTAGTTTACCACAGACCTTCGGGTCCATAGTTATTAGCTAGATGGCTTCTTCTCTCTTTTTGGATCTCAATACAATGTTCTCCCCCTCTCTTGTGGAGATCTATTTGATGTAAACTCTTTTTGCAGTGTGTTTGTCGAGATCCGATGAATTGTGGGATTATGATCAAGTTTATCTACGAGAAATATTTGAATCTCCTCTGAATTCTTTTATGTGTGATTGAGTTATCTTTGCAAGTCTCTTCGAATTATCTGTTTGGTTTGGCCTACTAGATTGATCTTTCGTGCCATGGGAGAAGTGATTAGCTTTGGGTTCAATCTTGCGATGTCCTGACCTAGTGACAGAAAGGGTTGCAAGGCACGTATTGTAATGTTCCCATCGAGGATAAAAAGATGGGGTTTATATCATATTGCTTGAGTTTATCCCTCTACATCATGTCATCTTTCTTAATGCGTTACTCTGTTCTTTATGAACTTAATACTCTAGATGCATGCTGGATAGCGGTCGATGTGTGAAGTAATAGTAGTAGATGCAGGCAGGAGTCAGTCTACATGTCACGGACGTGATGCCTACATACATGATCATGCCTAGATAATCTCATAATTATTCGCTTTTCTATCAATTGCTTGACAGTAATTTGTTCACCCACCATAATACTTATCCTATCTTGAGAGAAGCCACTAGTGAAACCTATGGCCCCCGGGTCTATCTTTTATCATATAAGCTTTCAATCTACTTTTATTTGTATCTTTACTTTTAGCATCTATATTATAAAATACCAAAAATATATTTATCTTATCATACTATCTCTATCAGATCTCACTTTCGCAAGTGACCGTGAAGGGATTGACAACCCCTTTATTGCGTTGGTTGCGAGTTCTTTGTTTGTTTGTGTAGGTGCGTGGGACTTTTGAGGAGCCTCCTGCTGGATTGATACCTTGGTTCTCAAAAACTGAGGGAAATACTTACGCTACTATTGCTGCATCACCCTTTCCTCTTCAAGGAAAACCAACGCAAGCTCAAGACGTAGCACCGCCCCACATTATTACCAGAGAGCTGACTATGGAAATCCACATTAAAGTTACCGAAAACCAGGGAATTTGGCATTGAATGTGCATTATGACCTCCTGAGGTTTCCAAGTCAGGAATATCCTGTCTGTTGGCCGGAACCTGCCAACGAGTCACCGACGGAGAGCACAATTGCATGGGAAAACTAGGAGAATCCACAGGAAACCCAGCTTTCTTAAGAGTCTCAAGCGATGAATCCTCAATCGATCCATGTACCATAGTCCCAAAACAGTGATGTGAGCAAATAGAAACTGGAGACATAGAAATGATCTCATGGTTTGGTTGATCCAGGTGCCAACTCGAACAATTTTCCACAGTTACATGAACCCCTGGTCTAAAGAGACTGAAATGACAACTGGCCAAATTTGACCCTTAAGCCCATAAATGAAATGACCAACATGATTGGATGCCACAGAGAAGCGAAAACGCCTTCCATTCAAATGTTTAATGTGTAGACCAGATGGAAGACCTCCAATACAACATTGAAGAGCAATAGCAACCGAATCCTCATTGAGAGTGAAGGAAGCCGAAGAGAAACACACAACCAGGAAGAACTCCTTGCAAGATCCAGAGGGGGAGAAATGGACAGTAGAACCAAACCGTCGACGAACCTGAGCCGCGACCGCAAGGCCGGGGGAGAAATCCTAGTGTAGGAGACCTTCCATGGTAGGTTAGATCATCCCTTAGCCGTTTTTCGTGTGGGCACCACCATTTCCTGCCTTTGACTCTTGCCAGTCGGATAGTCGCTCTGCGAGCTGCGGCTTTCGGGAAGAGAGGGATTAGATGCCGGCACACTACTTGTTTGACTGCAGGTAGCGCTAACACAATACAAGGCGGCAAGTCCCCGGGCCGACTGGTTGAACCCGGTGCAGGACGGCAAAACAAATGTAGTAACACATTCATAGGCATAATACTTATCATATAGATAAAAGGGGTAGTCCCTGAGTGTTCCTCGAAGGACCTGATGTCTTGTACTTAATACAAAAGATAGTGTGGTACATACTGCATTAACTGTAAAATCTTTGAAGGAGATTAGCGTTCCATGGGCGTTCCGACTCCTTGCTGGAGTCATCTCTCTTGCATGCCTTGCGCTTTTGTTCTTTGATTAGGTAGTAGAAGTCATTGCCCATTGCCTTGCTGATGACGAAGGGGCTTCCCAAGGGGCCGAGAGCTTGTGCTGGCCGGCTGTTCACGGGATCAGCCGGAGCACAAGGTCACCCTCTTGGAAGGATCTTGGCTTGATCTTCCGACTATGGTAGCGGCGTAGGCTCTACTGATAGATGGCGGACCGGCTGAGTGCCAACAGCCGGCCCTCTTCCAGCACATCTACACTGTCTTCTCGTGCTTCCTTTGCCTCCGCTTCCATGTACATGGTGACGCAAGGGGAGTTGAACTCGATGTCAGCTGGGATGACGGCCTCGGGACCATATACAAGGAAGAAGGGAGTGAAGCCGGTTGACTTGTTCAGAGTGGTGCGCAGGCTCCAGAGGACGGCCGACAGCTCATTGAGCCAGCAGCTGGCTGAGCGCTCTAGCGGCTTGACCTGTCGGGGGTTGATGCTCCAGAGGATGATGCTGTTTACTCGCTCGACTTGGCCGTTGGACTACAAATGGGCAACAGACACTAAGTCCAGTCGGATGCCCTACGTCACGCAGAAACGGGCCAATGCTCCTTTGGCAAAATTTGTGCCATTGTTAGTGATGATGCTATGTGGTATGCCTTACCGGATGGTGATATTTGCGATGAAGGTCACAGCAGTCGGCCCATTCAACTTCTTGATTGGCTTTGCTTCAATCTACTTGGTGAACTTTCTACGGCAATAAGTAGATGTGTCATGCCACCGCATGTCGTCTTGAATGGGCCCACCATGTCCATCCCCCAGAAGGCAAAGGGCCAGGTGAGGGGGATGGTCTTGAGTGCAGAAGCCAGCAGGTGTTGCTTGGAGCTGAATACTTGGCACCCTTTGCAGTGTTTGACTAACTCTTTGGCTTCTTCCAAAGTAGTCGGCCAGAAGAAGCCATGGTGGAAAGCCTTGGCAACAAGTGATCTTGAAGCCGCGTGGTGGCCGCACTCGCCTTGATGGATGTCCTTGAGTATTTCCATGCCCTTCTCTGGCTCAATGCAGCGCTGGAAGACTCCAGTCATGCTACACCTAACGAGCTCTCTATTTACTATTGTGTAGGCTCCAGCTTGGTGTTGAACTTGTCTTGCTGAGATCTCATCAGTCGATAGCTCTCTGTTCACCTGAAAGTTGAGGATGGGCTGAGCCCATGATGGAGCTGCGACTTCTTCTATTGCCAACACAGGTACTGCGACTAGGGCGGTTTGGTTGGGAGGTGGTAGGTTGGAGTCGGCCACCGCCTGTTGTGTCGTTGAAGTCCCCGGGCCGACTGTTGCAGTCCTCGAGCCGGGTTCTAAAGTCCCCAGGCCAGGTTCGACAGTAGCATTCCCCGAGCCACATGTCGAAGTACCCGAGCCGCCTGCCAAAGTACCCGAGCAACCTGCCGAAGTCCGCAAGTCGGATCCGACTGCATCGGGGTCGGGCGGCACGAAGATAGAATCTGATTCTGGTGACGGCTTGACCGACGGCTTGAGGAGGTGCTGAAGGGAGACGCTGGTTGGTATGGCTTGCCGGGTGGAGCCGATTCGTGCCAGGGCATCTGCTTGCTCATTGTCGGCTCAAGGCACGTGAAGAAACTTGCACCCTTCAAAGTGTTGATACATCTCCAACGTATCTACTTTTCCAAACACTTTTGCCCTTGTTTTGGACTCTAACTTGCATGATTTGAATGAAACTAACCCAGACTGACACTGTTTTCAGTAGAACTACCATGATGTTTGTTTTATGTGTAGAAAAGAAAAGTTCTCGGAATGTCCTGAAAATCCACAGAGGCACTTTTTAGAAAATATAAAAATACTGGCGAAAGAATCAATACCAGGGGGGCCACACCCTGCCCACGAGGGTGGGGGCCTGCCCTCCCCCTGGGCGTGCCCTCGTGTCTCGTGGGCCCCCTGAGGCTCCGCTGACCTCAACTCCAACTCCATATATTCCGTCTTGCGGAGAAAAAAATCAGATAGAAATTTTCATCGTGTTTTACGATATGGAGCCACCGCCAAGCCCTAATCTCTCTCGGGAGGGCTGATCTAGAGTCCGTTCTGGGCTCCGGAGAGGGGGATTCGTCGCCGTCGTCATCATCAACCATCCTCCATCACCAATTTCATGATGCTCACTGCCGTGCGTGAGTAATTCCATCGTAGGCTTGCTGGACACTGATGGGTTGGATGAGATTTACCATGTAATCAAGTTAGTTTTGTTAGGGTTTGATCCCTAGTATCCACTATGTTCTGAGATTGATGTTGCTATGACTTTGCTATGCTTAATGCTTGTCACTAGGGCCCGAGTGCCATGATTTCAGATCTGAACCTATTATGCTTTCATGAATATATGTGTGTTCTTGATCCTATCTTGCAAGTCTATAGTCACCTATTATGTGTTATGATCCGACAACCCCGAAGTGACAATAATCGGGATACTTCTCGGTGATGACCATAGTTTGAGGAGTTCATGTATTCACTATGTGCTAATGCTTTGTTCGGGTTCTATATTAAAAGGAGGCCTTAATATCCCTTAGTTTCCACTAGGACCCTACCGCCACAGGAGGGTAGGACAAAAGATGTCATGCAAGTTCTTTTCCATAAGCACGTATGACTATTTACGGAATACATGCCTACATTACGTTGATGAACTGGAGCTAGTTATATGTCACTCTATGTTATAGCTATTACATGAGGAATCGCATCCGGCATAATTATCCATCACTGATCCATCGCCTACGAGCTTTGCACATATGGACTACATGGATAGTTGTGCTGGTTGTGTTTTGAGGGAAAGAACAGTCGACGAAGCTGAATTACTATTGAATAATATGTTGACTAATGAAAATAATTGGACTCTTCCTGAGCCAATTCCTGAGCCAATTCCTGAACCAATTAAGCCAACTCCTGAGCCTATTCCCAAACCCACTCTAAAGAAGATGGGTGTTTTATTTCTCAGTCCTGAAGATATGCAAGAGGCAAAGAAATCAATGAAAGAAAAAGGTATAAAAGCTAAAGATGTTAAGAATTTACCACCTATTGAAGAAATACATGGTCTTAATATACCGCCTGTTGAAGAACCACATTGTCTTGATAACCCGACACAGGTAGTAAAGGTAAATTCTCTCTATAGATTTGATAAAGTTGAAATTCCCTCTACTAAATATCATATCCCATGCTTAGACGAATTTGATGACTTTATGGCTAGGCAAGAAAGTTTTAATGCTTATGTTGGTAGGGAGTTAAAGAATAATGCTTTCGAGATAGGACTCGTGAGCGATAATATGGCTAGATATAAAGGTGAACTAAAACTCATTAGCAAATATACTTCCATGGTCGCTACTCAAGCTGAGCAAGTACTTAAAGCTCAAAATGATTTGCTAGATGAATTAAATAATAAAAATGACTTTGTTGTTAGAGTGGCTACTAGAACTGGTAGAATGACTCAGGAACCTTTGTATCCTGAAGACCACCCTAAGAGAATCGAGCAATATTCTCAGAGAAACAATTTAGAGGCACCTAGTTCTTCTAAAAAGAATAAAAACAAAAACTATAGGAATTTGCATGTTTCTAGTGAACCTACGGTAGACACACCTGAGAATCCCAATGATATTTCTATTTCTGATGCTAAAACACAATCAGGTGATGAACATGAACCTAGTGATAATGTTAATGATAATGTTCATGTTGATGCTCAACCTAGCAAAAATAATGATGTAGAGATTGAACCTGTTGTTGATCTTGATAACCCTTAATCAAAGAATCAACATTATGATAAGAGAGATTATGTTGCTAGGAAGCATGGTAGAGAAAGAGAACCATGGGTTCAGAAACCCATGCCCTTTCCTCCTAAACCATCCAATACAAAGGATGATGAGGATTTTAAGCGCTTTGCTGAAATGATTAGACCTATTTTCTTACGTATGCGCTTAACTGATATGCTCAAAGTAAATCCTTATGCTAAGTATATGAAGGATATCATTACAAACAAAATATCCGAAGCTGAAATTTCCACTATGCTTGCTAATTAAACTTTTAAGGGTGGAATACCAAAGAACTTGGAGATCCAGGGGTACCAACTATACCATGTTCCATTAAAAGAAATTATGTTAGAACTGCTTTATGTGATCTTGGAGCCGGTGTTAGTGTTATGCCTCTCTCCTTATATCGTAGACTTGAATTGAATAAGTTGACACCTACTGAAATATCTTTGCAAATGGCTGATAAATCAACTGCTATACATGTCGGTATTTGTGAGGATGTGCCTGTTGTGGTTGCAAATGTCACTATCTTAACGGACTTTGTTATTCTTGATATTCCCGAGGACGATATTATGTCGGTTATCCTTGGTAGACCCTTTTTGAATACTGCAGGGGCTGTTATTTATTGCAACAAAGGCAATGTCACTTTTCATGTTAATGGTAATGTGCATACAATACACTTCTGAGGAAACAATCTCAAGTTCATAGCATCAACTCTATTGGGAAAGTTCCAACTATCATCATTGGAGGTTTTGAATTTCCTCTCCCTACTATCAAGAAAAAGTATGATATTGTTATTGTTGGGGATTTCCATATCCCCGTTGAGGTAACTCAGTGTTATTCAAAATTTCTCCAGTTCCGTGATATTCGGAATGAGTTTGTTAACAAGACTTGATTAACCTTGTTAGTGGATTCATTTTGATGATCACGAGATGGATGAAACTAGAAGGCACAACCTTCTGTACCCTCTTTTTACTTTCTGTTATTTAGAATAAATAAAGAAAAAATAGTATAATCTGTCTATTTTCTGAATTATCTGTGCATTAGAAAATATCTCGAAAATAAAAGTGCTCCAAATGCCCTGCAAATTTAGTAAGTTTTTTTATGGAATATTTGAGGATTTTAGGCACTGAAATCACTGTAGGTGGGGCAAGCACCAGGCCACGAGAGTGGAGGGCGCGCCCACCTACCCTGGGCGCGCCCCCCTGTCTCGTGGGCCCCTGGTGGCCCCCCTCCACTTATGCCAGCACCCACACACTCCATCTTCTTCCCAAAAAATTCCCCACCCAGCTCAAGCACGAGTTCTAGCTCATTTTGCTGCGATTTTTGATCTCCTTGCTCAAAGCTCCATTCACAAAAATGCTTTGGGAGATTGTTGCTTGAAAAAGAATTATGTCTAGGAGAATGTACCAAGGTGGTTCCTTGGTAAAGAAAGGGCCCATGATTGCTATACGTGAGCAAGATGTTCAATTACCGAGGGACGCGGATGTACGAGCTTGTGAGTGGCCATCCGACGATTTTATGGTCGAAGCAGGCTTTAAGGAGGAATTTGACGCGTATGTGCGTAATGCTGAGCTGGAGGACTTCTTACAAGATAAGTGTCCGCAGTACTATGAATTGACTGATTCCTTTATGCAAAGGTATAAATATAACTGTACGTGTAATTCTCCTAGTGTCCTATTTGATACTTATGATACATCTTATACCATGGACTTAGAGGATTTTACAACTGCTTGCAAACTCCCGCAATGGGGTAATACTAATGATCCTCACAAATCTGATTTAGAGATTTCCTTGCTAGTATTACTGTGGGAGAATCCAGGGACATAGCACAAGCTACTATAGGCAGCATTCATTTTCCTGCTATACATTATTTTGCTCTCTTCATTGGTAGATGCATTAACGGTAAAGATGAAGTATGTCATATGTGTGTCCCCTATCTTTGTGTCCTCAAGAGTGCTGTGTTACGTTATAAAGGTTATAACTTGGGGGCAATAGTTGCACGTAGGTTGCAGAATAATGGTAGAACTGGAGATTTATTTGGAGGAATTTATGCAACCCATGTGGCTAATTATCTTGGTATAGCCCCATGACAGGGGGATGTGATTATACCTCCTGCTTATTTAGATTATGACGCTATGGTCAACCATCATTTTCTTAGGAGGAATGGACAATTCCTCCATTATTGACTAATCTATAACAGACGCAACGTCGTCCATGTTACTCTTCCGGCTCCTCTCCTTTTTGATTATCAGGCAAAAGGAAGATATGTTGTTACCAGGGAGGAAGCAGCTGAACACGAGGGGAGAGTGGAGGCAGCTCGCTAACATGCCGCAGCTCAGGAGGCGGTTGCTGCTGCATCTCAGTACGACCCCAACTACAACTACGGATATCAGCCAGGCAGTCCTTGGTACTACACCAACTTAGGCCAAAAGCCTAAGCTTGGGGGAGTACGTATTTCTCACCGACTTTACATTCATGTTCACACACTAGTCGTCGGTGCTCATACTCTTTCATTGTATTATCCATGTTAGCTTAATTTTCTTTCTTGCTTTCTTCTTGTGTGGTTGATAAACCTTAAGAAAAAACCAAAAAAAATTAGTTAGTTTAATTTCCATGCTTGTAGTAGAAATTAAAATGAAAACCCAAAAAGATTTCTAGTTCTTCTTCTAACTTGTTGGGAGCTTTCCCGTGTAAATAGTTTTATTTTATTTTCTTTCCTTTGGGGGTCGAGAAGACCATATTGAAAATGTTTAGTGGCTCTCATATGCATGATTGTTTATTTAATTTAGAGCCCATATTACCTTGTCTTCTCTTTTGAGTTGAATGCTTGCAGATTCCAGCTTAGTCCAATGCACGTGCACTATTATTATTATGCACATCGTTTGGTCGTGCAAATGAAAGGCAATAATGACGATATAAGATGGACCTATTGAGATGAGAGAAGCTGGTATGAACTCGACGTCTCTTGTTTTTGTAAATATGATGAGTTCATCGTTTCTGATTCAGCTTATTATGAAGTAAACATATTTGCAATGACATTTAGAGATTATAGTTGCTTGTGCCATGCTTGATTAGCTATGAGTTATAATGGTTTACCTTGCATGCCAACATGCTATTAGAATGATTATGATGTGGTATGATGGGATGGTATCCTCCTTTGAATGAATTGAGTGACTCGACTTGGCACATGTTCATGCATGTAGTTGAAACAAATCAACATAGCCTTCATGATATTTATGTTCATGGTAGATTATATCCTACTCATGCTTGTACTCGGTGTAAATTAATTTTAATGCATGTTTATGACTGTTGTCACTCTCTCAGTTGGTCGCTTCCCAGTGTTTTGCTAGCCTTCACCTGTACTAAGTGGGAATACTGCTTGTGCATCCAAACTCCTTAAACCCCAAAGTTCTTCCATATGAGTCCGCCATACCTTCCTATATGCGGTATTTACCTGCCGTTTCAAGTAAATTTGTATGTGCCAAACTCCAAACCTTCAAATGAAATTTTGTTTTGTATGCTCGAGCAGCTCATGTTTCAACTAGGGCTGCCTATATCTTCCATGCTAGGTGGGTTATTCTCAAGAGGAGTGGACTCCGCTCCTCATTCGCGAGAAAGGGCCGGTAACCGGGATGCCCAGTCCCATGATCCAAAAAGATCAAAGCAAATCAAAATAATTAAACAAACCCCCCCCCCAGGGCTGTTGTTAGTTGGAGGCACTTGTTGTTTCGAGCAAGCCATGGATTGATGCTTGTTGGTGGTTGGGGGGGTATAAACCTTTACCATTTTGTTTGGGAACTGCCTATAATGCATGTAGTATGGAAGATACAACCATCTCATAGTTGTTGCGTTGACAGTGAAAGTATGCCGCTCAAAATGTTATTCAATCTCTATTTTAAAATCGAGCTCTTGCACCTCTACAAATCCCTACTTCCCTCTGCGAAGGGCCTATCTATTTACTTTTATGTTGAGTCATCACCCTTGTTATTAAAAAGCACCCACTGGAGAGCACACTGTCATTTGCATTTATTACTATTGGTTTATATTGGGTATGACTTGACTGTATCTCTTTTACCATGAATTACAATGTTTAGTCAGTCCTTGATCTTTAAAGGTGCTCTGTATTTATGTTTTGCGGTCTCAGAAAGGGCTAGCGACATACCATTTTGTTATATCATGTTATGTTTGTTTTGAGAAAGTGTTGTCATCCGAGTTTTATTATTATGGCTCGCTAGCTGATTATGCTAATGATATGAGTAATTGTGAGACCTGGGTGTTATTATGAGTATGGTTAGTTCATAATATTTGCTGAAACCTGAATGCTGGCTTTGCATGTTTACAACAACAAGAGGAAACAGAGCTTGTAAAAGTTTTTCTTTATCACTTTCAGTTTATCAACTGAATTGCTTGAGGACAAGCAAAGGTTTAAGCTTGGGGGAGTTGATACGTCTCCAACGTATCTACTTTTCCAAACACTTTTGCCCTCGTTTTGACTCTAACTTGCATGATTTGAATGAAACTAATTCAGTAGAACTGCCATGATGTTGTTTTATGTGTAGAAAAGAAAAGTTCTCAGAATGTCCTGAAAATCCACGGAGGCACTTTTTGGAAAATATAAAAAATACTAGCAAAAGAATCAAGACCAGGGGGCCCACACCCTGTCCACGAGGGTGGGGGGCGTGCCCTCCCCCCTGGGTGCGCCCCCCTATCTCGTGGGCCCCCTGAAGCTCCGCCGACCTCAACTCTAACTTCATATATCCCGTCTCGCAGAGAGAAAAATCAGAGAGAAAGTTTCATCGCGTTTTACGATACGGAGCCGCCACCAAGCCCTAATCTATCTCGGGAGGGCTGATCTGGAGTCCGTTCGAGCTTCCGAAGAAGGTGATTCGTCGCAATCGTCATCATCAACCATCCTCCATCACCAATTTCATGATGCTCACCGCCGTGCGTGAGTAATTCCATCGTAGGCTTGCTGGACGGTGATGGGTTGCATGAGATTTACCATGTAATCAAGTTAGTTTTGTTAGGGTTTGATCCCTAGTATCCATTATGTTCTGAGATTGATGTTGCTTTGACTTTTCTATGCTTAATGCTTGTCACTAGGGCCCGAGTGCCATGATTTCAGATCTGAACCTATTATGTTTTCATGAATATATGTGTGTTCTTGATCCTATCTTGCAAGTCTATAGTCACCTATTATGTGTTATGATCCGACAACCCCGAAGTGACAATAATTGGGATACTTCTCGGTGATGACCATAGTTTGAGTTCATGTATTCACTATGTGCTAATGCTTTGTTCTGGTTCTCTGTTAAAAGGAGGCCTTAATATCCCTTAGTTTCCACTAGGACCCCGCTGCCACGGGAGGGTAGGACAAATGATGTCATGCAAGTTCTTTTCCATAAACACGTATGACTATTTACGGAATACATGCCTACATTACATTGATGAACTGGAGCTAGTTCTGTGTCACCCTATGTTATAGCTATTACATTAGGAATCGCATCCGGCATAATTATCCATCACTGATCCATTGCCTACGCGCTTTTCACATATTGTTCTTCGCTTATTTACTTTTCCATTGCTACTGTTACAATCACTACAAAACCCAAAAATATTACTTTTGCTATTGTTCCCTTTATTACCATATTACTTTGCTACTAAATACTTTGCTGCAGATACTAAGTTATCCAGGTGTGGTTGAATTGACAACTCAACTGCTAATACAAGAATATTCTTTGGCTCCCCTTGTGTCGAATCAATAAATTTTGGTTGAATACTTTACCCTCGAAAGTTGTTGCGATCCCCTACACTTGTGGGTTATCAAGTATCCGTTGAGTTGCTAGACGAGGAAGTGGTAGCTCACCATGTTTGCATCCTTGGTGTCCCAATCACCGGACGACTGTTGGAATACCAAGTTCGAGTCGCCATAACACAGGATCCGGCGGATGCCGAGTTCTTTGGCCAGCCGGAGCCCGTTTATGAGTGCCTCATACTCCGCCACATTGTTGGAGGCGGCAAAATGGATTTGCAATGTGTATCTGAGCTTGTCACCTTTGGGAGAGTTGAGGATGATGCCGACTCCCAAACCGGTGCGCATCTTGGATCCGTCGAAGTGCATCCGCCAATGGGTGGAGTCGGGTGCTGGCGGCAAGTATTGGGTCTCGGCCCAGTCGACGAGGAAGTCGTCCAGTACTTGGGACTTTATGGCGGTGCGAGGCTGGCAGAAGATGGTACAAGGAGCCAGCGCAATGGCCCACTTGGCCACCCGGCCGGATGCATCCCGACTTCCCATGATCTCGGCAAGCAGCGCAGTGCAAACGACCGTGTTGGGGTGCTCTTGGAAGTAGGGCTTGAGCTTCTTAGCGGCAAAGTACATGCCATAGCACATCTTCTGGTAGTGGGGGTAGTTCTGCTTTGAGGTTGACAGTACTTTGCTCAAATAATACACATGCCTCTCGACCAGCTGCGCCTTGCCTTCTTCTGGGCGCTGAACCACGATGACTGTGCTGACCACCCGACTGGTTGCGGCAATGTAAAGGAGCATGGGCTCTTTGTCAGTCGGAGCCGCCAAGACAGGCGGTGTGATTAGTATCTTCTTCAACTGGTGAAAGGCCTCGTCCGCCTGGTCATTCCACTGAAGTGAGTGGTCTTCTTCATGAGTTGATACAAGGGAAGAGCTTTCTCTCCTAGCCGACTGATGAAGCGGTTCAGGGAAGCCAAGCAACTGGTGAACTTCTGGATGTATAGCAGCCGGGTGGGAATCTCCATCCTCTCTATTGCCTTGATGTTCACCGGGTTGCACTCAATGCCGCGTTCAGAGACCAGGATGCCAAGGAGCTGGCCGGCTGGTACCCCGAACATCCATTTTTCAGGGTTGAGCTGGATCTGAAAGCGGCACAAGTTGTCAAATGTTTCCTTGAGATCTTCTAGCAGGGTGCCTCGCTTCTCCGTCTTCACCACAATATCGTCTACATAGACGTGGGAATTTCTGCCGAGTTGCTTGAGGAGGCACTTCTGCATGCAACGCTGAAAACTGGCACCGGCATTTCTCAAGCCGAATGTCATAGTCAAGTAACAGAAGGCTCCGAATGGCGTGATGAAGGCGATCTTCAGGCGATCAGCTGGATCCAACTTGATCTGATGGTATAGTGAGTAGGCATCCAAAAAAACTCAACAGCTCGCATACGGCTGTGGAGTCTGTCACTTAATCAATCCGGGGCAAAGCAAACGGATCTTTAGGGCAAGCTTTGTTGAGGCTGGTATAATCTATACACATGTGCCACTTCTTGTTCATCTTCAGTACAAGGACCGGGTTGGCAAGGCACTCTGGAAAGAATACTTCCATAATGAAGTCGACTTCCAGAAGCCGGGCTATCTCTTCACCAACAATTCTTCTCTTCTCCTCCGATAATCGGCGGAGGGGTTGCTTGACTGGATTTGCATCTGCTCGAACGTGTAGCTTGTGCTCGGCGAAATCCGTCGGAACACCCGACATGTCCTTGGGGTACCATGCGAAGATATCCCGATTCTCACAAAGGAAATTGATGAGCTCGCTTTCCTATTTGTTGTCCAGGTTTGTTCCCACAAGGGCGAACCTCTCCGGGTGCTCCGAGTCCAAAGGTATCTTCTTTGTTTTCTTGGCCGGCTGGAAAGAGCCCTGATCTTTCGACTCCTTGGGATTGGGCGATAGGTCCGGCTACTTGCCGTCCATGGCCACAACCCGGTCAAGGATCTTTTTCTCTGTAGCAATAACGAGGCACTTGGCCAGTGGACTGCTGGCTGCAGCGCGGGCGGATAATTTCTTGTAGTCCCCGACTATGGTGACGATGCCCTTGGTGCTCGGCATTTTCATCTTGAATTAGGCATACTAGGGCACAACCATGAACTTGGCCAGAGCAGGTCGGCCAAGCAAAGCGTGATAGGGGCTCTCCAGATCCACCACCTCAAACCACACTGCTTCACGATGGAAGTGATCTTTGTCTCCAAAAAGAATATCTATCTTGATCTTGCCGATTGGTGAGCATGAAAGGCAGGGTACAAAACCATGGAAGACGATCGGACTGGGCAAGAGTTGCTTCGTCTTGATGTTCAGCTTCTCCATGGTGTCACGGTACATGATATTGAAGCTGCTTCCGCCATCAATCAGGACTCGGGAGGAACGAGGAGCTTGCCTCTCAGTTGCAAAGGTGGCATCCAACACAATGGCATAAGAACCTGGAGAAGGCATCACCTCTGGGTCGGCTCCAGCTGATGCGCTTCTCAGACCAGTGCATGAATTCTGGAACTTTGGAGGCGAAAGCGTTGACCTCCTGGTGCTGCCGGCGCCAGCTGCGCCTGTTGTCAGCTTGGCTTGTGAAGACAACGTAGGCTGCATGCTCTTCAGGGAACTCGTCTTGAATGGCTCCGACTGTTGTGCGGGCTGCCGACTGCTGAGGAGCCGGAGGCGGCTGGCCTGCAGGCGGAGAGGGCAGCAGCCCTTAGCCTTTAGAAATTCGGGTGAGCCAGTGGCACTTACGGATTCTGTGGTTGGATGTTTTCGCGCCGCTATGGAACTTGCAGGGGGCATCAAGGGTTTGCTCGTAGGAGAAAGTAGGCTGCCAAGCCGGCTTGCCGCCTTTCTGACGCTTGGGTATGGGCTGCCCTTTTGTCTACTGGTCTTCGACTGTTGCTACTTGCTGGCTGGTGGAAGTCGGCATCAGGGCCTTGCACTTGTTGTCGTTCTGATGCGGGCGCCGATTGGTGTCACCAGTCGGCGTTCTAGGAGCCGGAGGGGAGCACCTTTCCAGAAGTGTCCACCTGAAGTTCCGACTTCATTGAGGAGTCGGCATTGGCGTACTTGTCTGCTATGATCAGCAGCTCGTCGAGCGTGGCCGGCTCATCGTGGGGGAGTCTGTGCTTGAGGAGGGTGCCTTCTCGGCACCCGACGGTGATGTACTCTATAGCTTGCACCTTGTGCACCCCCTCGCAGGAGTTGTGGAGCTTGGCCCAGCATGTCAGGTAGTCGCGGCTAGACTCGGTTGGGCCTTGGGTGCACAGAGAAAGTTGGCGGGGCTTGGGCACCCGCTTGTACGTGCTGGTGAAGTTACAGAAGAAGAATTCTGTGAAATCGAGCCAGCTGTTGACGCTGTAGGGCTCGAGGCTGTTCAGCCAGGTGCGTGTCATGCCCTGAAGCATGAGGGGGACGTACTTCACGGCAACGCAAGATTGAACCCAAAGCCATGCACTTCTCCCATTGCAAGATTGAACCCAAAGCCATGCACTTCTCCCATTTCAAGAACTACCAATCTAGTTGGCCAAACCAAACGGATAATTCGAAGAGACTTGCAAAGATAACTCAATCACACATAAAAGAATTCAGAGAATATTCAAATATTATTCATAGATAAGCTGGATCATAAACCCACAATTCATCGGTCTCAACAAACACACCGCAAAAAGAAGAAGATTACATCGAATAGATCTCCATGAGAGAGGGGGCGAACATTGTATTGAGATCCAAAAAGAGAGAAGAAGCCATCAAGCTACTAGCTATGGACCCGAAGGTCTGAAGTAAACTACTCACACTTCATCGGAGGGGCTATGGTGATGATGTAGAAGCCCTCCGTGGTGGATGCCCCCTCCGGCGGAGCTCCAGAACAGGCCCCAAGATGGGATCTAGTGGATACAGAAGGTTGCGGCGGTGGAATTAGGTTTTTGGCTCCTCTTCTGATCGTTCGGGGATACGTAGGTATATATAGGAGGAAGGAGTATGTCGGTGGAGCTCCGAAGGGCCCACGAGGTAGGGGGGGGCGCCCAGGGGGGCGCCCTCCACCCTCGTGACCGCCTCTGGCGCTTCTTCGAGTAGGGTCCAAGTCTCTTGGGTCACATTCGGTTGGAAAATCACGATCCCGAAGGTTTCATTCCGTTTGGACTCCGTTTGATATTCTGTTTCTTCGAAATACTGAAAAAGGCAAAAAACTGCAATTCTGGGCTGGGCCTCCGGTTAATAGGTTAGTCCCAAAAATAATATAGAAGTGGAAAATAAAGCCCATTATAGTCCAAAACAATAGATAAAGTAGCATGGAGCAATCAAAAATTATAGATATGTTGGAGACGTATCACTGCGCCGCACTTCTTGATAGTGCAAAGCCGGCTAGGCCCGCCAGGAGTCGACGTGCCAGAGGCGGCACGATCGACCTTGCACTGATAGGCCTCGGTGAGGCGTCTCATGGAGGCTATCTTCTTACTGTTCTTTATGAGGGGAAGGTGGTGGGCCTCCAGCGTCTCGAGGTCGGTGTCAGCCGGGATGTGCGCAGACAGATTGCGCATCGCCGTCTACAGAGTGTCGTGAGCTTCCGCGCCAGATGCGGAGCCGTGGCTAATGACTAGCACCTCGATGATGGTGCTGCCACCGCTGTCGGCTCTAGGGAGGGGGTCGTCGATGACCACCACGTTGGTGGGGAAGGCGTCGAGGGATGCCGTGTCAGAATCGACAAGCATCGGGTCGGTGGAGCCGATCGACTCCAAGTCGGAGGTGAAGTCGCTCGTGATGTCGAGTTTGCCAAGGAGGTCGATGAGGCAACTCTCGGAGCTGGCTGCACTCGTGTTCGGCGTGGGCTCGTCGGAGAAGCGGACCTTGCCGAGGAGATCGGTGAGGTAGTCCGCTGCAGAGGCGGCGTCGATGCCATGCAGCACATTAGGGCAAGCGCCATCGGTCATGCTGGGCTGGCTACACTCGCTGGGAAGGAACAGGGTTCCCGTCCAGAGCAGATCTCCGGAAGATGGTGCACCTGGCCCCATGGTGGGTGCCAAATGTTGGGTGGTAGGTGGGACATATGCCAAAGGATGGCTGATCATAGTGGGAGCCAGTAGGACATCGCCGGTGCCTGGAAACGGGATAAGGCGAAGACATGCATGCCAGCGAATCTTACCCAGGTTTGGGGCTCTCCTAGGAGATAACACCCCTAGTCCTCCTCTGCGGTGTCTCCGCATGATCACTAAATCAGCAAGTGGCTGCAAGTGGCTCCTTGAGCTGTTCGGCTAGAGGAATAAAAAGGACAAGGCTAGCTCTCATCTTCTCTCTATATGGTGTGTGTGTGTCTAAGAGTTCAACCCTTTGCATGGGTGCCCTGGGGGGTTTATAAAGGCCTACCCCCAGGGGTACAATGGTAATCCGGCTAGGTGTGGACCCAGACTGTCAGTGTCTATGGACGTCGGCTTCTCCGCCGACCGCTTGGGCCCGCTGACTGGTGGGTCCCGCCAGCTGCAGGCCTCTTGGCCGACAGGCTGGGCCAACTGCCTGTGGGCCCTGTCGGCTACTTATTACTGTAGCCTTGCCGCTGATGACGATGGCTTTGTCGGGGTGGGCGTTGCTACAGTGCCGCCTCTTGGCGGGCGTTCACTGTAGCCCCACCCCGTCTTATCTAGTTAATGGTGCACAAACTCCGAGGGTGAGGGTAGGCTGGCTGTTGGGAGCCGACCTCTCCCCATGCCGACTAGTTCGGTCATGCCGCCTTCTGGTAGCTCACTGACAGGTAGGGCCTACCGCCTATGGGCCGTACTGATAGTTCATCATGGAGGGCATGGTAGTTCTGCCATGGGTGATGTCATGGTCAACATGGCAACAGTGCAACACCGGGCACGGGATGGCTGCCCGGTATGGTGCACTGTGGCCATGCTTGCTCCGGGATTCGGGGGCGGCAGGCTTCACTGTAGCCACGCCCCGTCTTATCGCCGTTATGTGGTGAAAACTTTGAGGGTCCATGGCGGGCCGCCTACTAGGAGTCAGCCACTCTAGTGGCCGCTTGCTAAGAGTCGGCCCACTTCGGGGCGACTTACTGAACCTCGCTGCCTTCTTGCAACCGGCTGTCTGCCCAGCCAGCTACTAGAAGGCGGCCCTTCTTCTTGGATGCTTGAGGGGCGCAGTCGGCCCGATATCTTGGAAAGCCAGGGGGAGCTGATAAGGCTACCCGTGGTCATTTACATCGACAGAGATGAAGGGGAAACCCGCAAGCAGGAGTTCCAGAAAGCTACTAACGCCCTATGCATTGATAGAGGTGCATCTTTACACTCCTCTAACCGCCAGCTGAAACAATGGGCACGTGAGGTTAATGCCCTGGAGCCAGTAGCAGATTCTCGGAAGCCACTCAAGTGGTCCCGCACGCCCATTATCTTTTATGAAGAGGATCACCCTGACCGCACCACTCCGGTAGGGTGTTTGCCGTTGTTGGTTTCACAGACGATCCTTAACCTCAAGGTCATGACGATGTTGGTTGATGGCGGGGCCGGGTTAACTCTGATTTCTCCCAAGGTCTTCAGCAAACTCCAGATAGTAGATGAAGATCTCAAGGTTATTGGTACATTCCAAGGGACCAACCCGGCAGGAGTCGTCCTAAGGGCAATCACACTACCGGTAATGTTCGGGGAAGGGGGGGGAGTTGAACTACCGGACTGAGAAGATCATGTTTGACGTGGTTGACCTCCCCCTGCCATATAATGGAATCCTTTGTCGTGCAGCCCTGGCAAAGTTCATGGCGGCATCGCACTAATCCTACAACACGATGAAGATGCCAGGGCCAATGGGCGTTGTGATCCTGCCTTCCATCGAACCCTCTGGTTTATATAGACACCGGAGGGGCTTAGGGTTGTACAAAGTTAGTTTAACAGGAAGGAAATAACAATGCCATCCACGTATACGGGAGTCCCTACCGGACACAAGAGGTGGTCTTCTGCCTTGTATCTTGACGGCCCATCACTCCGGCCCATATCCAATAGACCGGACGCCCGAGGACCCCTTAGTTTAGGACTCCCTCAGTAGCCCCTGAACATGTCTTCAATGTCGATGTGTTTGGCGTGCATATTGTCTTCGGCATTGCAAGGCGGGTTCCTTGAATAATACACCTCAGCTTTTCTCCATAAGAGAATTGTATCCGGCTTTGCATAGTTAACACTACCCTTAGCTGCGAAGGCAGGATATATAAAAAATAAGAATAGTGTCTTTTACTGACAACTTTTTTCGGTGAAGCGTCAAACATGACCCTTCGAAGTTTTAAACCATTTTCACACCCCGTGTTCCGTGTTTCGGGCCCAAGCCCCATTGGCCCATCCTGTCAAAACAGAGATCATGCCCACTTAATACGGGATTGCTCATTAATAGAATTTGGTTAATCCAACCATTTACGGTGCACACTTTCATTGGGAATAGGCGAGCTTCAAGGCGCAAGTAGGAGGACAGTTGGCATTTTTACCGCCTATAAGAGGGCAATAGATTTCTCTTTTCTTCCCCACGCCTTCCAGTCTCCTCTGCCTTCCAATCTCCCAAGCTCTCAGCGCCTGAAAAGTTTCTGTCTTTCTCACCAGAAACACCACCTCCTCTGACCATGGCCGGATCTGGTTCCAAAGGCAAGTGGGAGGCCTCCTCCGTCGCGGAGAACGAGATAAAGGATCTCCGGAGTGCGGGATACCTCGCTGCCACCATTGCGCACAGGCTCCCCCGAGGGTCAGATCATTCCCACTCCGGAGCCCCATGAACGGGTCGTATTCTTTCCTCATTTCCTTAGAGGGTTAGGTTTTCCACTCCACCCATTTGTCCATGGACTCATGTTCTACTACAGGCTAGATTTCCATCATCTAGCCCCGAACTCTTTCCTCCACATCTCGGTGTTCACCGTCGTGTGTGAGGCTCGTCTCCGCATCCACCTACACTTCGGTCTATGGCTGAAGGCCTTCAATGTGAAGCCGAAGGTAGTCGACGATCAGCACGCGGAATGGGGCGGAGCTATGATCAGCAAGATGCCCAATGCTACATGGTCCAAAGAGGCCTTTGTGGAGACCGTCAAGATTTGGCAACAAGAGTGGTTCCATTGCCCGAAGACCCAGTCACTCCTCGACTAGAGGAGATGCAGGTCTCGGCGCCCTATCAGGCACCGGAGAAGAAAAGATCAAGAAGAAGGGCAAGGGGCCGAAGAACGGGCCTGCCGCAAAGGTCCTTCAGACGCAGTGCCCAGAGAGACCGAGGCCATCTCCTCTCACGAGGAAGACGAGGACGAAGATGAGAGGAGGAGGAAGTGGAGAGAGACTGCCACTCAAGACGAGGAGGGGGAAGAGGACAGCCTCCGAAAACCTGGAGGGAGCGACGCTGAAGAAGGGGAGGGTAGTCCTCTCGGATAGTGCGGAATCAGAGTCCGAACACAGCCTAAAGAGGGCCCAAAGAGAGAAGCCCCTAGCCGAAACGTAAGTGTCGAAAACTTACTTGTTTAGTTATCGCTTAATCTGCCTCTGTTATATAAATCAAATCTTTTCTTTGCTTTTCAGCCCTCCGAGCAAGATCCCAATTCCCTCCTCTTCGAAGGGGAACTTTCTAGCACCTTAAGAGGTGGAGAGTGACAGACCATCGCATGCCTTCTCCCCCTGCCATCAAGGACACCAAGGTGTCGTCTCAAAGGGCATCTCCTGGCTGAGGAGGAGCAGACGAGGCTGTCCAGAAGGCGCCCGAGGATAACACCTCGGACGCTGTAGAGCGGGGTACGTCGACCCCCATGACCACCAAGGGTGGGGGCCTCAACAGTTCGGTCCCTTGTTGAACACCGTCCGGGAGACCACTACGGCTCCGGGTTCGGGCCGACACCCCCCTTCGACAGGGGGGAGGAGCGGCAACTCCATTAGCAGCCTCTGTCAATCCGGAGGCCGCTGACACCCTACAGGAAGCACTGCAACGTGCATCCATTGTGGATGAATACCGCGAAGAGCGTGCACCCCCCACACAAGGCATGTAAAAGAGTCGGTCCACGAAGAGCGGACTGGCCGAAGCTTTGAACAACCTACTGATGGGATTTGAGGTATGCAATGTAATACTGTTTACAAGGTTTTTTGGGTATATATATATATATAAGGCTGAAACCTATCTATATACAGTAGTCCCTGCGACTCTATCCGGATTAGAACAATCCGGATAGAGGATCAAATCAAAATGAAAATTTAACGTACTATGTTATTGGACAGGTTTCTATGTTAGCGGCTACTGCCCAGGCTGCAGAGGTAACCGAGCTTAATCGGAAGCTTCTGCTATCTGATGAGGAACTCGACCGCATCAACAAGCATTTTAACGAAACCCAAGGTATGCGGCAGTACAACATACCCGAAAGTGATATGTATGTTAATCTTTTATACTAACTAAAATGTTATAAATATACGCATAGTTGGCGCAGCTGAGGTCGAGTCCCTCAAAAGCGCCCTCGCCCAAGCCAAGAAGGAGGCGAAGGTGAGAAAGGCTACCACTGACAAAGCGGCCAAGGAGTTAGAGGTGGAGCACACCACCCGCCGGAGACATGAGGCGCAGGTGGGGGAGGTCGAACAGGAGCTCAAGGACGCCATCACCAAGTGCGAGTCCATGGAGAAGAAGAGTTCGGAACAAGCCTCCGAGCTCACCAAAGCACTAGAAAGCGCAAAAGAAGCCTGTGTTGAGGCCCAGGGAGCTCGCCAGGAGATCCGAGAGGCGAGGCAAATAGTGCTGGTAAGGCCTTTCTCATGCAGAGTAAATTTACGAGGAAGAGATATATTTCACTCAGGTTTGGAGTTCTCCAGGCACATTTGTGGATCTGCCGAGGAGCATTGCTGATGCCGCTGAGTTCTTCCGTGCCAAAGAGGGGAGCTCCACGGAGAAGCTATTATGGTCGCAATACCTTGAGCCAGAGTATCCGGCGCCCCTCAGCGATTAGCTGAAGCAGCTGACAGAGCTGCACAGGGTGGTTGGACTAGCCGTGAAGGACGTAATAGTCCGTCTTTGGCCAGTCGAGCCCATACCCAACAGCTACTTCAGACTTGTGAAGCGGCTAGTTGAGGCGTGTCCTCGGGTTGATGCCATCAAGCAGTCGTCCTGCATAGAAGGTGCCCGGATGGCCTTCGACCTAGTCAAGGTACAACGGGCAAAGATGAAGGCCACCAAGATTGCCACCGCGGGGCTGCCTGAAGGGAAGGATCACTGGCGGCCGGAGAAGTACTTCAGCGAGGTCCTCAAGGGAGCCCGCATTGTAGAGGCCCAATGCTCAAATGACATCATATTTGATTAGTAGACGATTTGTAAGTCATGTAATGAACTTATGGTGTAAAATATTTATACTTGCGCTTTATGATTAGTTTATCCTCCTGTTTGGCCATTTTAATTTATAAGTATGAAAGTTTACCAGTCGTCGGCTTCTGCCTCCATGTAAATATTACAGGGGTGTTAGGGAACGCGTGACCGCACTTTATCCAACATCTTGGTCTGATGCAGGAGGCGTCTTACAAGGTGAACTAGGCAATAAGATTATGCGGCTTTAGTACTTTCACTTAGCCATAAGAGTCCATTGTTGGCGCTAAGTACTAGCCCCTTGTTGCGTGAACGGCAATCCGGAGTGTGGCGCCTTTGCAACGCAGTTGGTTGAAGCCCAGCCCTTCTTATAAGACGGCATAAATCGCGAACGATTTGTAGTATAACACTAAGTCACCGGATTGCTGACCCGCTCTCGCATATCACGACAATCAGTTTTTCGCTTTCTCTACTGAGGTACTTAACCGGACGAACCAGAATTACAATCACAGTAGTTCTCCCTTTACTACCTTAGCCGAACTTGCGGAATGTAAGGTGGCAAACACAGGAGCAGGGCAACCCAATTGTAGCTCACAGACATGATTCAGAGCCGATGCATATAATGCAATATCTGGGACGCCGAAGAGTTCCCTAGAGGTGTTCAGACTTAAGAGCTTGCGGAGTTGAATAAATCCCCTGGTATGATGGATGTTCCAAAGCATGTATGTCAGATGAACGCAAGGGGGAAAACGGATAACAAGATATTATAAGAACCCAACCAAAAAGGTGATGATCATCTGCTTCCTTTATATCCATATGAAGAAGCTGAGGCATGTTTTGACAGACAATGCCATTAATATTAAGGTCGTATTACATGCCTAAAGATAAAAAAGAAAAGAAAATTTTACATAAGGGAAAGTTGAACACAGGGCCTAAAATAATAGATCAAAAACTCCAGTGATGCCCTGTCACACGTCTGTGCCGTTTCTCCTTAGTAATAAGTTCTTTGATAGGAGTGTTTGATGGTTGGGAAACGCTGGCCTTAAAAGGATCTCCTGAAACTACCATATAGCAAGTAGATCTCTTGATGAACCTGCAGTGAAAAAAGGTATATACAGTCCAGATGGGGTCAAGCCGTACTATGGACCCCTTCCGTAGTGTGCCTCTGGCGCCGCCCATGGTATTTTTAGTGCGTAGTTATGTACGCGCGGTACGTAAGCCATAACGTGATGGGGCAATCAATGGAGGCAGAACTGCTAATCAAGGTTTGGATCCGTTGATTTGTCGCAATTACGCATGGACTGGACTCGTTTAGATACATCATTGGCTTTCTTGGCCACTGAACTCTACGGCTTGATGAGGCCGCCATACACCTCGACTGCGAGAGCCACGGTGTGCTCTTTTGTATGGAGGGAGCACTCCATATTTCCATTGAGTGTAATAACGCCCTGAGGTCCGGGCATCTTAAGCTTCAAGTAAGCGTAGTGCAGGACTACATTAAAGCGGGTGAAAGCAGTTTGTCCGAGCAGTGCGTGATAGCACTTCGGAAAGGGACGATGTCGAAGAATAATTCCTCGTTACGTAAGTTGTCTTGGGAGCCGAATACTACCTCCATTGTCAATGAGCCCGTGCAACGAGCCTCCCCGCCCGGTATCACACCTTTAAATGTAGTGTTACTAGGCATGATTCTTGATGGGTCAATGCCCATCTTGAGGATAGTGTCTTGATAGATCAAGTTGAGACTGCTGCCCCCGTCCATAAGCACTCTGGTGAGATGGTATCCGTCAATAATTGGATCGAGTACCAGGGCGGCTGAACCCCATGACAGATACTGGTTGGGTGATCCTTGCGATCAAAAGTGATCAGACAGGCTGACCATGTGTTAAACTTGGGGGCGGCAAGCTCTACAACGTAGACGTCCCTTAGTGCGCGCTTGCACTCCCTTTTGGGGATGTGAGTGCATAGATCATGTTCACTATTTTCACCTCGGGGGAAACTGCTTCTGACCCCCGGTGTTCAGCTGACGGGGCTCATCATTGTCTTCACTTGGAAGTCCCTTTCCCTTGTGTTCAATATTTATCTTACCGGCCTGTTTAAAAACCCAACAATTCCTGTTGGTGTGGTTACAAGGCTTATTGGGTGTGCCATGAATCTAGCAGGGCCTCTCAAGGATTTTATCCAAGCTGGATGGACTGTCCCTGGTGCCTTTGAAAGGTTTCTTCCGCCATCGGATTTAGAGTCGCTGAATCCGGCATTGTTTGTCGAATCGTCTGTGTCGTCATTGTTGTTCTGATGTTTATTTTTATTGCGGCGAGGTTTACCATTGCCATACCTAGCCTCTAAAGTGTTGGGGTCGCCTGAGCTGTTTCTTCTACAAGCCAACCAGCTATCTTCAGCCGCACAGAAGCGGGTCATTAGTGCAGTTAAGGCTGCCATAGTCTTCGGCTTTTCCTGCCCGAGGTGTCGGGCGAGCAATTCGTCCCGGACGCTGTGTTTGAAGGCCACTAAGGCTTCAGCGTCCGGACAGTCCATGATCTGGTTCTTTTTAATTAGGAACCAATTCCAAAGCTTGCGAGCCGATGCGCCTGGTTGCTGGATTATGTGACTCAAGTCGTCAGCATCCGGTGGCCGGGCATAAGTGCCCTGAAAGTTGGCGTGAAAAGCATCTTCCAAATCTACCCAGGTTCCAATGGAGTTTTTTGGGAGGCTGTTTATCCTGTGCTGTGCTAGTACTTTCAGCTTTATAGGAAGATATTTGATGGCATGGAGGTCATCTCCACGAGCCATGCAAATGTGACAAAGAAAATCTTCAATCCAGACAGCTGGATCCGTCGTTCGATCGTACTGTTCGATGTTTATGGGTTTAAACCCTTCTGGAAATCAAGGCTGCATGACCTCATCGGTGAAGCATAAAGGGTGTGTAGCCCCTCTATATCACGCAATGTCACGGCGGAGGTCGGCTGACATCTGAGTTCGGTACTGATCCCAAGTATAGTAATGGTTGTCACACCAGGCTTCATAGCCGTTATCTCGCGCCGGGGCATGGCCTCTTGATCCGTAGATTGATCTAGTCTGGCCAGCTTTATTGGCTAGGTTGTGTTGCAAGTCATATGTGTATCCCGCATCTGCCGTTTCCCTGCCTCTTCGGCAAGGGGGTGCAGGCTAGTGTTTGGCTTGATATGCCGCTTTAGCCCATCCACGTGGTGGTCGGTCTGGTTGATCTGCCTGATTGTACTTTGATGGTATTGTCTCAAGGGATTCGTTGTCGAATTGTGGTAGCAGCTTCTGCTTGGGGTAACTTTTGGTAGTCGCTCGTGGTCGTACTCCTCGGCGGCCAAGACCTTGGTCCACCTTTCATTGAGTGTATCCTGTTCAGCTTTGAGCTGCTGTTATTTCTTTTTCAGGCTCCACACTATGGTGATGAGCTATCACTTGAAGCATTCTTGTTCGAGGGGTTCCTCTGGGATGATAAAATCTTCGTCTCTGAGGCTAAGTTCCTCTTTGGATTCTGTCATATAGTTGTTGTCTTCCGAATCTTCTTGATCAATGTGTTTGGGACTATATTGACCCTCTTCCTTTCATCCTATTCGGATGTGGGCTCGACGGGGTATTCAGGATCTTCGGCATCATCCGGAGTCTCATTGTCTCCGGTGCCAGTATTACTATCCTTCGCCCGACGCGATCGTGAGAGGCGCCGCTGACGTTGGTGCTTTGGTGGTTTATCGATGGGTTTGTCCTCATCGGGGCTCTGATCATTTTCGTCATCCTTTTTATTAGGAGTGTCCACCATGTACACATCATAGGTTGAAGTGGCCGTCCAACGCCCTATGATGGCTGGGACTTGGCTCGGTTCGGCGTCTGCATCGTCCTCCATACCGTCGATGTCTTCGGACGCGTAGTCCAGCATGTCGGTTAAATGCTCGACAGTGGCTATTAAGTGGGTGGTGGGTAGGGCATAAAATTCCCCGCTCTCAGCCCCCAGCCCGAGCTGGGTACAGTTCAGAGGCAAAGCCCCTGTGATGGCGAGAGACTGCATTAATCCCAATGCTTCATCTAGGAGCGAAAGTTGGACCGGAAACTGTGGGTCTGCTGGGCTGAGTTCGGCCTGGGACAACGGATCGGACCTAATGAGCGTAGACCTCGACAATTCGGAGTGGTTGTATAGAGGCAAGTCCAAGATTGCATCTGGGTCTTCGGTCGGGAGCTCCGTGAGGGGAAGGAGTTCCACAGGGCTCACGCTGCCATCTTCGGACGATGCGACCTGCTCCGGATCTAAGGCCAGGGCAGGTACGAGTGTTGATCCCTGAACGGGATCTAGCAGGGGGGTCCGCAGATCCTGCTTGACGAGGGCACAGAGAAGCAGCCGAGGCCGCCAACCCCTCTAAGATTAGACCTCCTCGGATGTTAGCGACATAGTTCAGGTTTCCAAACCTGATGTGGTGGCCTGGGGCATAACTGTCGACCTGCTCGAGGCGGCCAATCAAGTTGGCACGAAGCACGAAGCCACCGAACACAAATACCTATCCGGGGAGAAGGTTTCCCTGGATGCAACGGCATTTTTTATGAAGAGGCAAGCCATCAATCCTTCTATCAATGATACAGTGGAGCTCTCAATCAAAGCACCAATGTCGGTGTCAAAACCGGCAGATCTCGGGTAGGGGGGCCCAAGCTATATGTCTAAGGATCGGTGGTAACAATGATCAAAAGGACACAGTGTTTACCCAGGTTCGGGCCCTCTTAATGGAGGTAAAACCCTACTCTTGCTTGATTATATTTGAAGGGTATAGGAGTTGCAAGAGTTGATCTACCACAAGATCGTATTGGCTAACCCTAGTCTGGCTAGCTTAGTAATGTTGTGATCCTGCCTTCGATCTAACCCTCCAGTTTATATAGACACCGGAGGGGCTTAGGGAAGGAAATAACATATCTGGACACCTAAACTTGCCATCCACATATACGGGAGTCCCTACCGGACACGAGAGGTGGTCTTCTGCCATGTATCTTGACGACCCATCAATCCGGCCCATATCCAATAAATCGGACGCCCGAGGACCCCTTAGTCCAGGACTCCATCAGCCTACATTTCCATTCCATCAGATCAGAAGGACCCAATCATATGGGTGGATAAGATGTACCGAGAAGTAGTCACCGTAGAGGCCGTGGAAGCTATCACTTCCGCCAAGGAAAGCAAGAAAGGGAAGAAAGCTAGCAAGGATAACGGCAAAGAATCTAGGAAGCGCGCCTCTTCGGAGTGCGCCTCACCTATCGATGATTTGCCCGAGATTTCCAATAGCAAGATATCAAAGGTTGCTGCACCCACTGTGAAGAAGGTCTCGGCAGGGCTTGTTGGCATTGATGGTACATTTGCCATCACTGCCACCCTCGACAACAAATAGGAAAGCACGCTCGTTACCTTCCCGTGGGCGAACATCGATGTGTTTGCCTGGCAACCATATGACATCCCCGGTATTCCCAGGGAGGTAATCGAGCACCACCTTGCCATCCGCCCACATGCTTGGCCCGTCAAACAGAAGTTCTGAAAGCAAGCTTTGGAGTGGCACCAGTTTATTGCCAAAGAAATCAAGAAACTTGAGAAAACTGGTTTGGTAAGAGGAGTGTTGCATCCAACGTGGTTGGCAAATCCAGTGGTTGTGTGCAAGGTGAATTGGAAATGAAGGCTTTTCATAGATTTCACAGATCTGAATAGAGTGTGCCCGAAGGACCCATTCCCCTTGCCACACATTGACCAGATGGTGGATTCCACCTCTGGGTGTGACCTGCTTTCCTTCCTGGATGCTTACTCCGGGTACCACCAGATTTTCATGACCAAGGAAGACAAAGAGAAGACCGCGTTTATAACCCATGTGGTACGGACTATTTTGTATGGATGCCCTTTGGGTTAAAAAGTGTTGGATCCACTTATACAAGAGCAGAATAGATTTGCTTCGAGTCCCAGCTGCACAGGAATGTTGAAGCCTACATGGATCATATAGTGGTCAAAACGAAGGACAAATCGACTCTCATTCAGGACTTGGGAGAGACCTTCGCAAATCTGTGCAAGATCAACTTGAAGCTGACCCATAGAAGTGCGTATTTGGTGTTCCTTCTGGCAAGCTACTTGGCTTCTTTGTGTCCCACCGGGAGATAGAGGCCAGCCCCGATAAGATCAAGGTGATTGTGTAGATTCAAGAAATCAAGACACATAAAGACGTGAGGCATTTTACTGGATGTGTTGCCACGCTAAGCAGGTTCATTTCCAAGTCTGCTGAGCGTGCCCTGCGATTTTTCAAAATTTGGAAAAGGAAGGGCTCGTAGAGTGGACCCCGAAGGCTGACATTGTGCTACAAGATTTGAAGACCTACCTTTCCATTGTTCCCACTTTAGTCGCTCCTAAACCACAAGAGTCGTTACTGCTATATCTAGCGGCAATCAATCAAGTGGTTAGTGTAGCACTTGTGGCATAGCAGGAGGTAGATGAAGCAGCAGCGGCAACCTCCGTCCCTCTAGAGAGGAAAGCGAACTCATCCCGGCAAGGTCAGATACAAATCAAAACAAAGAAGAGCAGGGCAATGGAGACAGTTCCAAGGTCACGCCAAGGAAGAAGGTGGCGCAGTGGCCAGTGTACTTCTTCAGCTCCCTATTGCAGGGGGCTAGGTCTAGGTACTCTGGCATGCGAAAGTTGAATTTGGCCTCGTCATGGCCTCATGGAAACTGCGCCACTACTTCCAAGCCCAAGAGATCACGATCGTCACCCGCTTCCCCTTGCAACGCATATTGAGTAACCTGAGACCACATGTAGAATAGTGGAATGACCATTGGAGCACGTCAACTATTAAGAGTAGAGCACTAGCGGAGTTCATTGCAGAATGGGCGCCTACCCATGACGAAGAAGTGCTGGAGAGAACTAACCCCGGCAAGGAAGCGCCCCAAGAATGGATCATGTACTTTGATGGCGCCTTATCCCTACAAGGTGCAGGATGGGGCGTGCTTCTCAGTGACCCCGCTGGGGAGCACCTCAAGTACATGGTTCAAATTCATTTTCCCCGAGAGAAGGCTAACTACAATACTGCAGAGTATGAAGGACTCCTTGCCGAGCTCAGGATCGCAACAGAACTGGTAATCAAGAAGTTGATCATTCGTGGAGATTCAAAACTTGTGGTGAGGCAAGTTAACATGGATTATCAAAGCCCCTTGATGGAGGCATACGTAGAGGAAATGAGAAAGTTGGAGGAGCGCTTTGATGGATTACAAACAGATCACATGCCACGTGCGGAAAACAACATTGTTGACCATCTGTCAAAGTGTGCTGCGCAAAAACTCCCTGTGGAAGCAGGAACTTTTGTTCTCCATCTACCTCAACCCTCTATATCCCCAACAATAATGGCCATAAAGAGGGGGAAATTGGACTCCGTCAAGCCTCTTCGTGCAGAGCTTGCCAAAGCCCCCGGCTGAGAGCTTTGTGGGAACAACTCTTCTTCGATCGGTAGGCTACACCCTCCCACCAAACTACCAGTCTTAGCGGTTGATGCATGCGCTCTCGCCAATGAGGAGGTGCCACTAATCCTTGTTGTCGAGCCTCATGCTCCAACTTGGGCACGACATACAGTCCATTTCCACCAAACAAGAGAACATCTCGAAGAGGTAGAAGAAGCTGAAAGAGTAGCCCGAAGAACGAGTATGTATGATTTCATTGACGACATACTATAGAGAAGAAGGCCCAATGGTGTGAAATTGAAGTGCATTTGCCGGGAAGAAGGAAAGGAACTACTGGCAAAAATACAGAAGGGTATGTGTGGTTCCCATATTGGATCTAGGGCCTTGGTTGGAAAAGCTTTCCGGCAAGGTTTCTACTGGCCCACGGCCCTGCAAGATGCAATTGAGCTAGTCACCAAGTGTGAAGCCTGCCAGTTCCACTCCAAGAATATCCATCAGCCTGCTCAAGATCTCCAAACAATCCCTTTGTCATTACCATTTTCGGTCTGGGGTCTAGACATCTTGGGCCCCTTCCCCCATGCAACCGGGGGCTTTGAATTTTTGTACATTGCAAATCGACAAGTTTACAAAGTGGCCGGAAGTGGAGCCCGTGAGGAAGGTGACGACACAGTCAGCTATCTAGTTCTTGATAGGATTGGTGTGCCGTTTCTGAGTACCCGCTAGAGTCATCAGTGACAATGGCACCCAATTCACAAGTTGTGCCTTCATGCAATACGTTCATGCCCTTGGAAGCAAGGTCTCATTTTCCTCTCTTGCCCATCCCAGAAACAACGGACAAGGTGAGAGGGAAAACGCTGAAGTGCTGTGAGGACTCAAGACAAGAACATTTGATAGGCTGTAGAAGTGTGGCAGGCGATGGATCGAGAAGCTGCCTGTGGTTCTTTGGTCCCTCCGTACGACACCAAATCGAGCTACTGGACAGACTCCCTTCTCCCTAGGCTATGGAGAAGAAGCAGTGATGCCCATGGAACTCATATACGGGTCACCTCGAGTACTTGCCTACGATGAAGTTGCGCAAGAACAGCACTGGCGTGACGACAATGTGCTACTTGAGGAGAACCATCTCCGGGCTGCTGTGCGTGGTGCATGGTACCAGCAAGCCCTGCATTGCTATCACAACCACAGGGTTCATGCCCGAAGTCTTGAGGAAGAGGACCTTATCCTTAGGCGTGTTCAGTCCCCCAAAGGTGCAAACAAGTTTACGCCAAAGTGGGAAGGACCTTACCGGGTAGTATGAGTCACCAGACCCGGTGCAGTCCGTCTATAGTCGGAGATGGCAATCAGTTGCAAAACTCATGCAACATTGAGCATCTCCGTAAGTTCTACCCTGTCGGTAGAAAACGACACCTACGGGATCACTGGAATCCCTTCTGCGGTTGTGGGGCGCGGAGATCGTGAGAAGAGCAGGACTAGCAGACAACACAAAGGGATTTACCCAGGTTCGGCCCGCAAAGATGCGTAAAACCCTATGATCCTACTTTGGTGGATATATTTTGTGTTCTTGAGCTCTCGAACTAGATCTGGGTGCTGTGGGCTTCGAAAGAGCCGAATCCTTTCCCTGTGTGCCATGGGCCTCCTTTTATAGGCGAAAGGGGCTGCCACAGTGGCACCCAGGAGGTGGAAAGTGCTACAGCATTGCGAGTTTATCGCTAGTATTACAGGACATGACACATTTAATGCGAGGCTTAGGTGTCCCTTCGCTTTATCGGGGACGGGGGCGAGGCCCGTCCCGTCAGTTGCCACCCCCCTCGCTTCGACACGCGCCCTGGCCAGCGATGCATGCGGTGCCATGTAGGCAGGTAGGCGGCTGAGGTGGCACGGTGTTGGAGCCTCCATGAAGGATTGCATGCTGCCACGCAGGTGCCTGCCCAGCTGGTTGGGTCGGCAGCTGCATGCAAATGGCGGTGGTGACTTGGCTTGTGCGGGCCTGGCGGTGGCCCTGCTAGTGTGCTTGGCGAGGGTCTTGCCGGGTAGCCCGGCAAGGGTCTTGCCGTGGCGCGCTGGCTTCCCCGGCAAGGATCTTGCCGGGGGTCTTGCGGATTTCCTTGGTGAGGATGGTTGCCTTCCTATCCTCTTATGATCTTGAGCATTCTATGTCTTCACAAAGATCTGCATGCCACCACGGAGGTGCCTCCCGAGCCTTGTACCAATGCATCTGTTCAGCGTTGGTGGGCTCAAGGGTGTCTCGCTCGGTTGGCGTGGGCGAGCTGCCCCGGCAAGGGTCCTTGCCGGGAAAACCTGCTTCGTCCATCTGATCTTTGTGGCCTTGGTCCTTGTCGTTGCTTCATTTCTCCTTGTGGCTTCGGCTTTTCTCCGGCTTCCCTCTCCTGCCGTGTCTGTGCGTGGCCATGGCAGGAGGCTCTGACTGCCCGTTCCAAAGTAAAGGGGTTAAAAGCAGGGCCCCTACTTTTGTAAACCGATAGGAGCCCCCGGGCCTGGGCCACACATAAGCGCAACACGTTGTTGGGCCAGGCCCAGAACGGTGCGCGGGCATTTGGGGCAGATTTTTATCGCGGTCGTTGTTCTGTCTGCTGCGCTTCCCCACGACCCGCATTGAACGCGCGACGTGGGGGTCGTGCGCGGGCACGACATGGGGGCATGCGTGGGACAGCACCGGCACGCATGCGTCGCATCGCAGTTAATGGGAAAGGAGGCGGCCCGCGCCTTCCCCATAAAAAGGAATTATCGTGGGTGCGCTGCTCACTTTACCCCTTCCCTGCGCCTTCTTCCAATCTTAGAACCGCCGCCCATTCTTCTCCAGCCTCTCTGCTTTCGCCCATCGCCGCCGTGCTTCCGCCATCCTCCGCCACTTCGCTTCCCGCAGCCGCCATGGCGCCTAAGACCACCAAGAGCAAGGGAGCAGTGAAGGACGCCGGCGTGTCGGAGCAGCCGGAGAGTGAGCTGGTGGTGCGGCGGTTGCAGTCCACCTACTTCCCATCGACGGTTGGCGTGCCCGAGCTCCGGGAGATGTTCAAGTGTTTGTGGGGCGTGAACACGGGGGGAGAGCATACGGGGCATCCGGCCACGACCGTCGTCCCTGACAGCGCCGGGCCCTCCCCGCATCGGTACCCCTTCTTCGTCGATTATTTCTCTTGTGGGCTCTGTCCCCCCTTCTCTGATTTCTTCAAGGACATCATGCACACATACTACTTTCGCCTCTTGGATTTTACTCCAAATGCCGTGGCGTGCATGGCCCTCTTCGCCCATCTCTTCGAGGGGTTCGTCGGGGTACATCGCAGCACGGCGCTCTTCCGCCATTATTTCTCCCCTCGGATCCAGAAAGGGGGCGCCATTGTTGGATGCGTCGCCTGGATCCCGAGGGCCAAGGGGACGTACCCGGACAGCGCCACGAAGGAGAGGTGGGAGCAATGGCGGGGGCGGTGGTGCTGGATTAAGGAGAAGGACCCGCCAGCATTCTGCAAGGTTTGCCAGAAGCCGCCGGTCCGCGGCAGCGATTGGGGCGACATCGACGCCGACGAAGTGAAGCTCACGATCTCCAACAGCAGGATTCTTCGGCTAACCTAGGCCGGGCTCACCCTCGAGATGATTGGGGCGAACTTCATCCGCCGCCGGATTGCCCCTCTGCACGACAAGGGGAGGCCGACCTGGCTCTTTGTGAACGCAGCTGATATCATGAGGCTCCGCCCCGTCCTCGACAACAACCTGATGGTGTTGCGGCACGCCCATATTTGCCAGCGAATCTTTCAGCTCGAGGTCGACGACGTGGGCGAGGTCGAGCGGTCCAGCAAGCTTGCCAGGACTGCCACGAAGGCCGGCAAGGTCGACAAGGAGCCTGTTTTCAAGCTGCCGGCGGGAGTGGTCCCGCTGAGCAACAACTCTCGCCGGAACGAGATCGTCGCCATGATGCCGCTCTTCAACGCGCACGGCCTCGACCCGAACTGGGTCAAGCCGGACGAGCTCATAGTGCAGGAGTTCTTCGACACTCTGCATGAGATATATATCACCGACGAGCCGCGGCTCATCCAGGACACCTCCCCGGCAGAGCTGGATTATATTGCCGCCAGGGTGGAGGAGGCGAGGCTTGCTGAGGAGTAGGCGAAGCTCGTCAAGGCGGCTAGCAGTGCCGGCGGAGTGGTGGTCAAGGCCGCGGCGGAGGTGGAGGAGAGGGAGCTCGCCCGGTGGGTTGCAGCCGCTGGGGAGGCGAGTGGCACCGACACCGGGGCTCCCCTCTTTGAGGACGTCGCCGATGGGTCGTCGTCGGAGGAGGGCGAGGAGGAGAGGACCGCAACCGCCGATCCTCCGATCACCGGAAAGAGGCAGGTCCTGCGGCGGGCCACCTCCGGCGAGCTGGTCCGCCTCGAGCGGGTCGTGCAGCTGCGGCAAGCCCAGGAGGCGCCCTTGTGCCAGACGAGGCTTGTGACGATGAAGAAAACGGCGAACGCCGTGGCATCGAAGAGGAGGATACCCGCATCTTCATCGTCCAAACGCGCCCGGACGCCATCGCCTCCCCCCTCGCCGGCAAACATCGCTGCAGGGATCGGGGGTGACTTGTTTGACTTCGGGCCTCTCAGCCCGGAGAGAGAGCTCGGGCCTCTCAGCCCGGA
The DNA here is from genome assembly GCF_002162155.2 of Triticum dicoccoides. Classification (NCBI taxonomy): domain Eukaryota; kingdom Viridiplantae; phylum Streptophyta; class Magnoliopsida; order Poales; family Poaceae; genus Triticum; species Triticum dicoccoides. The sequence goes on along the minus strand of NC_041385.1, from coordinate 321,021,230 downwards.
GCGGAAGAGGAAAGCAACAGAGGAGGAGGAGGAAGAGAACAAAGAGTAAGCCTCTGCTTTTCTCCCTCATTCCCTGCACTCCCCCCGATGGTGTTGCTTACCTGTCTTCATCTTGGAGGGATGTGGAGACGCTGGCCCAGAGGATCAAGAGGGCCAGGGTCTCGGCAAGCGGCCAGCCCCCGGCAGGCACCTCCAGTACGCCACTGGTGGTGTCGAGCAGCCCAGAGTGCAGCCCCCGGCCCAGCCCCCAGCGTGAGTCCACCACCCACCTTCGATCAACGTGTGTCGTGCGTGATGCTTCAGTGTTAACTGTGTCGTGGATGCAGGAGAGGAGAAACGGCAAGGGGAGCCACAGGGGGCTTCTCCGATCGTGTCGCCCCTGTCGACTACACCACCGCAAGGGGCGTCCCCGACAAGAACACCGAGCACCGAGGTCGTGCACACGGAGGAGGGGAAGGAGAACACACGTGTCGGTGGCTTTGCCTCGACGCCAGACCTTGGCGGAGAGAGGTCTTCCTCCTCTCGTCCCAGCATGGGTAGGCCACTCGCTCTCCACTTCCGGTTGTATTCTTCTCTTCTCTTATCGACCTTCGATCTTGACGCCGCCCTATCTCTTTCATGGCATCCAGGCCTCTCCCCAGAGGACGTCGATGCCACCATCAAGGACGTTGGCGCGGATGCCGCAGCAGAGGCGGAGAAGATCGCTGCCGAGGAGGGGGCCAGGGGCGCCGCCGAGGATGCTGCCAAGGGGGCCGCCGAAGAGTCCGGCAAGGGGCCTTCCGAGGGAGCCGGCAAGGCCACTGCCGAGGAGGGGGCATTTGGCGACCTGCCCTCCTCCTCCATTGTTTCGGGCTCTGATAGGTACCTGAGGGTCAGCGACGACCTTTTCGTCCACCTTCTTGGCGCGTCGAGCACCAGGGCTCTCTTTGAGGGAGAGGTGTTAGACGAGGAGGCACTTGCCACCGCCGGGCTCGAGGTTGTTGACGAGCCGGGCGTTGGTGGCGCCGGCTCCCAGGAGGAGCAGCTGCTCCAAGCCACGGGCACCATCTTCCGGAAGCTCCAGGCACTCCATCGCGCTTGCGTGGACAAGGCCAAGTCCAGGACGGGGGTGGTGAAGAGGATGGATGAGGACTTTGGGGGGCGCGTCGCCGAGGCGCAAGAATGGTTCCGCCAGGCTTAGGACGAGCTGAAGGCCGCCCAGGGTGAGCTGGCCAACCGTGAGGTGGAGCTCGCCCTGAAGCTGGCCGACATTGAGAAGGCCCAGGAAACGGCAAAGAGGCTAGCCGATGAAGTCGAAGCCGTCCGGTCCCTGCACGAGGCGGCCCTGAAGACCCAGGAGGAGGACCTTGCCGAGCGCGAGGAGAAGCTTGCTGCCATGCTCCACGGCAAGGACGAAGAGGTGGACAAGCTCGTCCTACAGCAGACCCAAGAGCTGGAGCGGAAGCATCAGGAGGCACTCAACGCCCTGGCTCAGGCACATGCCAGCGAGGTGAAGGAGCTGGAGGAGCAAGCTCTGAAGTTGGCCCAGGAGAAGCACATGCTCAATGGCGCTCTAACGGTGGCGCAGGGCGAGATCATCAGCAAGTCTGGGGAGCTCTCCGAGGCCAATGCCTCCATCAAAGATCTCAAGCTGAAGATAGGAGAGCTCGAGGAGCCGATGTCGGGAGCCTTGACCCGGGAGGGGATCCTGACAAAGGAGCTGGAGATGGAGAAGCACCTGCTAAGGAACGAGAGCACCAAGCTCAAGGACTACAAGGCGGCGAGAAGCGCTGGCTCGGGCGCGTTGCTGCCATTGCAAACTCGGCCGCCGATCACTGGCCATCATGGGGATGCCGGAGATGGGGTACGCCCCAGAAGCGAGCCTGAGCCCCAACGCCAACCTGACCATATACATCGAGAAGGTCGTCGGCGCGCTGAAGTGGCTTCACTCCAATCGGGCGGCCTCCCTGGCCGAGGAATCCCGGATACTCTATCGAGGGACCATGACCAGGGTGCTCACCAAGATCACGCACTAGCACCCTTACCTCGACTTTGGAGCTGTGCTGAAGAGCTTGCCGGAGGGTGTCGACACCGCGGCACTCAATGAGAGTATCCACCCCATCCTCAGCTGCATCGATAAAATCAAGAGGGTGGAGGGCCAACGCCGGGACTAGGCATCCCGTTCTCCATCACCGCTGCAGGTTCATCACCAAGACAAAGCTATCTTTAGTTAGAACCACGGTGGCAATTTGTGTAATATAACTCTGTGATGCCCCTGAAACTATGCATGTTATTTTCCCGTTCGATTTTCCTTTGTATGTCCACCCCACGTCAACTGGGTACGCTTGCCGGCACATGAATCGAGGGTGGCGCTATGAGGACAGGTACTCATTTGCCTGCCGGGTGTGGTTGCTGCCGGGCAAAGCACCGCCCTTGGAGCGGCCGCTCGATCTGTCGAGCTTGACTCGAGTCAGAACCGAGAGTGTTGCCAATGGCGGAAGGCCCACCCTGCCGCTCTTGACGCGGCCGCTTGAACTATTGTGCGGACTCGAAACTGAACATGGGCGTTGCCGATTGCAGGAGGGCCCCTCTACGTTCAGGCTTCCCATACATAGGCCGAACCGTCGCAGATAATAACATTATATTTAAGGAGAAGGACTTAAAATTCAGCATGACTTAGCTCTCTCATCACCGCCTTGGCGTTCTTCGCACCGCGGGCAGCGCCGCCTTCTTGGCCGGAGCCATGGTGATGAGGAACAACCAGGCCAACTGCTAGGCCAGATTCTCACAATAGCGCCCCCCCTACTTGGCGCGCCAAAGATGTCGGTGGAAAACGACACATATGGGATCACTGGAATCCCTTCTGCGGTTGAGGGGCGCGGAGATCGTGAGAAGAGCAGGACTAGCAGACAACACAAAGGGATTTACCCAGGTTCAGGCCGCAAAGATGCGTAAAACCCTCTGATCCTGCTTTGGTGGATATATTTAGTGTTCTTGACCTCTCGAACTAGCTCTGGGTGCTGTGGGGTTCGAAAGAGCCGAATCCTTTCTCTGTGTGCCATGGGCCTCCTTTTATAGGGGAAAGGGGCTGCCACAGTGGCACACAGGAGGTGGAAAGTGCAACAGCATTGCGACTTTATCGCTAGTATTACAAGACAAGACGCATTTAATGCAAGGCTTAGGTGTCCCTTCGCTTTATCGGGGACGGGGGCGAGCCCGTCCCGTTTGTCGCCGCTCCCCCTTGCTTCGACACGCGCCCTGGCCAGCGATGCATGCGGTGCCATGTAGGCAGGCAGGCAACTGAGGTGGCACGATGGTGGAGCCTCCACGAAGGATTGCATGCTGCCACGCAGGTGCCTGCCCAGCTGGTTGGGTCGGCAGCTGCATGCGAACGGCGGTGGTGACTTGGCGATAGCCCTACCAGTGCGCTTGGTGAGGGTCTTGCTGGGTGGCCCGACAAGGGTCTTGCCGGGTAGCCCGCTAAGGGTCTTGCCGTGGCATGCTGGCTTCCCCGGCAAGGATCTTGCCGGGGGTCTTGCGGTTTTCCTTGGTGAGGATGGTTGCCTTCCTATCCTCTTTTGATCTTGAGCATTCTATGTCTTCACAAAGATTTGCATGCCACCATGGAGGGCTCAAGGGCGGCTCGCTCGGTTGGCGTGGGCGAGCTGCTCAGGCAAGGGTCTTGCCGGGGCCGCTGAGGCTGCCCAGGCAAGGGTCCTTGCCAGGAAAACCTGCTTCGTCCATCTGATCTTCGTGGCCTTGGTCCTTGTTGTTGCTTCGTTTTTCCTTGTGACTTCGGCTTCTCTCTGGCTTCCCTCTTCTGCCATGTGTCTACGTGGCCGTGGCGGGAGGCTCTGACTGCGGGCCCCTACTTTTGTACACCGACATACACGTAAGGTGAGGTTGTCGGGTCCTGCCCGAAAACCACCCTTTTTTGCAAGCATTGCCGATGTTGCATGTAATCCTTTGTACAAAGCCAGGCGCAGACTCTGAGAACCAGATGAATAAACGAAGTGCTAGGGGCCCCGAAAACTTGCATGCATGCATAAGCATATCATGAGCATAGCATGATCGTGTAGACAAAATCGCATGTAGCTCTGTTTTCATCTAGACTAATTTGTAGGGTTATTGCCTCAGACTTGGTCCCGAAGAGGGGGAAAACGGAGACGAGCAAACATATCGGTCCCCGGCGATCCAAATACATAAGTTCCTTGTTATTCATACCTGTTCTGTAAACTGAAAACTTGTGCATATGAAAACCTCATCACCTTCAAACATAGGTGCTCCCATTCTTTGTCCCGAACGTTGCTTCAGTCAAGGTGGTCGCAGTGGCCTTTGACAGAGAAGGTTCGACGAGGGGCTGGTCCTTTTTCATGGTTTTATGCCCTGCAAGCCTAGCCCCGCGGCAGCAAATTAAAGGCACCAACAAGATAGCTTGCCGGAGAAAACTTGTTTACTTAAATGTATAGAGGCACCACACCTCTGCATGGACATGTTACATGCACAACTACCCGACAAGGCTTGTATTTTTCATTAGTATGCTAATAAGCAAGTACTGATCTTGCAGAACACAAACATGGATAAAGAAGATTACATAATTTGAACTAAAATCTGGAAAACACCTACACATTTTAGACTAAAAAGAGATAACTGCCCCATAATACATTTCTTGTCCCTCTCCTCCTAGGAACTACAATAGGAGGTGAGGAGGGTGAAATGAGTGCCTGAGCAGAAGTCCAGCCCGATCCCGCCATGGCTTGTCGGGCGCAGCCTAACAAGATCGGGAGTGGATAGGCAGCAAAGGAGAAGCATGAAGGGAGCAGATCGGCAGTGCGCTTGTCACCACCCCAGGGCTAGCAAGAAGCACCAGCATAGGCGCCAGTGGGGAGAACCGCGGGAACTAGGCTGGGTTTCTACTAAAGGAGGCGAAGGCACCAAGAGAGCGACGCCCTCCCCGGGAACCGTCCTAAAGAGGCCGATGATGATGGTGCCGGGGAGTGAGGGGAAGAGCGGAAAAACGAGGCAGCGGGCCGGCCGTACGAGACGAAGGCGACGGTGCCATCGTACTTCGACCTGACGCCCTGCAACCCGCCTTATCCGTCTTCCCTCGTTTTTTCCTCATCACCACCGCTCTAGGAGGACGCCGGCTCCGCAGCCCATTGCCTCCCACGGAGATATAACTGACGATGGTGACGTCCAAGACGCTCAAGGAGCACCGCCCCCCACATTGGCGGGTACGAAGGTGCCACCGTCTTCAACAACAACCCCGACTCCGCTGGAAGGAGTAGTGCTGGGATTACCAAGGGTCCCAAGGACTGCACCCCAGATGGGCACCGAAAGCCCTAGGAGCCTCGCAGTCAAGTTAACGAACCTCAACGACTTGTGGCCAGGGGAAGCACTCCCCACCTGCCGGCCGGCTCGTATGGGGGAGACGAGCGCTTCACCATTTTTGAAAAGCATAACGCCTCCCACACTATGGATGGTTCAACACCCACACCTTCTGCCGCTGCACCTCCTACAGCCCCAGACTAGACTCACCCCCCGAGCGTCACCACAAGCATTCGGCATCATCGACCCTAAGTTTGAGCTTGGGGCCCAGCCCCAGTCTCTCCCCTTCAGCATAACAAAGGGGAATGCGATAAATGGAAGAGGAGAGGCATGTGGATGGACACATCTGCTCCATCCTCACCTCCTCTTTTATAGGCAGCTTGGGGCTGGGGGCTGATCCTTCACCCCACCCCCAATAGGTTCTTTCTGATCCGGCCCATTAATATTACCTCCGATAGCCGAATCCGACTACCGTCCCCTTGCACCAACCCAAGCAGACCGGGCCCTTGCCATGGCGCTCTCTGCTGCACCACGCGCCTGTGTTACCTACCCCACTCAATGCATGCAGCGTATGTGGCAATGGATAAGGGCGTGGTGGGATGAGTGAGGGAGTCCTGGATTAAGGGGTCCTCAGACGGACGGACAATGTAGCATGGGTCGGACTGATGGGCTATGAAGATACAAGACAGAAGACTTCTTCCCGTGTTCGGATGGGCCACTCCTTTACATGGACAGCAATCTTGGCGTTCAGATTTGTAGATTCCTTTCTCTATAACCGACATTGTATAACCCTAATCCCCTCTTATGTCTATATAAACCGGAGGGTTAGTCCGTAGAGGCAATCATAATCATACATGCTAGACTTTTAGGGTTTTAGCCATTACGATCCCGTGGTAGATCAACTCTTGAAATACTCATATTCATCAAGATCAATCAAGCAGGAAGTAGGGTATTAGCTCCATAGAGAGGTTGCGAACCTGGGTAAACATTGTGTCCCCCGCCTCCGATTACCATCAACCTTAGACACACAGTTTGGGACACCCTACCCGAGATCCGCCGGTTTTGACACCGACATTGGTGCTTTCATTGAGAGTTCCGCTGCATCGTCACCAAAAGGTTTGATGGCTCCGTCATTCATCTACAACAATGTAGTCGAGGGGGAGACTTTCCTCCCCGGACAGATCTTTGTATTCGGCGGCATCACACTGCGGGCCAACTCGCTTGGTCATCTAGATCAGATCGATAGCTATGCCCCTGGCCGTCACGTCAGCTTGGAAGCTTGAATTACGTTGTCGATATCCGCGGAGACTTGATCTTTGACGGATTCAAGCCCATGGCAGCCGCTCCCTGCCACCATGATGAACATGACCTAAATCTGTCATCGGACCGTGTCCGCCTGTAACTGCTCTGGCCCTGGATCTGGAGCAGATTGTGCCGTCCGAGGACAGGAAGCTCAACCCTGCCGCGAAAGCTCAACCCTGCCGTGGAAGCCGCAGACTCAGTGGCATCAGAGCTGCACACACATCCAACCTCGAGCGGGGCCTGTGTCACTGGAACCTTAGATTCGTCTCCGACCATAGGTTCCGAACCGCATGCATCCGCGCCCATCCAACCTGATCAGGCGCCGATCGTTGCATTCAGCTCCGCGGACATCTTCCGGCACTCACCTTTAGGTGATGTGCTAAACTCATTAAAAGCCCTCTCCTTATGAGGGGACTCTCAGCCGAACTATATCCGGTTTGGATTGGAAGCTGATGACGGAGAATTCTGCTTCCCACCCACCACCCAATTCATAGCCACTATCGAAGACTTAACCAACATGCTCGATTACGGCTCCGAAGACATCGACGGTATGGATGATGATGCCGGAGAGGAGCAGGCACAAAAACCACCGCTTATAGGGCGCTGGACAACCACCTCCTCGTATGACGTATACATGGTGGATACAGCCAAAGAGAACAACAACGACAATGAAAAATATCCAGTCGATGATAAGCCTCCTGAGATACAGTCAAAGCGCCGATGTCAGCGGCGCCGCTCTAAACCACGCCATGGATAAAACAGCAATAGCGGCACAGGAGAAAATAATACTCCGGACGATGCCGAAGACAACGAAGACCCCGTTGAGCCAACTTCCGAACAGGACAACGGGATGATGGGCGAGTTAGCCCTGATGAACAGCCCATGAACAAAGACTCTGAGGATAGAAACTTCGTTCCGCTCTCCGAGGACGAGGTGAGACTCGGCAACAAGGATTTTATCGTGCCTGAGGAACCTCTCAAGCAGGAGCTCTTTAAGTGCCAGCTAATAGCCACTGCAAGGAGCCTAAAAAAGAAGCAGCAACAGCTTCAAGATGATCAAGATCTGCTCAATGATAGATGGACTAATGTCCTAGCGGCCGAAGAATACGGCCTCGAGCGCCTAACCAAAAGTTACCCGAAGAGCAAATGGTTACCCAATTCGATGACGAGGCACCGGAGCCCATCCTACCAGCGCATAATGCAACTGACCGACCACCATGTGGCCGGGACAAAGCGGCAACTCAAGCCGAACACCAGCCCATACCACCTCGTGGGCAGAGACATAACAGTCCGGGGTCATACATATGACCTGCGGCAGGACCTAGACAATAGAGCAGGTCAGACCAGATCGATCTATAGATCACGAGGACGAGCCCGGACATGCAACGACGACCATCTAGCCGGACGCGACAAGCACAACCACGCCCGGGCCAAGCACCAGAGACAAACTCCATCCGAGCTACATCACGACGTGGCCTGACATAGAGGCGCCGCACACCCCCTTTGCTTCACTGATGAAGTAATGGAACACGAATTCCTGGAAGGGTTTAAACCCATGAATATCGAATCATACAATGGAACAACAGACCCCGTAGTATGGATTGAAGAGTTCCTCCTCCACATCCACATGGCCCACGGGGATGACCTCCACGCCATCAAATACCTCCCACTAAAACTTAAGGGGCCAACACGACATTGGATGAACAGCTTCCCTGAGAACTCCATCGGCAGGTGGGAATACTTGGAAGACACCTTATGCAATAACTTCCAAGGTACATATGTTCGGCCTCCGGACGCCGATGACCTAAGTCACATCTTCCAGCAGCCCGGGGAGTCTGCCAGGAAACTCTGGACTAGGTTCTTAATCAAAAAGAACCAAATTGTCGATTGTCCGGACGCTGAAGCCCTCACGACCTTTAAACATAGCATCTGAGATGAGTGGCTCGCCCACCACCTCGGTCAAGAAAAACCAAGATCCATGGCTGCCCTTACCAGTCTGATGACCCATTTTTGCGCAGGTGAAGACAACTGGCTCGCTCGTAGAAGTAACAACACCGTTGATCTGAGTACTTCCGAAGTTCGAGACGGCAACGGCAAGCCACGACACAATAAACACAAGCGTCGCAATAACAATGAAGGAACACAAGACACGGCGGTCAACGCCGGATTCAGTGGTTCCATACCCGGTCAACGGAAAAAGCCATTCAAGGCAAACAGAGATGGACCATGCAATTTAGACAAGATACTGGATCGGCCCTGCCAGATTCATGGCACCCCCGTTAAACCAGCCAATCACACCAACATGAGCTGTTTGGTTTTTAAACAAGTCGACAAGCTTAATGTCGAACACAAGGTGAAGGGGCCGCCCAGTGACAGCGATGACCAAACACCGGGGGTCAGAAGCAATTCCCACCCCTACCCCCCCGAAGTAAAGACAGTGAACATGGTATACATGACGCACATCCCCACAGGGGACTGCAAGCGCGCGCTATGGGACGCCGGTGTCATAGAGCCATCCGCCCCAAAATTAAGCCAATGGGCGGCCCGCCCGATCACTTTTGATCGCAAGGACCACCCAGCCAGTATCCTTCATGAAGGTCTGGCAGCTCTCATCCTCGATCCAATTATCAGTGTGTTCCATCTCATGTAAGTCCTTATGGACAGCGGCAGTAGCCTTAATCTACTCTACCAAGGCACTGTCCACAAAATGGGCATTGATCCTTCAAGAATCAGGCCCACCACAACAACCTTCAAGGGAACAATATCCAGCGTAGAAGCTCACTGCACGGGCTCGATTACATTGCAAGTCGTTTTCGACTCGCCGAACAACTTTCGAAGCAAAGCCTTGACCTTAGATATTGTCCCGCTCCGTAGTAGCTGCCATGCACCACTCGGGCGTACTGATTTTGCTCGCTTTAATGCGGTCCCACATTACACCTATCTCCAATTTAAGATGCCCAGTCCACGCGGCACCATCATGATAAACTGAAATATGAAATGCTCCTTCCGTACAGAGGAGCATACTACGGCTATTGCGGCCGAAGTACAAAGGGGCCTTATCAAGCCGCACATTTCATCGGCCATCAAGCCGCCAGTCTACATTAGACAGGACCAATCAATTTTAGAGCTGGATTAGCAGTTCAGCCTCTGTCGTCCGCCCCATATAGCCGTGAAGTCTGTCCCATGCACAAAATTATACACTTACTAGTCACCGGCGGAGGCACAATGCAGACAGACCTATAGCACTATCCGCACTCTCATAGTCTTTTTCTTTTCTAACCATTTTTTATCTTTTACCACAGGTGACTATATTTGCTGAGAAGTCCTTTAACCAAGGCAAGGTAGCGTAGACGTGCGACAGGAGGTCCAAATGTTTTTTCTAGACCGCATCTTTATTTCAAACCTGTAAAGTGCCCTTTTTCTCAGCTTTTGACCCACGGCATGTCAAATAGCCTTGGTAGTAGTGTTGTAATGTGTAAAGATTGTGCTTGACGTATCACTTAGATGCTAGTCAACATAACCCGTATTCAGTATTCACTCTTCTCAAAGAACTGAATTTTGCATCTGTGGTTATTTCATGCACGCACCTTGACATATATTTCCAGGGGCTCGATATGGCAACATATGAGTTGCCGACAAGTCCGAACAGCTTTATAGCACACTTCGGCGTCACGAGTTTGGCCTTATATGCATCAGCTTAGAATCATGTCTTTGGTCAATAGTTGGGTTGCCCAGCTCCTGTGCTTACTACCTTATGTTCCGCTCTATCGGCTAGGGTAGTAAAGGGAGAACTACTGCGATTGTGTCCTGGTTTGTCCGGATGAGCACCTCAGTAGAGAAAGCCAAAAACTGATTGTCATGATGCAGGGAGAGATGGTCAACCACTCGATGACTTACGGAATCTTCGCAATTCCTTCCGTATTACACGAAGGATCGTTCTTCTGGTCATGTATGTAAACGCACCGTATTCGGATAACTGCATACATACCATGGGCTATATTGTAGACCCACTGTCAAACTCCTATGGCTAAGTGAAAGTGCTAAAGCCCTATAGTCTGATTGCCTGGTTCGCCGCATTGAATCCTCCTTAATGGACCAAGACATTGGGTCAAGAGTATTCAAGTGCTTTTCCGAACACCCCGCATTATATGCGAGGGGGCCGAAGCCGACAACTAGTGAACTTTCATATTATACAAAAAACGGCCGCACAGGAGGCACCAAAAACTTTTTAGGAAAAAGTATAAAAAACATAGCCCTAATATATCATAATATTGTTTTTACAATTTCGGTACATTTCACTCGAACATAATATCTTTCGAGCAATGACCCTCTATCAAGCGGGCATCCTCTAGGACATCCTCAAAATAATGCTCTGGCATGTGATGGTCCTTGCCCTTGGGTGGACTTTTTGCTGTAATATCGGTGGCCTTCATCTTCACCCAGTACGTCTTGACGCGGGCAAAGGCCATCCGTGCACCTTCTATGCATGTTGACCGCTTAACAGCGTCAATACGCGGCGCCGCATCAACAAGTCGCTGCACCAAACCGAAATAACTATTCCGTATTTGCTCGGTCGGCCACAACCAGACCACGACGTCCTTCATGGTAGATCCGTATATCTTGTGGAGCTCGGCCCACTGGGCCATCTGTTCGTTCAGCAACAGCGGACGCTTTGGCATGCTGAATTGCGACCAGAAAAGCTTTTCCATCGCATGTCCTTCTTGCGCTTGGAAAAACCACGTCGCATCAGAGACACTCTTCGGCAAGTCCAAAAATGCGTTTGGAGAACTCCACATTTGATTAAGGAGGGCATACATCGGATCGCCGAATTTAGTTTGTAATAAGAAGGGCTTACCAGCCGTGATCACTCCAGCTTGTCGGATCACCTCCCGAGCGGCTCTAGACTAGGACTGTGCTTCCCTCGCCTCTTGTAAGGCCTTGTCAAGATCGGTCGTTCTGGTTTTGTTATGTTTCTGGAGAAATTCACACCGGCTAGTGGCATCCTTTAGCTCAAGTGCCATAGTAGATATTCTCTCCTCGCACTGGCACCGAGCAGCCTGTTCGGCCTTTAATTCAGCAGCTACCTTTTCGGCAGCCGCATTACTCATCCTGGCTTGCTCCTTGGACCAGGCATGCTTTGCCCGAAGGGTCTCAACTGCGGCGGCACTATCTGCAGTTATGCATATCTCAGTATACAATTCTCATTGTCATGCTGATATTATAGTACTTGCATATACTGACCACCCCAAAGACATACCTTGCGGCTCGTCGAGCCGCCTGTTAATAAGCATGATGTCATCATCCGCCACATCAAGTTCTGCTTCAGATCTGCAACCTCTATAGCTTGGGAAGTCGCCAGGCATGTAACAACCTGTGTTCCAATTAGTTAGATTATTTCCTGGGCATATCTTTCTTGATCCTCTGATCGCCTCCCTTTGGACGCTAACTAGAGTTTCAACGGCTACAATCTATATATACACAGGCGCATTTTGCATTTATAGCACAATTGAAAATATTACATTACGTACCTCGAAGCCTCTTAGCAGGCTCGTAAAGGCTTCATTCAATCCGCTCTTCGCAAACAGAACCCTCTCAACTACCATACCCATCAAGGTATGATGTTCCTCTGAGATGGGCGCATGTTGCAATATGTCCATCAATGTATCCAGCGCCTCCGGATGCCTGGAAGCGGCTGTAGGGGTACAGACTCCCTTCAATGGAATATGTTTACTCGACATTGGAGTAGTATTTGGCTGTTAATTGAATAGTTCAGGGCCTTCATTGTTGGTCCTCTTAGGGGCCGCACACCCCGGACCCTGGATGACCAAAGTGTCACCTTCGGGCCTAGTCTTCATTGTCCCTCACACCACTTTTTGATCGGGAGGGATCCTCCGGGACGACACCTTGGGACCGTCTGCCCTATTGGGTGGGGAGATCTGTGGAGGCGTCTCGCTCTCCATAATCTCCGAAAGAAGATCCCCCGAGGAGGAGGACTGTTGAGGAAGGCTGCATGCCGGACTGCAAACATATATTTGAAATATTACCCTTGCAACCAGGAAAGAACGGGATATGTTCAAGACACCCTTGTTCACTTACGATTCAGCTAAGGGCTTGTCCTTACGGAGGAATTGTGTGACGATGTCGCCTCCCGAACTAGAACCCCCTGACAGGGATATCTTCCCTCGCTTAGAAGCCTTTCTCATCAAGTCTTCAGAGGCGGTCCTCTTCTTGCCATGGGGAAAAGGGATGTCAGTTTTTCCTTCCCTTTCATCTTCGGAAGAGGGAGTTCCAATCTCCCCGGACGAGGTACCTGGCGTACCTCTAGAATGGAGGCCACCCTAGGCCTTCTTGCTCTCCTCCTTGTCTTCCTTCACCGGCACTTGATATGGTGCCGGAACCAGCATCTTTGTTAACATCCAATGAGCTGAGTCTTCGGGCAGAGGGGCCGAACACCTAATTCTCTCTGCCTTCTTTATCCATCCCTGGACGAGTATGTTTTTCTCAGTATATTGTTATGAGAAATTTAACTAAGCTGTGTTCAGGAGTCGAGTGCTTACCGAGGTATCCGGATGGTTGCAGTCAAGGCCAATGTCCTCTCTAGTATCCGGCCACTGTTTTCGTGTCCTGAAGAGTAATTTCCACATTCCTCTGAGCATCGTGCCGGAGAAGTGCTGAAGGGTTCATGTTCCTTTCAGATTGAACTCCCACATGCGGAGAGGTCGTCGCTGGCACGGTAGGACCTGACGGACTAGCATTACTTTGATTACGTTGATAAGACCGGTGTCCTTTTCAATGAGGCTCCGAATGAGGCTTTGCGGCGTCCGCACTTCATCAATTGATCCCCAGTCCAGCCCCTTATTAATCCATGATGCAAGCCGTAATAGAGGGCCAGATCGGAACGCAGGTGTAGCTGCCCACTTGGTACCACGTGGTTCAGTGATGTAAAACCACTCCTGCTGCCATAGGTTGGAAGTTTCTATGAAGGAGCCTTTTGGCCAAGGAATATTGGTGAGTTTGATCACTACAGCACCACCGCACTCCGCCTGTTTCCCGTCGACTACCTTCGGCTTCACATTAAAGGTCTTGAGCCACAAGCCAAAGTGAGGGGGAATACGGAGGAAGGCCTCGCACATGATAATGAACACCGAGACGTGAAGAAAGGAGTCCCAAGCTAGATCGTGAAAATCTAGCCCGTAATAGAACACGAGCTCTCGAACGAAGGGATGAAGAGAAAACCCTAGCCCTCGGAGGAAGTGGGAGATGAATACAACCCTCTCGTCGGATCCGGGAGTAGGAATAACCTGCCCTTGAGCAGGAAGCCTGTGGGGGATTTCCACGGTCAGGCATCTTTCCACCCGGAGCTTTGCAATATCCTCCTCTGTGACAGAGGAAGCCACCCACCGGCCTTGAGGGCTAGGTCCGGACATGACTGGGAAGCGCGAAGCGATTAAATTCAACCTTGGGTGCTGGAACTCAAAGTGGAAGAGGTTGAGGAAAGGGTTGGCATAAAGGAGAAAAGATGGGTCTTAGCCCATTTATAAAGGTGATGAATATCAAACGCCCCCTCCTAGGCCTCAAAACCTGCCTATTCCTAAGGAATCATGCCAACAAAACGGTTGGGTTACCCACTCCCGTATTGATGAGAATCCCGCAATAAGGGGACACGATCTCTACTTTAACAGAACATGCCAATGAAACCGCATCTCGAAATATGGAGCGGCGAGCTAAAAAACGGTTCAAAATAATGGTCGGGTGGCGACGTGATGTCATGCTACAAAAAGTTTTCAGCGGATTGGACTCGTGAAATATTACACTCTCTGCGGTTGTGTGTGGAATTTGTTTTGTAGAGCCGGACACGATTCTTGTGTTCAAAGACTATTTTGTATTATTCGGAGAAGGAACCAGCCTTGAAATATTATACGTCTCCGTTGTATCTACTTTTACAAACACTTTTGCCCTTGTTTTGGACTCTAACTTGCATGACTTGAATGGAACTAACCCGGACTGACGCTGTTTTCAGCAGAACTGCCATGGTGTTATTTTTGTGCAGAAATAAAAGTTCTCAGAATGACCTGAAAATGCACGGAGCAACTTTTTGGCATTAATAATAAATATTGGCGAAAGAATCAACGTCAGGGGCCCACACCCTGTCCATGAGGGTGGGGGGCGCCCCCCCCAGGGAGCGCCCCCTGCCTCGTAGGCCCCCTAATGCTCCACCTACGTCAACCCCAACTCCATATATTCACGTTCGGGGAGAAAAAAATTAGAGAGGAGGATTCATTGCGTTTTACGATACGGAGCCGCCGCCAAGCCCTAAACTCTCTTGGGAGGGCAGATCTGGAGACCGTTTGGGGCTCCAGACAGGGGGATCTGTCGTCGTCGTCATCATCAACCAACCTCCATCACCAATTTCATGATGCTCACCGCCATGCATGAGTAATTCCATCGTAGGCTTGCTGGGCGGTGATGGGTTGGATGGGAGTTACCATGTAATGGAGTTAGTTTTGTTAGGGTTTGATCCCTAGTATCCACTATGTTCTGATATTGATGTATCTATGACTTTGCTATGCTTAATACTTGTCACTAGGGCCCGAGTGCCATGATTTCATATCTGAACCTATTATGTTTTCATGAATATATGTGAGTTCTTGATCCTATCTTGCATTTCTATAGTCAACTATTGTGTGTTATGATCCATTAACCCCGAAGTGACAATAATCGGGATACTTACCTGTGATGACCGTAGTTTGAGGAGTTCATGTATTCACTATGTGTTAATGCTTTGGTCCGGTACTCTATTAAAAGGAGGCCTTAATATCCCTTAGTTTCCAATAAGAACTAGCTGCCACGGGAGGGTAGGAAAAAAATATGTCATGCAAGTTCTTTTCCATAAGCATGTACGACTATATTCGGAATACATGCCTACATTACATTGATGAACTGGAGCTAGTTCTGTGCCACCCGATGTTATAACTATTACTTGAGGAATCGCATCCGACATAATTATCCACACTGATCCAATGCCTACAAGCTTTTCACATATTGCTCTTTGCTTAGTTACTTTACCGTTGCCACTGTTACAATTACTACAAAACTTCTACTTTTACTTTTGCCACTTTTACCATTACTTCCATACTACTTTGCTACTAAATACTTTGCTGAAGATATTAAGTTATCCAGGTGTGGTTGAATTGAGAAGTCGACTGCTAATACTTGAGAATATTCTTTGGCTCCCTTGGGTCGAATCAATAAATTTGGGTTGAATACTCTACCTTCGAAAACTGTTGCGATCCCCTATAGTTGTGGGTTATCAAGACTATTTTTTGGCGCTGTTGCCGGGGAGCATAGCTCTATTCTTTGAGTCACTTGGGATTTATATCTGCTGATCACTATGAGGAACTTGAAAGAAGAAATAAATAAGATTTTCCCTCAACTACGAGGGGAGGTAAGGAACTGCCATCAAGCTATGCACTTGATTCACCATCTATTTTCAGTAAGCTTGCGACACCTAAACCTGCTTCTGCTATTAATTCTGATATGTCGCATGTTATTGATGATGCCACTTCTGCTATGCATGATACTTATGATGAAACTACTTCTATGCTTGATACTACTGTGCCATTAGGTGAATTTCTTGATGAACAACTTGCTAGGGTTAGAGAGAATGAAATTATTCAAACGGATAATATTGATGAAAGTGATGATGAAGATTCTCCCCCTAAATATGAATTGCCTATTGTGCCCTAGGGTTATGTTATGGATGAAGAAACTGCTAGAGATTTTCTTGCTTGCAATGATAGATCTGATCTTAAGAAATTATTAGCTAAGCTGAAAGAAAAGTCTCTGAATGCTAGAATGAAATATGACCCTGCTTTTGGTACTTCACCTATCTGTGTTACTGATAAGGATTATGATTTATCTATCGATCCTGAGATAATTACTGTGGTCGAATCTGATCCATTTTATGGCTATGAATCTGAAACTGTTGTGGCACATCTTACTAAATTGAATGATATAGCCACTCTATTCACCAATGATGAGAAAACTCATTACTACTATATCCTTAAAATATTTCCATTCTTATTAAAGGGTGATGCTAAAACTTGGTTTATTTCTCTTGATCCTGGTTGTGTGCGTAGTCCCCAGGATATGATTTATTACTCTGCTAAATATTTCCCTGCTCATAAGAAACAAGTTTCCTTAAGGGAAATATATAATTTTGTGCAAATTGAAGAAGAGACTCTCCCACAAGCTTGGGGGGAGGCTTCTCCAATTACTTAATGCTTTGCCTGATCATCCTCTTAAGAAAAATGAAATACTTGATATCTTTTATAATGGACTAACCGATGCTTCCAGAGACCACCTGGATAGTTGTGTTGGTTGTGATTTCAGGGAAAGAACTGTCGAACAAGCTGAATTGCTATTTAATAATATGTTGACTAATGAAAACAATTGGACACTTCATGAACCAACTCCTAAACCAAATCGGAAGAAAATAGGTGTTTTGTTTCTCAGTCCTGAAGATATGCAAGAGGCAACGAAATCTATGAAAGAAAAAGGTATTAAAGCTGGAGATGTTAAGAATTTACCTCCTGTTGAAGAAATACATGGTCTTGATAACCCGACACTGGTAGTAGAGGTAAATTCTCTCTATAGATACGATAAAGTTGAAATCCCGTCTACTATGTTTTCTAGCCAATGCTTGGATGAGTTTGATGACTTTATGGCTAAACAAGAAAATTTCAATGCTTATGTTGGTAGAAAATTGAAGAGTAATGCTTATATGATTGGACACTTGAGTGATTATATGTCTAGAGTTAAGAATGAAATTAAACTTATTAGTAAACATGCTTCTATGGTTACCACTCAGGTAGAACAAGTGCTTAAGGCTCAGAATGATTTGCTCAATGAACTAAATGATAAGAAAAATGATAATGCTGTTAGAGTTATGACTAGAGGGGGTAAAATGACTCAGGAACCTCTGTATCCTGGGGGCCACCCTAAGAGAATTGAACAAGATTCTCAGAGAAATAATGTTGATGCACCTAGTCCTTATAAAAAGAAGAAAAAGAAAAATGATAGGACTTTGCATGCTTCTAGTGAACCTGTTGTAGACACACCTGAGAATCCCAATGATATTTCTATTTCTCATGCTGAAACACAATCTGGTGATGAACATGAACTTAGTGATAATGTTAATTATAATGTTCACGTTGATGCTCAACCTAGCGACAATAATGATCTAGAGGTTGAACCTGCTGTTGATCTTGATAACCCACAATCAAAGAATCAACGTTATGATAAGAGAGACTTTGTTGCTAGGAAGCACGGTAAAGAGAGAGAACCATGGGTTCAGAAACCCATGCCTTTTCCTCCTAAACCATCCACGAAAAAGGATGATGAGGATTTTCAGCGCTTTGCTGAAATGATTAGAAATATGTTTTTGCGTATGCATTTGACTGATATGCTTAAAATGAATCCTTATGCTAAGTACATGAAAGATATTGTTACAAATAAAAGAAAGATACTGGAAGCTGAAATTTCCACCATGCTTGCTAATTATACTTTTAAGGGTGGAATACCTAAGAAACTGGGAGATCCAGGAGTACCAACTATACCATGCTCCATTAAAAGAAGGCTCGCGCTAACTGCCACACGTGTGGCAGGAAGGGAGACGCACCACATGTCTCTAATGTAAACAGATTGCCACGTCATCGCATGCATGCATGCAGGAATCTTTTTGGATTTTCAGTTTTTAAAATGTTTTATCTCTTAAATGAAAAATCCGATTGAAAATCCGTTTTCACCATTAAATCCCTCGCGATGAGATCTTCAAAACTAGATCCCATGTTGATATGTTTTGATGAAATATTTTTTGGATTAAAAGTTGCCATGTCTATTGCATATGAATTGCCATGATGTTTACACTGAAGTTGCCATGATATGTTTCAGCTATTTTCTTCTACATTTAAAAGTAAATTTTGACATTTATAAAACAGGGAATTAAGAAACTAGACTTGCCATGAACCATAAACTAAAATTGCCATGATACATGCACGTAAAATTGCCATGGTTCATACAAAAAATAATTTTCATGGTCAAAGTACTGGAGTTGCCATCATCAAAATACTAAAATTGCCATGATCTACAAACTAAAATTGCCACATGGCAACTTTAGTTTAAGCCCTATGGCAAATGCAGTGTAAACATCGTGGCAACTTCTGGCAAAAAAAATTCGTCGAAACATATCAACATGGGGTCTAGTTTTGAAGATCTCGTCGAGACGGATTTAATGGTGAAAACGGATTTTTAGTTCGCTTTTTTATTTAGGAGATACAACATTTTTAAGCTGAAAACCAAAAAAAATTCTGCTGATGTCATCTATTCATACGTGGTAAAATGAGTGGTGATGAAGGCATGTGGGCGATGTGCAAACGCCCACACGTGTGGGCGTTAACATTTCAGTAAAAGAAACTATGTTAAAACTTCTTTATGTGAGCACCTACTCAAATATCTTTGCAAATGGCAAATAAATCAACTACTATACCTGTCGGTATTTGTGAGGATGTGCCTGTTGTGGTTGCAAATGTTACTATCTTAATGATCTTTGTTATTCTTGATAATCCCGAGGACAATAGTATGTAGATTATCCTTGGTAGACCCTTTTTGAATACTGCAGGGGCTGTTATTGATTACAACAAAGGAAATGTCACTTTTCATGTTAATGATAATGAGCATACAGTACACTTTCCGAGGAAACAACCTCAAGTCCACAGTATCAATTCTACTGAAAAAATTCCATCGATTATTATTGGTGGTTTTGAATTTCCTCTTCCTACTATCAAGAAGAAATATGATATTCTTATTATTGGGGATGTACATATCCTCGTTGAGGTAACCTAGTGTTATTCAAAATTTCTCCGGTTTCATGCGATTCGAAATGAGTTTGTTAACAAGACTTGATCAACCTTGTTAGTGGATTCCTTTTGATGAGCATGAGATGGATGAAGTTAGAAGGCTCAACCTTCTGCACCCTCTTTTTCCTTTCTGTTATTTAGATTAAATAAAGCAAAATTAGTATTTTCTGTCTCTTTTCTGAGTTATCCATGCAATAAAAAAATACACCAAAAATAGAAGTTCTCCAAATGCCCTGAAAATGAAATATGATTTTTTCTAGAATATCTGAGAATATCTGGCACTGAGAATACAACAGAGGGGCAAGCACCTGGCCACGAGGGTCCAGGGCGCGCCTCCTGCCTCATGGGCCCATGGTGGCCCCCTCCACTCATTCCTGCACCCACACACTCCTTCCTCCCAAAAAAATCACTAACCAGCTCAAGCACGAGTTCTAGCTCATCTTGCTGCCATTTTCGATCTCCTTGCTCAAAGCTCCATTCACAAAACTTCTTTGGGGGATTGTTCTTTGGTATATGACTCCTCCAATGGTCCAATTAGTTTTTTTCTAGTGCTTTATTGATTGTAAATTTTTACTGCTAAGGTGACCCTTTTCTTGAGCTTGCATGTCAAATTTATATGGTCCCAAGTAATTCTAATGCATGATATAGTCTCTAGGCACTTGTGTGAGTAGTTGCTATCAATTTTGTTGAGTTTGGTTCACTTTTATTTTGAGTTACTAAAAATTTCAGAAATTTTCAGAAAATGATGAAGAGATTTTTGAGGGGCTCTTGAAGCCAAAGCTCGAAGGATAAACAAAATAAGGAGAATAAAAAGCCCAAGTATAATCTCCATCGTGTCGTGGAGGTTTAGCCGTGTGAATGGCCTTGTGATGAGTTCTTGAGAGCAGCCGGGATTCATGATGATTTCTATTCTTTGGCTGATAATGCTGGCCTCACCGACTTCCTCCACGACAAGCTCGAACAGTATCTCTTACTCACTAATACTTTCGTGCAAAAATTTTACGTTCATGCTAAGAAATCACCACCTTCAGTGGAGTTTCATTTATATGATGAGGTTAGGGAGATGTCACTAGATGATTTTTGTGGGGTTTGCAAGATACCCTTCGAGGGCAGCATAGAGGAACCACATCGTAGTGATGTCGATGGATTTATTGATACGATTACTGTAGGGGAAACGAGGAAGGTTTCTGATGCAAGAATTACTAGCATACACTTTTCTGTTCTATGTTACTTTGCAATATTTGCTAGTAGATGCTTAATTGGTCGAGGGAACTGTGGAAACTTTAGTGCCCCTGATATTGTTATTTTGTTCCATGCTTTGTTTCGCGATAACACTGTTAGTTTAGGCGCTATTATTGCAAAACGGTTAAGTCTGAACCGTACAAAGGGCCCCATCTTTGGAGGCATATTTGCTTCTTGCCTTGCTAAACACTTTAGGATACCTATCAGGCATTATGAGAAAGAGGAAAAGTTGTTGCCTTCTATTTTTCTAGATTATAAGAGTATGGTAGCACATGAGTTTATTGTTCAAAATGATGAAATGATGCTTAAGTATAATTTGAGATTTAATCAAACTCACAATGAGACTATTATCTTGCCTGCACCCTCTTTGTTTGACTTATCTTCAGGCATGTACCTCATCTTGCCGGAGGCTGTTTACGTATACCGTGGCCTGACACCAGCTCCAGAGCCTGAGCCGGAACCACCATTTGACCCTTATCTACAGTATTTTTATCAGTGGGATCCGGAGGAGATCACCAGCCAGTGGCACTCTGATGACACTCCTCAGTACACCGGAGAGAGTAGTCATGATCCATGGGCATAGACAAACTTAGGCCAAAAGCCTAAGCTTGGGGGAGTACGTATTTCTCACCGACATTACATTCATGTTCACACACTCATTCTAGTTGTCGGTTGTCACGCCCAATATGCGATACTATCCTAAAGAGACTCGAAGGTCCCACCAAGGATAGAACCGCATATTGATACGCTTTTGCAAGGTGGATATAATTACATCAACATTACATAATAGATGGGGATATATACAAGAGGAATACAATGCCACACGAATACAACATCATCATACATAAGAGCACCATCCAACTACGGATGCAACACAAACATAAACTCAACTGACATCCACCCTGCTAGCCCAGGCTGCCGACCTGGAACCTATCCCCTAATCAAAGAAGAAGCAGAAGAAGAACTCCAAAACAAGCAATCATCACTCTCGCGTCAAGATCATCGCATAACCTGTACCTGCAACTGTTGTTGTAGTAATCTGTGAGCCACGAGGACTCAGCAATCCCATTACCATGGGTATCAAGACTAGCAAAGCTTAATGGGTAAGGAAGGAGTAAAGTGGTGAGGTTGCAGCAGCGACTACGCAATCCTATGATCCTGAAGTCCTACTTACGTCAAACATAACCCAAAACCATGTTCACTTCCCGGACTCCGCCGAAAAGAGACCATCACAGTTAGACATGCAGTTGATGCGTTTTAATTCGTATCTGGTGTCAAGTTATCTACAACCAGACATGAACAAATTCCCATCTGCCACATAACCGCGGGCACGGCTCTCGAAAGTTTATATCCTGCAGGGGTGTCCCAACTTAGCCCATGATAAGCTCTCGTGATCAACAAAGGATATTCCTTCTCCCTGGAAGACCTGATCAGTCTCGGAATCCCGGTTTACAACACATTTCGACAATGGTAAAACAAGACCAGCAAAGCCGCCCGAATGTGCCGACAAATCCTGATAGGAGCTGCACATATCTTGTTCTCAGGGCACACCGGATTGTCCAAACTTCCGGTAGGCCAAACCGGAGTTGCCCCTGGTGGCCACTGGTGGCTGACAGGTTGGACCAACACTCACGACGAGTGCTGGCCCGGGGGGGGGGGGCTAAATAAAGATGACCCTCGAGAGAGCGACTCCCAAGGGAAAAGTAGGTGGTGGTGAGGCAAATAGTAAAACCAAGGTTGGGCCTTGCTGGAGGAGTTTTATTCAAAGCGAACGGTCAAGGGGGTCCCATAAATCACCCAACCGCGTTAGGGACGCAAAATCCGGGAACATAATACCGATATGACAGAAACTAGGGCGGCAAGAGTGGAACAAAACACTAGGCATAAGGTCGAGTTTTCCACCCTTTACCAAGTATATCGATGCATTAATAATATAAGAGATATTGTGATATCCCAACATAATCCTGTCCATCATGGAGCCATCTTCAACTTCACCTGTAACTAACAACGCTATAAGAGGGGCTGAGCAAAGCGGTAACATAGCCAAGCAACGGTTTGCTAGGAAGGGTGAAAAGGTTAGAGGCTGACATGGCAATTTGGGAGGCTTGATCAACAAGAGATAGGTAGTGCAGCATAGCGATAGAATGAAGCAACTAGCATAGCAATGATAGTAGTGATATCCAAGGTGATGGTCATCTTGCCTGAAATCCCTCAAGGAAGGAGAACGAGTCCATGAAGAAGACGAACAGACATAGTCGAATGAATCCTCACAACTCCGGAACGAAACCGAAGCTAACGAGAGAAGAAAACCGGAAAGCAGGAAACAACATGGTAAACACACAAGCATAATCATGGCATGATGCACAATCAAGTATGATGCATGTCCGGTTTAATGAGGCATGGCATGGCAAAGTGCAACAAACAATACTACAAGTTAAATGGAGCTCAATATGTGACGAGTTGCATATTGACTAAACACCACATCAATTATTTAGTTCTCTCTCGGTTTAGGTACACAACAATATTAAATGTTATTAAACATGGCAAGGGGTGAAGCATAAGAAAACTACCTATCTAGGCAAGTTTAAATGAGGCGGGAACACAAACAACAATTCCAGAAAATCCTCATGTCCATATTTTGAATTAGCTACTATTCTGCCCTAAAATATATTTTAAATTTGTTAAACAGGAAAATAAAGTGCACCATGTTAAACTAGGCATTTTTCACCCCATTTACATATGAAGTTTATTAAATTTGGAGTTCCGGTTATTAAGTTATGAAATAAACTATTTTAACATGGCATTTGAGCAAATTTAAACAAACAACATTTTAAACATTTTTAAACATGGATGAAAGTGGCATATTATTAATCTACACAAAATTCTAATCGTTTTACATGTTTGAAACATTTTAATCTGATGCACGGTTCATGAGTAATTATATGCATGATGCTTACGGGTTTTTCTGCAAATCTGTAGAACCTGGGATAATGCTAAATTCCCAGAATCTGAAAAAAACATTACACGGGCCGAAACTACTGGGCGCAGGACATCAGCAGTAGTCGCAAAATCGGGCCAATCCCAAGTAGGAACAGAGTGGCATTGGGGATCTGCTCACCATGGGCTAAGGCCCGGTCGATGGAGAGAGAGGCCGGGAGGGGGCGATGCTGGGTCTTGGCGCTGATTTGGCCCAAGTGCGGGAGGCGCACGGTCAACGGGGACGAGCGGGCGAGCTGCTGCTGCTGCTGCTCGTTCCTGAAGAATGGAAACAGCAGCAGGTTCAGGGCGACGGACGGCGGGAACGGCTGCCGGCGACGTGGGACTTGGCGTGACGCTGGAGAGGAGGCAGGCTGCGGATGCGGCAGGAAGCCCGGCGGAGGGGGTCGAGCTGGAGTAGCTCGGGGCCTCAGGTGTGGGAGCAGAGGAGGCCGAGACGCCATGGCAGGGGAACAGTAGCGCGATGCAGGGGCTCCCGGAAGGCGGCCTCGGTAGGGACCGGCCGGAACGGGACTGGGGCGACGGGATCCGACGGAGGGGGCCGGATCTGGAGCGGACGGTGGTCAACACGGCAGGGGCGGCGGGCTTGAGCTCCTTGCAGCTTCCATGGTGTTCTCCTGTGAGCGAAAACAGAGAGAGGGAGAGGGAGATCGTGAGAAAGAGAGCGGGGAAAAGGAGGGGAAAAGGAGCGGGGCTGTCGAGGCACTCATCTCCAGCGAGGTGAGGTGGTCGTGGACGAGGAGGCTGCGGCCTCGGACGCCGGCGGGAAAGAAGCAGAGGGCTCAGGGCTGCAGCTGCTGGCTCCTGCGGGCGCGGACGGCGACGGCGGCGAGCGGCCAAACGCGTCCAGGACCAAGGGACGAGGAGGCACGAGGCGCTGGTGCTGCTCAGGGTCGATCCTTTGCTCTCCCGAGCAAGGAGGCGGCGGGATCGAGGGGAAGCTTCGGGGCTGTACTGGTTGGTAGGATTGGATCGGTGGAATGAGGGGATCCCGAGGAAGAAAGGTAGGTGGGTGGAGGCGGGGGAGGACAAACCTCCTAGATTTTAGGGTTTGGTCAAAATAGACTAGGGATGAACTATATATATGCGAAAGGGGGATGATTTGGATCCTCCGATCGCGATTGGGCGGTCCGAAATAAATAGGTTAGGGAGTCCAAAAGAGAAAACGAAGATAATTAGGGGATGTTTGGGGATGATCCGAATCCAACGCTAACGATAGGCTGATCCGGGTTCGGTGGAGTTTTTGAACGCGCGTTATGGGGTCTGGGTATTGCGCGAAGAGCGGTTAGACGGTCCCAATCAAGAGTGGTTGGGCTGAGAATGGTCGGCGAAGAAAAGCGGTCCGATGGAAGGTGATGAAGGCAATGGGAGAAACGGCAACAACGAGTGAATGCAAGTTTTAAAAAAATAATGACGGCAACGAGTGTCGATGCAATGCAAATGATGGCATGACGAATGCAACAAACAAATAAATAACACAGCTGACTCGCAAAACAAGTAAGGCATCTGGAGCGTCGGTCTCGGGGCATTACAACACTCCACGACTACAAAAGGATCTCGTCCCGAGATCTAGGATGGCAACGGAGAGAAACAGAAGAGGAAGAGAAGAGGTAAAACTAAGTTGCTTCTTTGACGAATGAGTGAAACCATGAACCTTGAGAGGTTGAGCAATTAAAAAGAAAGAGTACAACAGAGATGAACGAGATTGCAAACAATCCATTGGAAAAGAGGAACAAGGAACATTGCGAGAACTTGAAGGTTGCAATGACATGAATCAAGAGTTTAATGGACAAGATAGAATTCGAAATCACTCCGGTTAAAACAAGATGAGAGAGCAAGAATTCGGGCAGCACTCCGGTTGAACATGGAAAGAATAGAACATGAACTTGAGAAGATGGGAAGATACTTGATGAAATCAACAACACACTGCCTCCGGAACTATTGAAAGAATGGCACAATGGGTAAGAAGGATTTCAGACAACACTCAGGTTGAAAAGAGTGGCAAAACTTGATAACATGAAAGAACTTGAATGAGAGCACAACACTCCGGTTAAACGGATAAGTAAGGAAAAGAACATGATCTTGACAAAACGAGGTGATGGGTGAAAAGAGCAACATCACAATGCCTCTGGATGAAATAATAGAAGATAGACCATTGGAATAAAAGGATGGAGAAGAAAATGCCAACTTCTGGCACAAATGAGCTTGGAAAGCACCCTTCCAAAAAGGTTATAACGGAGTTGTTGGAAAACCAACAACGAAAAGAATAAGCTTGTAGTGGGCTTATGGAAACATCTCAACACCTGAGGTGAAGTTCTGCCACTAACGAAAAACAATTGCTTCTTTGAGATCAAAGAAGAGATGAAAACTTCTTTCGCCAAGAGGAGAGGATAAAACTCGGATCATTAATAAGCACCACAAATAGCAACATTCCTTACGGAAGGATTTAGGTGAAATCTATACCAAGATAACTCCAAAGAAGAGATTGATGGATTTGAAATACCTCATTCTTGACAGCATGTGAATCACGAAACCTGAATGGAAATTGCCAAGAATGATACAACACCACCTCAAAAGCTAAGGTAGAAAGAATTGCACTTCGAAATGCAAGAAGAAGAATACTTCAACTCCTTACAAAAAAAACATGTGTTGGGCACCATGTTTATTTTTGAGTATAGCTTGGCGGGTCATAACTTCAAGAGAAAACTTGAAGAACAATTGAAGAATGAAGAGAATCCTTGACGAACCACCATGTAGATCCTCCATGAAGAACTCCGGTAATAAAAGGATGATAAAAAGAAAGAGAAGTTGAAAACACAAGGTGAAGCCTTGCAATGATTTAAGTGGAGCTTCACGACAATATAACCGAGAAAACTTGGCACTCCGGAAAAGGAAAATATGAAGCATCTCGAACCGAGAAATGTGACAAGATGAACAACTCTGGAAAGAAGAAACTAGATTACTTGGATGAAACAATAATAAGAATTTTGATATGTGTATCCTTCACCAATTTAAATTGATGACAAACAACAGATTTGGCATACTACTTATTGTCGTAGAAATGATTAAAAGAGATATAGCGCAAACTTGAGAAGGTATTGATGGGACCACCAGTGGGATTGGAAACAAAGAATGAAATGATACGGTAGCAAAGGAAGAGGAATCTTGAATGAACCACCGTAAGAACTGAAAATGAAAATAGCAAAGGCACAATTCACCGGGAAGATTTGGAAAATGAATGAAGATACTTGAGGGGATTTAGATACATGAGAATGAAGAGGCCATGAACTGATTAGATGATATTTTAACGATGCACCGGGAGAATTCGAGAACGAGAGTTGAAAGCTGAGAATGAAAAATTATGACCTGATGGCCTTTGGAGGAAAGAAATGGAAACAACTCATGAAATGCTTTGAATGGGTGAAAAGAATTCTCACAATCGAAAACAAGTACGAGAGGATGGCATCACGCTTGAACTACGCACCTTTGGAAGAACGGGTAAGGATTTAAAAGGAACTCTTCTTCGGTCTTCAAATGACGACGAGAAAAACCACCAAAATTACTGAGGTACTCCGGTAGAATGAAAAGCGAAGAGGTTGATCCAACAATGAAAAGAATTTGAAAGAGATCTTGGAGAAGGCATGTGACTGGTGAAATTCATTCTTACGTCACACTTGAAAAGAATTTGAGAATAACTCCGGAATAACTAGAAGAGTCAGGTAAGATCCTAGGAAAAGACCTGTTGGTTAGGTCCCACTCAAAAGAAAACACCGTTGAACAATTTTAAAGAGAGGTTGCACCAGTTGAATTAAATGGCTTGAATGAGATAACAACCTCGAAACATCTTGAACGGATTGAGAACGGAAACACTAGTCTTCTGAGATATCTTCAACACTCCAGAACAAATGAATAGGAAGAAGTGAATGATTAAGAGGTACATCGGCATGAGAAAGCATTTGACACGAGGAAAAGAATATGATCAACACTGAAATCATGAATTGGATCCACCGGAGAAGAAAAGAGAACGGAGGATGATGAACTTGAAACTGTTGAGCATCTTCATGGGAAATCACCGGATAAGAACATTGAAAGAAAAGAATGAAGAGACTTCCCACAAATAAAATGATACATGATTAAGAAACCTGAGTCCTTGCAGGAAAAGGGTGGGAGGGCGGGAAAACAAAGGCAACTTGGGGAAGATGGAATAAACACCATTGAGAAAACTTAGAATTGATCTTGCAGATGTTGAAAATGATCGGATCCACTTGAAGAGAAGAATGCCAGTTGGAAAAGAGTTGACATGACGACCTCGATGATCAAGAAGGATTAGTATTCACATAGCATTATGATAACACCATTTAGAGAAGGTATGGATTCAACATTTGACTTCGAAGCAACTCGAATACCACAAATAAAACAAAACAAAGGATTTGGCTTGCAGAATAAGCCGGAACAAACATATGATAGAGATTTCATCCGAAGTTTTCATGGTGGGGCCCACACGGGCTCGACCGTACAACATGATCATGTACAAGGCAGTGCACATGACATACGAAGTGTCCCCGAACCAGCATAGCCAAGGGCTCTTTAAGACACAACGAGACCACTGTAAAAACGATCGTGGATAGGCGGACCACTAGACGTCAAACCCCAATCTCATATCATGCATCTGTCAGAAAGATATTCTAGGAGCTACTTGAATTCCCACCTATAAAACTCCTGAAACTTTCTGGTTATGCAATCTGGTGTTGGGGATACAGGGGAAGCAATATATCTCACCCAAACTAACAATCCCTACATCCAAGTTGTATCCATGCCTCAACACATAACTAAGAAACCTTCGGAAATCATCTACCTCAACCTACGAAAAGCATATGTTATAAGAGCTATGGAAATACTCCCGAACTCCCCAGTACTTGGTGGCGTCGAGGTTATCTCACCAGCAACTGCATAAAAGAGATTTTCGATGTCGGCAAAACTCAGGTATTCCAGAACTGCAACGATAAAATTGTGATGACAACACCTCGGAGCTCCACTCCCCAAGACACTGCCACAACCCCTAAATGTCAGGAGGCACCAAGAAAAATGTTCTCGTCACAAGACTATCGGAATGATCCCAAGATACCGGCGTGATCCTAAAAAAATTGTGAAAAATTGAGGAGAGGAAAGACAAAACATCTACGTCGAGAGTCCTCACCAGAGCGACGAAGGGGGCTGTGGAGTAAAAGAATCCTAATCTCCGATATATATATAATCCTAAGACTCAAAATAGTTTTCTTCTAGACTTAACAACGGCCAGAATCAAGGGGGCTCCTATGGTCGGTCGAGGCTCTGATACCAACTTGTCACGCCCAATATGCGATACTATCCTAAAGAGACTAGAAGGTCCCACCAAGGATAGAACCGCATATTGATACGTTTTTGCAAGGTGGATGTCATTACATCAACATTACATAATAGATGGGGATATATACAAGAGGCATACAATGCCACACGAATACAACATCACCATACATAAGAGCACCATCCGACTACGGATGCAACACAAAGAGAAACTCAACTGACATCCACCCTGCTAGCCCAGGCTGCCGACCTGGAAACTATCCCCTGATCGAAGAAGAAGCAGAAGAAGAACTCCAAAACAAGCAATCATCGCTCTCGCGTCAAGATCATTGCATAACCTGTACCTGCAACTGTTGTTGTAGTAATCTGTGAGCCACGAGGACTCAGCAATCCCATTACCATGGGTATCAAGACTAGCAATGCTTAATGGGTAAGGAAGGAGTAAAGTGGTGAGGTTGCAGCAGCGACTAAGCATGATATGGTGGCTAACATACGCAAATAAGAGCGAGAAGAGGAGCAACGGAACGGTCGTGAAGCTAGCAATGATCAAGAGGTGATCCTGAACTCCTACTTACATCAAACATAACCCAAAACCGTGTTCACTTCCCGGACTCCGCCGAAAAGAGACCATCACGGTTACACACGCGGTTGATGCGTTTTAATTCATATCTGGTGTCAAGTTATCTACAACCGGACATTAACAAATTCCCATCTACCACATAACCGTGGGCACGGCTCTCGAAAGTTTATACCCTGCAGGGGTGTCCCAACTTAGCCCATGATAAGCTCTCGCGATCAACAAAGGATATTCCTTCTCCCAGGAAGACCCGATCAGTCTCGGAATCCCGGTTTACAAGACATTTTGACAATGGTAAAACACGACCAGCAAAACAGCCCGAATGTGCTGACAAATCCTGATAGGAGTTGCACATATCTCGTTCTCAGGGCACATCGGATTGTCCAAACTTCCGGTAGGCCAGCCCAGAGTTGACTCTGGTGGCCACCGGTGGCTGACAGGTTGGACCAACACTCACCACGAGAACTGTCCTGGGGGGTAAATAAAGATGACCCTCGAGAGAGCGACTCGCAAGGGAAAAGTAGGTGGTGGTGAGGCAAATGGTAAAACCAAGGTTGGGCCTTGCTGGAGGACTTTTATTCAAAGCAAACTCTCAAGGGGGTCCCATAAATCACCCAACCATGTTAGGGATGCAAAACCCGGGAACATAATACCGATGTGACGGAAACTAGGGCGGCAAGAGTGGAACAAAACACCAGGCATAAGGCCGATTCTTCCACCCTTTACCAACTATATCGATGCATTAATAATATAAGAGATATTGTGATATCCCAACATAATCTTGTCCATCATGGAGCCATCTTCAACATCACCTGCAACTAACAACGCTATAAGAGTGGCTGAGCAAAGCGGTAACATAGCCAAGCAATGGTTTGCTAGGAAGGCCGAAAAGGTTAGAGGCTGACATGGAAATTTGGGAGGCTTGATCAACAAGAGATAGGTAGCGCAGCATAGGATAGAACGAAGCAACTAGCATAGCAATGATAGTAGTGAGATCCAAGGTGATGGTCATCTTGCCTGAAATCCCGCAAGGAAGGAGAACGAGTCCATGAAGAAGACGAACAGACATAGTCGAATGAATCCTCACAACTCCGGAACGAAACTGAAGCTAACGAGAGAAGCAAACCGGAAAGGAGGAAACAACATGGTAAACACATAAGCGTAATCATGGCATGATGCACAATCATGTATGATGCATGTCCGGTTTAATGAGGCATGGCATGGCAAAGTACAACAAACAATACTACAAGTTAAATGGAGCTCAATATGCAACTAGTTGCATATTGACGAAACACCACATCAATTATTTAGTTCTCTCTCGGTTTAGGTACACAACAATATTAAATGTTATTAAACATGGCAAGGGGTGAAGCATATGAAAACTACCTATCTAGGCAAGTTTAAATGAGGCCGGAAACACAAACAACAATTTCGGAAAATCCTCATGTCCATATTTTGAATTAGCTCCTGTTCTGCGCTAAAATATATTTTAATTTTGTTAAACAGGAAAATAAAGTGCACCATGTAAACTAGGCATTTTTCCACCCCATTTACATATGAAGTTTATTAAATTTGGAGTTACGATTATTAAGTTATGAAATAAACTATTTTAACATGGCAATTGAGCAAATTTAAACAAACAACATTTTAAACATTTTAAACATGGATGAAAGTGGCATATTATTAATCTACACAAAATTCTAAGCAATTTACATGTTTGAAACATTTTAATCCGATCCACGGTTCATGAGTTATTATATGCATGATGCTTAGGTGTTTTTCTGCAAATCTGTAAAACTTGGGATAATGCTAAATTCGAAGAATCTAAAAAAACATTACACGGGCCGAAAGTACTGGGCGCAGGACATCAACAGCAGTAGCAGAATCGGGCCAAGCACAAGTAGGAACAGAGGAGTGGCGTTGCGGATCTGCTCACCATGGGCCAAGGCCCGGTCGGTGGAGAGAGAGGCCGGCAGGGGGCGATGTTGGGTCTTGGCACTGATCTGGCCCAAGTGCGTGAGGCGCATGGTCAACGGGGACGAGCGGGCGAGCTGCTGCTGCTGCTCGTTCCTGCAGAACGAAAACAATAGCAGGTTCAGGGCGACAGATGGCGGGAATGGCTGCCGGCGACATGGGACATGGCGCGACGCTGGAGAGGAGGGAGGCTGCGGATGCGGCAGGAAGCTAAGCGAACAGGGTCGAGCTGGAGGATCTCGGGGCCTCAGGTGCCGGAGCAGAGGAGGCCGAGACGCCATGGCAGGGGAACATCAGCGCAATGCAGGGGCTCTGGCGAGGCGGCCTCGGCGGGGACCAGCCGAAACGGGACTGGGGCGACGGGATCCGACGGAGGGGGCCGGATCTTGAGCGAACGGTGGTCAATGCGGCAGGGGCGGCGGGCTTGAGCTCCTTGCAGCTTCCATGGTGTTCTACTATGAGCGAAAACAGAGAGAGGGAGAGGGAGATCGTGAGAAAGAGAGATAGAGAAGCGGGAGGGGAAAAGGAGCGGGGCTGTCGAGGCACTCATCTCCGGCAAGGTGAGGTGGTCGTGGACGAGGAGGCTGCGGCCTCGAACGCCGGCGAGAAAGAAGCAGAGGGCTCGGGGCTACAGCTGCTGGATCTTGCGGGCGCGGATGACGATGACGGCGGGCGGCCGAATGCGTCCAGGACCAAGGGAGAAGGAGGCACGAGGCGCTGGTGCTGCTCGGGGTCGAGCCTTTGCTCTCCCGAGCAAGGAGGCGGTGGGATCAAGGGGAAGCTTCGGGGGTGTACTGGTTGGTGGGATTGGATCGGTGGAATGAGGGGATCCCGAGGAAGAAAGGTAGGTGGGTGGCGGCGGGTTTGGTCAAAATAGACTAGGGATGAACTATATATATGCTAAAGGGGGATGATTTGGATCCTTCGATCGCGATCGGGCGGTCTGAAATAAATAGGTTAGGGAGTCCAAAAGGGAAAACGAAGATAATTAGGGGATGTTTGGGGATGATCCTAATCCAACGGTAACGATAGTCCGATCCGGGTTCGGTGGAGTTTTCGGACGCGCGTTATGGGGTCTGGGTATTGTGCGAAGAGGGGTTAGACGGTCCCAATCAAGAGTGGTTGGGCTGAGAATGGTCGGCGAAGAAAAGCGGTCCGAGGGAAGGTGATGAAGGCAAAGGGAGAAACGGCAACAATGGTTGGGAATGCAAGTTTTTTTTAAAAACAATGACGACAACGAGTGCTGATGCAATGCAAATGATGACACGACGAATGCAACAAACAAATAAATAACACAGCTGACTGCAAAACAAGGAAGGCATCTGGAGCGTCGGTCTCGGGGCGTTACATCGGTGCTCATGCTTTTTCATTGTACTATCCATGCTAGTTTATTTTCTTTTGCTCGCTTTCTTCTTATGTGTTTGAATAACCTTAAGAAAAACAAAAAAATAGTTAGTTTACTTTCCATGCTTGTAGTAGTAATTAAAAGAAAACCCAAAAAGATTTCTTGTCCTTCTTTTGCTTGTTGGGAGATTTCCTGTGTAAATAGTTTTTTTTTCTTTTCTTTTCTTTGGGGGTTGAGAGGAGAAGACAATGATGAAAATGTTGAAGTGGCTCTCATATGCATTATTGTTGATATTAACAAAGAGCCCATATTACCTTGTCTTCTCCCTTGAATTGAATGCTTGCAGATTCCAGCTTAGTCCAATGCACATGCACTATTATTATTATCCTCACCGTTCGGTCGTGCAACTAAAAGGCAATAATGACGATATATGATGGACTGATTGAGATGAGAGAAGCTGGTATGAACACGACCAATCTTGTTTTTGTTAATATGATTAGTTCATCATTCCTGATTCAACCTATTATGAATAAACATGTTTGCAATGATAATTAGAGATTATAGTTGCTTATGCCATGCTTAACTAGCTAGGAGTTTATAATGGTTTACCTTGCGTGCCAACAAGCTATTAAAATGATTGTGATGTGGTCTGATAGGGTGGTATCTTCCTTTGAATGATTCGAGTGACTTAACTTGGCACATGTTCATGCATGTACTTGAAACAAAATAAACATAGCCTTCACGATATTTATGTTCATGGTGGATTATATCCTATCATGCTTGCACTCAGTGTTGATTAATTTTAATGCATGTTCATGACTGTTGTCGCTCGCTAGTTGGTCGCTTCCCAGTCTTTTTCTAGCCTTCACTTGTACTAAGTGGGAATACTGCTTGTGCATCCACTTCCATAAACCCCAAAGTTATTCCATATGATTCCACCATACCTTCCTATATGCGGTATCTACCTGCCGTTCCAAGTAAATTTGTATGTGCCAAACTCTAAACCGTCAAATGAAATTCTGTTTTGCATGCTCGAATAGCTCATGTATCAACTAGGGTTGTCTGTATCTTCCATGTTAGGCGGGTTATTCTCAAGAGGAGTGGACTCCGCTCCTCACTCACGAGAAAATGGCTGGTCACTGGGATGCCCAGTCCCATGATCAAATCAAATCAAAATAATTGCAAACAAAACTCCCCCAGGATTGTTGTTAGTTGGAGGCACACGTTGTTTCGGGCAAGCCATGGATTGATGATTGTTGGTGGAGGGGGAGTATAATCTTTACCATTCTATTTGGGAAACGCCTATATTGTGTGTGGCATGGAAGATATCAAGATCTCTCGGTTGTTATGTTGATAATGGAAGTATCCCGCTCAAAATATTATTTATCTATGTTTCAAAATCGAGCTCTGGCACCTCTACAAATCCCTGCTTCCCTCTGCGAAGGGCCTATCTATTTACTTTTATGTTGAGTCATCATCCTCTAATTAAAAAGCACCAGTTGGGGAGCACCGATGTCATCTGCATGCATTACTATAAATTTATATTGAGTATGACTGGATCTCTTTTACCATGATTTGCAATGTTTAGTCAGTCCTTGATCTTTAAAGGTGCCCTTTATTTATGTTTTGCAGTCTCAGAAAGGACTAGCGAGATACCATCTTGTTATACATATTATGATTTTTTTGAGAAAGTGTTGTCATCCAAGATTAATTATTATTGCTCGCTAGCTGATTATGCCATTGATATGAGTAAACCTGAGACCTAAGTGTTATTGTGAATATGGTTAGTTCATAATCTTTCCTGCAAATTTGAATGCGGGCTTTACATATTTACAACAACAAGAGCAAACAGAGTTTGTAGAAGTTTTTCTTTATCACTTTCAGTTTGTCAACTGAATGGCTTGTGGACAAGAAAAGGTTTAAGCTTGGAGGACTTGATACGTCTGTGTCGTATCTACTTTTCCAAACACTTTTGCCCTTGTTTTGGACTCTAACTTGCATGATTTGAATGGAACTAACCCGGACTGACGATGTTTTCATCAGAACTGCCATGGTATTATTTTTGTGCAGAAATAAAAGTTCTCGGAATGACCTCAAAATCCATGCAACAACTTTTTGGAATTAATAAAAAATATTGGTGAAAGAATCAACGTTAGGGGGACCACACCCTTTCCACGAGGGTGGGGGCGCCCCCCCTAGGGCGCGCCCCCTACCTCATGGGCCCCCTGATCCTCCACCGACGTCAACTCCCACTCCATATATTCATGTTCGGGAGAAAAAAATCAAAGAGAAGGATTCATTGCATTTTATGATACGGAGCCACCGCCAAGCCCTAAACTCTCTCGGGAGGGCTGACCTGGAGTCCGTTCGGGGCTCTGGAGAGGGGGGGGTCCGTCGCTGTCGTCATCATCAACCATCCTCCATCACCAATTTCATGATGCTCACCGCCGTGCGTGAGTAATTCCATCGTAGGCTTGCTGGACGGTGATGGGTTGGATGAGATTTACCATGTAATCGAGTTAGTTTTGTTACTGTTTGATCCCTAGGATCAACTATGTTCTGAGATTAATGCTTGTCACTAGGGCCCCAGTGCCATGATTTCAGATCTGAACCAATTATGTTTTGATGAATATATGTGAGTTCTTGATCCTATATTGCAAGTCTATAGTCACCTATTATGTGTTATGATCCGTTAACCCCGAAGTGACAATAATTGGGATACTTACCGGTGATGACCGTAGTTTGAGGAGTTCATGTATTCACTATGTGTTAATGCTTTCGTCTGGTACTCTATTAAAAGGAGGCCTTAATATCCCTTAGTTTCCAATAGGACCCCGTTGCCACGGGAGGGTAGGACACAAGATGTCATGCAAGTTATTTTCCATAATCACGTATGACTGTATTCGGAATACATGCCTACATTACATTGATGAACTGGAGCTAGTTCTGTGTCACCCTATGTTATAACTGTTACATGAGGAATCGCATCCGACATAATTATCCATCACTGATGCAATGCCTATGAGCTTTTCACATATTGCTCTTTGCTTAATTACTTTACCATTGCCACTATTACAATTACTACAAAACTGCTACTTTTACTTTTGCCACTGTTACTGTTACTCCATACTACTTTGCTACAAAATACTTTGCTGCAGATATTAAGTTATCCAGGTGTGGTTGAATTGACAACTCAACTGCTAATACTTGAGAATATTCTTTGGTTCCCATTGTGTCGAATCAATAAATTTGGGTTGAATACTCAACCCTCAAAAACTGTTGCAATCCCCTGTACTTGTGGGTTATCACAATACCGAAGACAATCCACGCGCCACACACCTCGTCATTGAAGCCTGGTTCAGGGACTACTAAGGGAGTCCTGGATTAAGGGGTCCTCGGATGGCCGGACTATGTAGCATGGGCCGGACTGATGGGCTATGAAGATACAAGACAGAAGACTTCTTCCCGTGTTCATATGGGACTCTCCTTTGCGTGGACGGCAAGCTTAGCGTTCGGATTTGTAGATTCCTTTCTCTGTAGCGACTTTGTACAACCCTAGTCCCCTCCAGTGTCTATATAAACCGGAGGGTTAGTCCATAGAGGCAATCATAATTATACATGCTAGACTTCTAGGGTTTTAGCCATTAGGATCTCGTGGTAGATCAACTCTTGTAATACTCATATTAATCAAGATCAATCAAGCAGGAAGTAGGGTATTACCTCCATAGAGAGGTCCCAAACCTGGGTAAACATTGTGTCCCCACCTCCTGTTACCATGAACCTTAGACGCACAGTTCGGGACCACCTACCGAGATCCGCCGGTTTTTACACCGACAATGAGTGAATTGGTAGTTACTCCCTCGTGTGTTAAAGTCATTCATGGGCCACTACAGAGGTGGCCCCTCCGCAATTGGCACCATGCGCCACGCAGAAAAACCGGAACCTGACTCAAGCACAAGTTTATGATGAAGCAACGAAGATCTCAAATGATGAGCTACCGCAACCCTCTCGCCTGCTCACTAGACAGGGCCTACCCTGATGACGCTTGGCAGAGCGTTCAGGCAGGCCCGGGGGCTCCTGTCGGTGCAACAAACCCTAGGCGTGTGTTTCCCATACTATACAGAGGCTTAAGAGTAAGGCTGTAGCATCCAAGACAAGACCAAGGAAAAGAGATAAGCTCTTTGAGAAATCGGAGGGCGATCAAGAAGACCTAGACCAACCAAAAGAGCAAGATATCATTAAGGAAGAACCTCCCTTGCCGGGCAGATGAGCCTGGCAGGGTCGAGGTTACCTCAAGGACAAGCATCAAGACTCCCTCGACAAGCTTGCCGGGGATGCTGAGGGCAGATTGCCCCGGTCAGGCACCACTACTCCACCTCATAGCAACACAATTCACTTATCCGTGCGGTGTCGAGCCCCCGATTGATTAGGTGGCTATTATTTGGCACATCGCAGCCATTCCTGAGGAAGAACACTCCCAAATGACACCCATCCAGGAGACGTGTCATGCAGATAGGCGAGGAGGTGGCTGCATGGCACGGCAATGTGGCAGCCTGATTTTTGGCCCTTTCATTTTCTTTTGTTTTTCCGAGGTTTTTGCCTGAGTTTTCTTTTTTCATGGCTTTGTGGTCTGGAAACTGAAGAAGATGCCCTCTTCTTTGCTTCCAGAGTGGCTTGTCATATCCAGATCCTTCCCTAGACCTTTCCATTTCCACCTTGGACCAAATCCCAATATTCGTTTTATTGAGAATATTCCTTTTCTATCAAAGGAATAACTCCAATTGCCCTAGGTTGTGAAGCAACCTATATTTCCATCACTCCAAAAATTCCCAACTAATTCTCAAAAACAATTTGGGTCATATCTTGATGAAATATGGCAAAACTTTGCATTGCCATGTTAAAAAATAATCCTCCAATAATTCATTTCCT
Organism: Triticum dicoccoides; assembly: GCF_002162155.2. Taxonomy (NCBI): domain Eukaryota; kingdom Viridiplantae; phylum Streptophyta; class Magnoliopsida; order Poales; family Poaceae; genus Triticum; species Triticum dicoccoides. The sequence goes on along the minus strand of NC_041385.1, from coordinate 320,983,298 downwards.
ATTCTTCCCTAAATGGCACATGGTGAAGCAAGTGCCATTTTCCTTTGCCCACTTGACCTTAAACTCCTTGGACAGCTTTTCATGTCCATATCATTGCCACATACCAAAATGCAACCTCATTTGCGTAGTAATTATTTAATTATGATTTTCCAAAGTTTCTGTCCAGAAAGAAACTTTGTGAAGGAGGTACAAGCTAGGAATATCCAAATGAGTTTCCATTTCGCATGATCCTTCATATCATCATATAATATCCCTCCACCAAAGTAGAGCTCATTTCTTGCCTCCATGTGAGCACTTCTTCAATTCTTAGTTTCTGGTCAGAATAAATCTTTCTGAAGCAAGTGCTATTTTGGTTCATCCAAATGGCATGAAACTCCTTGGGCATCTTAATATCTTCAGATCATTGGGCCATAACCACTTTCAGCTCAACTGATGCAACTATGTAAGTGCATCATACAAATTCCCATTTCTGGCCATTATGGCACTTTCTACAGCAACCACCCTTTAAACTCGTCCTCTTAAGCTGATTTCTTTTGATCGTAGTCACCTTAGTGTTTGATCATCACTAGACAAAATATTTACTGAGTTACCTAGCTGGTGTCCCCACTACACAACACAAACACTTGGCTGCTAGTTTACTTTGGAGCTAAGTGCAAATCTCTTCTTTGCCCCTGGACTGATTTATTTCCTCAATTATACTAAGGTCACTAGGGTCAATCCAGTATACATGGTCGTCCTGGCCAAAACAAGCTATTTGCACAGTGCGCGTGGTGATCACGCTTGTGTCATGCAGATTTCGCGATGTGGCTTCTTCCTGCCCCTCTTCTCGTCGGCTCCCTCCTCGTCTCGACCTCAAACCTTGTCCATGAGCTCCCTCGTGATGCCCTGCCTCTCCCTGCATCGATGGCTCGTCGTGGTTCGTCAATAATGTGTTGCAAAGGCCATGCTCATGCCGCGCCCAGCCTCTTTCCACTATTAGAGCTTGTTGTCAGCTCGTCCATGAAGCTCCAGAGCCTTCCCCGCGCCTATATAAGAGACCCCCAAACTCCTCTGCAGCTCCGAAGCCCCTCCTCATCCCTCCTAGTCCACCGGAGCAATGGCATCTCACCGGAGTTCGCCTCTGTCCGCCACGGCCGCCTTGGTTCTTCCTTGGTTCCGAGAAGCCCAGCTCCTCTCCACCCCTCCCGACATGTCCAAGGTTCCCCTTGTCCCACTAAGACACCCCACCCCCTTGCCCCCTAGCCGAAGCGGCCGCATCGCCGAAGAACCTCGTCGCCCGAAGCTTCCTGTACTCTCCATGGCGCCGCCCCTCCCCTCCCCCCGTGCCTCCCCGGCGGCCGTGCTCCCTCTGAATGGGTGCAGTTGGCCGCTGCGGTCACACCGGTGCCCTCGGCCGGGCCGGAGATGGCCGGAGCAGGCCGGCCCCCTCGCCGTCCCTCCCCTGCTCTGCCTCTGTTTCACGCGAGGAACAGGGCGGGCGGGAGGAAGAGGACGAGCGCCCGTGCCCCCTCCTCTGCGCCTGGGACCCACGTGCTAGTTTCCCAGCTCCTTGCCACGTGGATTGTGGATAAGGCGTAATCGGCGGAATGCGCTTTCAGTTTTTGCCTCCAGGGACTTGTTTGTTGAAGGTTTATTCACAGATTTGTCCCTGGTGTTCAACACCTCATAACTCCGCAACCATAACTCCAAATGAGGTGATTCCAAAGCTTACTTCTTCGTATCATTGAGCCCTTTATGTTGGTGACACTTTCATTATGTTTTGGAGTTTTGAAAATGACAATTTTTCCCTTGCACGTAAATAGCCCCTCCGAGAGAGAACTGTTTCCGGCAAATCTTTCCGCGGCTTCACCACACTTCTCCCCGGTACCTTCTTCATCCCCAGGCAAGCCACAATACCCACTTGCATGATAGTCATGTAGTAGCCATGCTTTTGAACTTGAATCTTTATCAAATGTTTGCTTGTTGAAAAGATGGTTATCGTTGTTCCGATGATGTTTAGATTTGCATGCTCACTTTTGTGCTACGTTGTCTTGTACTCTGTTATCATGTTCTACTTGCTAGTATTTCGTTTCATATGTTTATGCTTGCTAGTAGTACATATTGATGATTGGTGATGGTCTTCGGTGCATGACTGCCGTTTGTCCCGAGTACCGTTGTTATGCATGTTCCATTGCATCCAGTTGGTTAAATGCTTGCATGATGGCATTGTTGATATGTTCTTGCATGATATTTATTATTGATGCTAGTGGTCATGCTATGTTTCGAAGAAGTATGTACTGGTCATGTTCATGTTAGTTAGTATGCCATGCTCAGTGGATATGATTCATTCTTGATATGGTGGATAGTTATGTGATACCCTCATGATTATGTTGATATCATGTTCATGCATTGAAATTTGCATCATGTTATTTTATCATGGCTCAGCATATTTGCATTCAAGTTTAACCGGATTAAATTGAACTTGAACAACTGTTGGCTGAGTCATGATGCCGCTGAATCGAGCTGACCAGTGCAACCATGCTTGCCGGTATGGGACGGTCCTAACTGGGTCTATTGTCGTGCCTCTTGCCGGTGCCTCCAACGAGGGAAGGTTATGGGCGTACTGTACCCTAGCACGGTAAGCAGGCATAACCTTGTGTGCCAGCTGTCGAGTTTTGGGATCTGGGTCCCCGTGTGGGATCGTTTTCCCACGACGGTGGTTGTTGTGTCTTTGGTAGACACGGGGCCACCCATGACTTAGCCCAAAGGGGAGTTGGTAGGAGTGGCCGGGAGAGTGTCATGGTAGTAGGACAGTTTTGTTGGAACACCGTTGGTCCACCCGAATGGGAGTGCAAGGCCATGGGTTCCGTAGTGTGGTGTCACATCCTAGTTAGCCATGCATTAGAGTGTTGCAACATGTTTACTTTTTCATCAGAAACTTGAAATGGGGATGACAGAACCCCCAGTCCCCTCTGAAACCAACTAGGGTTTACTAAAAACTTTTTCAATGAACCGGAAATGCCCTTCTAAAATGCCCATCATTTTTGTCTTGGTTCAGAACCCCTGCCAAAAGTGGTGCACATTTTCCTAGGCCATCTTAGGGTTTTTGAATTAAATCATAAATATTTGAATTTGGGCATTTAAAATTATATAAAATATTTAAATGCTCAAATACCTCCAAACTAAAATGTTTCATGTTGGAAATAATCCAACTATGGACCAGGAGTAATTTGGTGATTTTTGAAGTTGCCTAGGTATTTTATTAAATTCAACAAAGTTGCAGATATATTAAAAAAAGAAACAGAAACAGAAAAAAAGGGGAAACTTACCTGGCGCCACCGCAGGCCCACCAGCCAGCCCACCTGGCCGGCCCAGCCCGGCCACCGCTCCAGCGAGCTGCTTGGCTCGCCAGGCAGGCAGCCAAGGTGCTCGGCGGCGGCACCGCAGCTCGCCACGCAGCTGCTCGCCGCCTCGCCGCCTCCCTCGCCCGGCTAACGCCGTGGATCGGCCTCCCTCTCTCCCCCGAACCCCCCAGACACCCCCTCTCCTCTCCAGCTCCTCCCCCTCGCACGCCCCAGCCATGGCCGACGCCATCGCCGCCACCCCCTCGCCGTAGCCACGCCCTCCGACCACCCCACGCCGTCTCACCGTGTCCAGGAGCTCCGCCGCTGTCCACTTCATCGAGCAGCCGAGCCCCGAGCGCTCGCAACGCCCGAGACCACCGCACCGACCTCGCCCGAGCTCACCGTCGCCGGAGATCCCCTTCAACGCCATCGTCGCTCCGGTCCATCTCCGGCCGCACCAAGGACTCCGTCGCACTCACTGTGAGCTTAGCCATCTTCCCCTCCCTTCCGTTCTTGCTCCCGAGCCGTGTAGCAACCTCCCGGAGCTCAACCGCACCCACCGCCGTGGACCTCGTCGCCGACGTGCTCCCGGTCATCCTCCGGCCACAAGATGGTGTCCATCTTACTCACCAAGTTCCGCAACACCTAGCTAGCTACTCCACGAGCCTCACCGACCCCTCTAGCGCCAAGTTCACCTCCGACCGAACCCCGGTGGCCGCCAAAGTCGTCGCCGGCGCCAACTCCGGCCACCCCGACCCCAACGGACTCCGCCAAGAGCTGCGGTTTGTCCTCAGCTCCCCTCCGGTGGTCTCCGCGGCCCATTTGGTGGCCGCAATGGCCAAAACCAGTTCCGCCGCCGCGTCGGGCTCGCCGGCGGCTAAACGCCGGTGCAGCCGACCCGGGTTTGACCACGGGTGGGCCCTGGTTGACTCCTCTGAGTCAATGACAGGTGGGGCCCAGCCCTGTTAATTAACAGGATTAGTTTTAATTAAGTTTTAATTAAAATAATCACCCTGACATGCGGGACCCACTGTCAGGTTTGACCCAGACCTGTTCCGTTGACCTGCTGACGTCACACTGACGTCAGGCTGACGCAGTAATTGATTTCCTGGATTTAATTTAAATCAGGAAATTCCAGAATATAATTTAAACTTCAAAAATTCATAACTTTTATTCTGTAACTCCAAATTGGACAAATTATATATGAAAAATGATCAGAAAAATCCAATCTATCCATCTGTACTATTTTCATGCATGATCAAACAAGTTAAATTGATGTTTCAAGCAGAACAAGGAAAAGCACTTTAAAAGGCCATATTTGAATTTGAAACTTGAATCCTTGATTCAAATTTGTTCAAACCCTTCTGGTTTTAGTTGCATTAGCCCAATACACTCATTTTGCCATGTCTCATGCATGCATCATATTGTTGCATACTGTTTGGTAATATTTGTGTATCAGTGCTCTCTGCGGCAGGTTCTGTCTCCGAGGGATACCGTGATTACCCTAACGAAGAACCGTATCAGTGCATCGAACCATCAGGCAAGCAACCAACCATTTGATCATGTCGATACAATCCCATGTTCTCGCTCCTGCTCTCTTTTACTGCATTAAGACAACGCGATTCAAACTGCTGTGTGCTATGGTAGTTGAACCCATTTCCTCTGCATGACCTGTCATTGCCACAGTAACTAGATGAAACCCACTAGCATGTGTAGGAGTTGTCTGAGCCATATGTATGTGTTGTTCCTACCTTGCTATGCCTGCTATGCTTAGAGTCGTGTCAGGTCTGGTTCATCGGGGTGATGGGCTAGAGTGAAATGATTATGTCGGTAATGAGAGTAGTGTGGTGAACACGATTTGGTAAAGGTATCGATGAGAGGCCATGTAGGAGTACATGGTGGGTTGTTTCATTGAAGCCGACCTTAAGCACTGAGATCTGTATGCGTGATTTAAGATACAGCTACTACCATGCATTGGGCCCTGAAATATGACCCCGCTCGACTTCTTATTCACCCTAGCTCTCTGTCCAGGAGTTGCAAGTAGTTTCTGGTGTTTGTAGCCTACTGGAGGCCGTGGACAGTGCTGACCGTAGGGGTGGGCTGTGATGCGGTAGGTACGTGGCCGGGTGTACCGAATACCCGTTAGGTATCTCGGGAACCCTGTTCACATCGTTCGGGGCCGTATGGGAAACCTCGGCCGGACTCCCTGCGGATGGAACCTGGATAGGCGATAAACCTGGACTAGAGGCTTAGGTGTTTAGGTAGGTCGTGGTCTACACCCACGTCGGCTTTCGCTTGAAGTCTGCCGAGCACATGTCGTGTGCAGACGCTAAGTGGTGGAAACATGTATGAAGAAGTACACCCCTGCAGGGTTATCATAATCTATTCGAATAGCCGCGTCCGCGGTAAAGGACTACTTGGTTGCCTATACAGTTCATAGACAAGTAAATGGATACTGCTAAAAGCCTCAAGATAAGTGTGAGTGCCGAGGATGGCTCTTCCGTAGGAAGACGGAGGTGGATCCTCGGTAGTGTATTGAAGTGGTGAGTAGTGGACTCGTGTGCGCAAAACCATTTCAAGTTGGAGTATCGTAGGATAGTTTAGCCAAGAGTCAAAGCTGGCTTGCTGCAATAACTCCACCAACCCTTCTTGATAATATGCATGTATGTAGGTTCTGATGTAAGTCTTGCTGAGTACCTTTGTACTCATGTTGCTATAATCTACATTTTTACAGAAGACGCTGCAACCCCTTCTGATGGGTTCTATGTAGACGTTGACATCAACGAGTAGGATAAAGACCCAGGTGGTGACCCTGAGCTTGTGAAGGACCACGTAGTATAGTTAGGCTTTCCAAGCCTCTTTTAATTTACTAGTTGTCTGTACTCAGACAAGCTACTTCCGCTGCTGGTTTGTATGACTGTATGACTTGTATGTTGGGTCGTGAGACCCGTACCTTTGTGTATGTTATGTATGGCTCCCTGAGCCTTGAATAAAGTACTTGTGTCGTAGAGTCATGTTGTGATGCTTCGTTGTATTTGCACATATCGAGCATATTGTGTGTATGATTGAAATGCTTGATATGTGTGGGATCTGACTATCTAGTTGTTTATCTTTAGTAGCCTCTCTTACCGGGAAATGTCTCCTAGTGTTACCGCTGAGCCATGGTAGCTTGCTACTGCTCTGGAACACTTAGGCTGGCCGGCATGTGTCCTTCTTTGTTCCTGTGTCTGTCCCTTCTGGGAAATGTCACGCTTTGAGTACCGGAGTCCTGTTAGCCCGCTACAGCCCGGTTTACCGGAGTCCTGCTAGCCCAGTGCTACAGCCCGGACCCACTTGCTGATGACCGACACGTTCGAAGCTGGGTCATGGATGCCTGTCCCTGTAAGTCTGTGCCACTTTGGGTTTACGACTAGTCATGTCAGCCCGGGCTCTTTATCATATGGATGCTAGCGACACTATCATATACGTGAGCCAAAAGGCGCAAACGGTCCCGGACAAAGGTAAGGCGACACCCGTGGGGATACCGTGCGTGAGGCCGCAAAGTGATATGAGGTGTTATCGGCTAGATCGATGTGACATCGAGTCGGGGTCCTGACAGCGTTGGCATCAGAGCCGGACTGCCTGTAGGTTCTCCAAGCCAAACTGGTCGATGTTGAGTCTAGAAATTCTTTAGTAATATGTAGGGGAATTGTTTGTGGGATGGAACGTAAGGCTCTTTTACTCCTTTATCTTATGACATTCTGATCTGAGTCGGTCCATTCTTCTACCGGGGGTTAAGGAATTAGGATCTATTCTCTCTATCAGGATCACGTGTTACTAATCAGTAGTACCTCATAAGATTGATGGATACAAGCCTAGTTCAGTTCTACTACCACATTATGTTGTTAGAATGGATTCAGAACTTTGATATGATGATGTTGAGTGTGTATGAAATCCTTTGTCAAATGTCTCAAAATCCTTCTTGAGCATTTACAGCTGTTATGCTGCCAAAATTTCGCTAGAAATTCTAATGCCTTTGCATTACGATTGTGCTTTCAGATGGCCACTCGCGACCTCAATCAAGTGGTTCGCCTGACTCGATGCCTAGATGTACCCGGCCATACTGCTAAGTTGGTCAGGGTAATGACTGAGGCTGGATACCGCTGGTATCCTGAGTACACGGTCGAAGAGCAATTCCGAGACTTTAATCAAAGCCAGTATCTCTGCACTGTCAGGATATTTCCATCTTATCCTGGATCCACCGAGCCTCTTCACTGCTCCTATGGACTCGGGGTTACTATTGAGATGGCTGTGCAGGACGCCGCCTACTCTATGATGACCATTATGCGAGTCAGATCTGGTCTATTTCGGGACTCTGATTTCCGGTATATGCCAGGATCACTTCCGGGAGCACAAGGGTATCTCCAGGCTATTTATGCTGACCCCACCCAGGAGGATTCACGGACTCGCACCACTGCTGAGATGCTCGAGGATAAGGACCGTGAAAATCGGGCCTTAAGATTAGAGCTCTTCAATACCCGTGCTGACCACTGGGCCACTTTGACTCGGTTCGCACCGGCGGTGCAAGCTGGATTCTCAGATATGCGCGATCTCTATCCTGTGAGATCTGCTCTGCCAGACGTGATGGTTTGGCGTGATGTAGGAGGCATCACCCCACCTCGCGGGCCCCGCAGGCCACCGTTTGTTGGTCCAAGGCCTCATCCTAGCCCCTATGGTCCACAAGCTTCGCGAGATCGTCTGTTTCCGGATGATCATGTTGAGCTCCCAGGCTATGGAGGTGACTTCTACGAGGACTACTACGGATCGGTCTGAGTTGGTGGTAGTATCACTAGTTCGCACTAGCTGTGTCGTCTATCGTCCCGCGTGACTCGTGGGATATGACCTAGTTTGTACTCCTTCCGGAGGTGTAGAAAAATAATGTATAGGAGCTTGGAATGCCTCCGATGAGATGTAATCCTCTTTTCACCGTAATAGTACTTGTTTGGTCTTGAACTAAACCCTGTATGGTGTGTATGACGATGGAATAAAGAAGCAGTTTCTGTATCTACCATGTCATACGGATGATCATCTTGCATTTCGAGTTATTCCCTACATTTTACCCTATGTCGGAATTTTATCATCCTGACTAAATCATTGTCTTGTTTACCTAGGATGGTCAACACGCGCGCTAACCCTGCTTCTCAAGAGCAGGCCGAAGGCAGTGAAGCCAGGGATGTAAATCTGCCTCATCCTCCTTCACTAGCCGAGGTTATGATGGAAGCTGAGAGAAACAAGCGGGAGACCAACCGTTTGTTGGAGCGTATTGAACAGAACACAGCACACCATCAGAGGACTAACGTGGTGTCACTCAGTGATTTCATCAAATTACATCCACCCACGTTCCACCACTCTGTCGAGCCCCTCGACGCTGATGACTGGCTTCGCAGTATCTCTCATAAACTGCGTTCCGCGCTGGTAGCGGAGGCTGACAAGGTCACCTTTGCTGCATATCATCTTGAAGGCCCCGCCAGTCTATGGTGGGAGAATTATGGAGCTATGCGCCCAGCGGGCCATGTCACTACTTGGGCTGAGTTCAGTGAGGCTTTCCGTGAACATCATATTCCGGAGGGTCTCATGGACCGTAAACGTGAAGAATTTTGCAGTTTCACCCAAGGCCGACTTTCTGTGGATGCTTACAGCAGGGAGTTTGGTAATCTCGCACGATATGCAACTGAGGAAGTGTCTACCGATGCCAAGAAGCAAGCAAGGTTCCGTAAGGGCCTTAGTCCTGAGCTTCGCCGTGACCTCCGTCTGCATGAGTGCACAACTTTTCAGAAACTTGTCAACAAAGCCATCAGTGCCGAAACTGGTCAGACTGACTACGACGCAACACGCAAGCATGGCCGTGACATGGGTTCCTCATCCGGTGCTGGTTCTCAGAAGCGCCGCGTGTGGGTACCCAACACCGCCTTGCCACCCAGGTTCACACCGAGGCCATCTTTCCAGGCGCCTCGCCCTGTCCAACAGTCTGCACCGGCCAAGCCCTATGGGGGTCCAACTAACAATGCTCCTCCACGTACCAGTTCTGTGACTTGTTTCAAGTGTGGGGAATCTGGTCACTATATGCGTGAGTGTCCCCAGACCAACCCAAATCAATCTGCTAAAGCTGTTGGCCGTGGCAAGCCGACAGGAAAAATATTCCACGCCAAGCCGGTCACCGCTTCACGTGGCCATGTCAACTGTATCTCTGCCGAAGAAGCTCAAGAGGATCCCAACGTCGTTCTCGGTACGCTTCTTGTTAATTGCCACCCGGCATCTGTTCTTTTCGATACAGGAGCCTCTCATTCTTTTATATCCGAAAGTTATGCTCGTTTGCATAACGTTGCATTCTGTAACATGCCATCTACTATGGAAATTTCTACCCCTGGTTCTAGATGGCAGACCTCTAGGGTAAGTTATGGAAATGAAATCCAAGTCGACAGACTTGTTTTCCTCGCGTCTTTGATAGCCCTTAAATCTTCAGATATTAATATCATTCTGGGTATGGACTGGATGTCGGCTCATCATGCCCAAATCGATTGCTTCTCTAGGACTGTCCAACTCACCCATCCTTCGGGAAAGATAGTCAATGTCTTGACCCGAATAGCCAAGCGACAATTATATTCTCTTAACGCCAGCCCTTTGCCAGACCTTGAGGACGTTCCGGTAGTCCGTGACTTCCCGGATGTCTTTCCAGAGGAATTGCCAGGTGTTCCACCTGACAGGGATGTTGAGTTTGTAATAGACCTCATTCCAGGAACCGTTCCGATTGCTAGAAGACCTTATAAGATGGCACCCCTAGAACTAGCCGAACTTAAGAAACAACTCGATGAGTCCTTGAAAAAGGGTTTCATCCAACCTAGCTCTTCTCCGTGGGCTTGCCCCGTCCTATTCGTCAAGAAGAAGGATGGTACGGACCGGATGGTTGTAGATTACCGACCTGTCAATTTGGTCACAATCAAGAACAAATATCCGCTTCCCAGGATCAACGACCTGTACGATCAGCTCGCTGGATCCTCAGTCTTCTCCAAAATGGATTTGAGGTTGGGCTACCATCAAATCAAAATCAGAAACGGGGACATTCCTAAAACGGCCTTTGTTACTCGTTATGGCCAATACGAGTACACCGTCATGTCCTTCGGTTTAACCAACGCTCCAGCCACCTTTTCTCGGTTAATGAACTCAATCTTCATGGAGTATTTGGATAAATTCGTCGTGGTTTACCTCGATGATATACTCATCTACTCCAAGAATGAGGAAGAACATGCCGAACATCTAAGGCTAGTGTTGCAGAAACTTCGAGAGCATCGCCTTTATGCCAAATTTTCCAAATGTGAATTCTGGTTGCCAGAAGTGACCTATCTGGGTCATGTAATATCTGGTAAAGGTATTGCTGTTAACCCTGAGCGAGTTCAAGCCGTCCTTAATTGGACTCCACCTGAATCGGTCAAGCAAGTTCGGAGCTTTCTAGGCTTAGCGAGCTATTGTCGTCGCTTTGTCGAGAACTTCTCCAAGGTTGCTAAACCTCTAACCGAACTCCTCAAGAAAGATAAGAAGTTCGAGTGGACTCCACAATGTGAGCACAGCTTTCAGGAACTGAAAAGACGCCTGACTTCTGCTCCCGTACTGGTACCGCCAGACTTCTCTAAGGACTTTGTTATCTACTGCGACGCCTCGCGACAAGGACTAGGTTGCATTCTCATGCAAGATCGACACGTAATTGCCTATGCTTCACGGCAATTGCACCCACACGAGGAGAATTATCCTACCCATGATCTAGAGCTTGCAGCCGTAGTCTATGCACTTAAGACCTGGCGACATTACCTCCTCGGTAATCGTTGCGAAATATTCACTGATCACCAAAGTCTGAAGTACATCTTCACCCAACCGGATTTGAATCTCAGGCAAAGACGTTGGGTCGAGTTGATCACAGATTTCGACTTAGGAATAACCTACACCCCAGGGAAAGCCAACGTCATGGCTGATGCGCTAAGTCGTAAATCTTATTGTAACAATCTGATGTTACAACAAAGTCAACCGCTTCTCCATGAGGAATTTCGGAAGCTTAACCTTCACATTGTTCCTCAAGGATTTCTTTCCACCTTGGTGGCGAAACCTACTCTTACGGATCAAATCATTGCTGCCCAGAAGCGAGATAAGGGAATAGTTAAGATCAAGGAGAACATTGCTAGCGGAGGTGCTAGTTGTTTCTCCACAAATGATCATGGTGTTGTGTACTTTGAGAACCATCTAGTGGTTCCCAAGAACCAGCATCTACGGCAGTTGATCCTTAAGGAGGCTCATGAATCCCCTCTCACTATTCATCCCGGTAGTACTAAGATGTATCAGGACCTACGCCAGAGGTTCTGGTGGACTAGGATGAAGAGAGAAATTGCTCAGTATATTGCTAATTGCGACGTCTGTCGTCGTGTAAAAGCAGAGCATCAACGGCCTGCTGGCACCCTTCAACCCCTAGCTATTCCTGAATGGAAATGGGATAAAATTGGTATGGATTTCATTACCGGTTTTCCCAGGACTAAGAGAGGGAATAATGCTATCTTCGTCATGGTCGATCGTCTTTCCAAAGTAGCCCATTTCTTACCTGTTCGTGAGAGTATAACCGCTAGTCAGCTGGCAGACTTATACATCTCCCGAATAGTGTCTCTCCATGGTGTTCCTTTGGAAATTAACTCGGATCGAGGAAGTCTTTTCACCTCTCGATTTTGGGAAAGTTTCCAAAATGCTATGGGAACCCGTCTCTCCTTTAGCACCGCCTTCCACCCTCAGTCGAGCGGTCAAGTGGAACGCGTCAACCAGATTATGGAAGACATGCTTCGAGCCTCTGTTATCTCATTCGGAATGGACTGGGAAAAGTGCCTTCCATTTGCCGAATTCGCTTACAACAACAGCTATCAAACTAGCTTGGGTAAAGCCCCTTTTGAAGTTCTCTATGGACGACGGTGTCGAACACCCCTTAACTGGTCAGAGACCGGGGAAAGACAATTCTTTGGCCCGGATATGATTCAGGAAGCAGAAGAACAAGTTCGCATCGTTCGTGAAAAGTTGAAAACAGCCCAATCTCGTCAAAAGAGTCAATATGACCGAAAACATAAGGCTATGACTTTCGAGGTTGACGAGAAGGCTTATCTTCGGGTCACCCCTCTGAAGGGAACCCATCGTTTCGGTATCAAAGGCAAATTGGCTCCTCGTTACATTGGACCTTTTCGCATTCTTGCCAAACAAGGAGAAGTTGCCTACCAGTTGGAACTACCTCCGCATCTCTCCAGAGTCCACGATGTCTTCCACGTTTCCCAACTCAGGCGTTGCTTCTCGGATCCTATCCGTGAAGTGGACCACGAAACGCTTGATCTCCAGGATAATCTTACATATCGAGAGTACCCCATTCGTATCCTCGATCAGGCCGAGCGTACCACTCGACGCCAGAACATCAAGTTCCTCAAAGTACAGTGGTCGCACCATTCTGAGGATGAAGCAACTTGGGAAAGGGAGGATCGTCTTCGACTTGAGTATCCCGCCTTCTTCCCGGAGGAACCCAAATCTCGGGACGAGATTCTTTTGAGTGGGGGTGAGTTGTCACATCCTAGTTAGCCATGCATTAGAGTGTTGCATCATGTTTACTTTTTCATCAGAAACTTGAAATGGGGATGACAGAACCCCCAGTCCCCTCTGAAACCAACTAGGGTTTACTAAAAACTTTTTCAATGAACCTGAAATGCCCTTCTAAAATGCCCATCATTTTTGTCTTGGTTCAGAACCCCTGCCAAAAGTGGTGCACATTTTCCTAGGCCATCTTAGGGTTTTTGAATTAAATCATAAATATTTGAATTTGGGCATTTAAAATTATATAAAATATTTAAATGCTCAAATACCTCCAAACTAAAATGTTTCATGTTGGAAATAATCCAACTATGGACCAGGAGTAAATTGGTGATTTTTGAAGTTGCCTAGGTATTTTATTAAATTCAACAAAGTTGCAGATATATTAAAAAAAGAAACAGAAACAGAAAAAAAGGGGAAACTTACCTGGCGCCACCGCAGGCCCACCAGCCAGCCCACCTGGCCGGCCCAGCCCGGCCACCGCTCCAGCGAGCTGCTTGGCTCGCCAGGCAGGCAGCCAAGGTGCTCGGTGGCGGCACCGCAGCTCGCCACGCAGCTGCTCGCCGCCTCGCCGCCTCCCTCGCCCGGCTAACGCCGTGGATCGGCCTCCCTCTCTCCCCCGAACCCCCCAGACACCCCCTCTCCTCTCCAGCTCCTCCCCCTCGCACGCCCCAGCCATGGCCGACGCCATCGCCGCCACCCCCTCGGCGTAGCCACGCCCTCCGACCACCCCACGCCGTCTCACCGTGTCCAGGAGCTCCGCCGCTGTCCACTTCATCGAGCAGCCGAGCCCCGAGCGCTCGCAACGCCCGAGACCACCGCACCGACCTCGCCCGAGCTCACCATCGCCGGAGATCCCCTTCAACGCCATCGTCGCTCCGGTCCATCTCCGGCCGCACCAAGGACTCCGTCGCACTCACTGTGAGCTTAGCCATCTTCCCCTCCCTTCCGTTCTTGCTCCCGAGCCGTGTAGCAACCTCCCGGAGCTCAACCGCACCCACCGCCGTGGACCTCGTCGCCGACGTGCTCCCGGTCATCCTCCGGCCACAACATGGTGTCCATCTTACTCACCAAGTTCCGCAACACCTAGCTAGCTACTCCACGAGCCTCACCGACCCCTCTAGCGCCAAGTTCACCTCCGACCGAACCCCGGTGGCCGCCAAAGTCGTCGCCGGCGCCAACTCCGGCCACCCCGACCCCAACGGACTCCGCCAAGAGCTGCGGTTTGTCCTCAGCTCCCCTCCGGTGGTCTCCGCGGCCCATTTGGTGGCCGCAATGGCCAAAACCACTTCTGCCGCCGCGTCGGGCTCGCCGGCGGCTAAACGCCGGTGGAGCCGACCCGGGTTTGACCACGGGTGGGCCCTGGTTGACTCCTCTGAGTCAATGACAGGTGGGGCCCAGCCCTGTTAATTAACAGGATTAGTTTTAATTAAGTTTTAATTAAAATAATCACCCTGACATGCGGGACCCACTGTCAGGTTTGACCCAGACCTGTTCCGTTGACCTGCTGACGTCACACTGACGTCAGGCTGACGCAGTAATTGATTTCCTGGATTTAATTTAAATCAGGAAATTCCAGAATATAATTTAAACTTCAAAAATTCATAACTTTTATTCTGTAACTCCAAATTGGACAAATTATATATGAAAAATGATCAGAAAAATCCAATCTATCCATCTGTACTATTTTCATGCATGATCAAACAAGTTAAATTGATGTTTCAAGCAGAACAAGGAAAAGCACTTTAAAAGGCCATATTTGAATTTGAAACTTGAATCCTTGATTCAAATTTGTTCAAACCCTTCTGGTTTTAGTTGCATTAGCCCAATACACTCATTTTGCCATGTCTCATGCATGCATCATATTGTTGCATACTGTTTGGTAATATTTGTGTATCGGTGCTCTCTGCGGCAGGTTCTGTCTCCGAGGGATACCGTGATTACCCTAACGAAGAACCGTATCAGTGCATCGAACCATCAGGCAAGCAACCAACCATTTGATCATGTCGATACAATCCCATGTTCTCGCTCCTGCTCTCTTTTACTGCATTAAGACAACGCGATTCAAACTGCTGTGTGCTACGGTAGTTGAACCCATTTCCTCTGCATGACCTGTCATTGCCACAGTAACTAGATGAAACCCACTAGCATGTGTAGGAGTTGTCTGAGCCATATGTATGTGTTGTTCCTACCTTGCTATGCCTGCTATGCTTAGAGTCGTGTCAGGTCTGGTTCATCGGGGTGATGGGCTAGAGTGAAATGATTATGTCGGTAATGAGAGTAGTGTGGTGAACACGATTTGGTAAAGGTATCGATGAGAGGCCATGTAGGAGTACATGGTGGGTTGTTTCATTGAAGCCGACCTTAAGCACTGAGATCTGTATGCGTGATTTAAGATACAGCTACTACCATGCATTGGGCCCTGAAATATGACCCCGCTCGACTTCTTATTCACCCTAGCTCTCTGTCCAGGAGTTGCAAGTAGTTTCTGGTGTTTGTAGCCTACTGGAGGCCGTGGACAGCGCTGACCGTAGGGGTGGGCTATGATGCGGTAGGTACGTGGCCGGGTGTACCGAATACCCGTTAGGTATCTCGGGAACCCTGTTCACATCGTTCGGGGCCGTATGGGAAACCTCGGCCGGACTCCCTGCGGATGGAACCTGGATAGGCGATAAACCTGGACTAGAGGCTTAGGTGTTTAGGTAGGTCGTGGTCTACACCCACGTCGGCTTTCGCTTGAAGTCTGCCGAGCACATGTCGTGTGCAGACGCTAAGTGGTGGAAACATGTATGAAGAAGTACACCCCTGCAGGGTTATCATAATCTATTCGAATAGCCGCGTCCGCGGTAAAGGACTACTTGGTTGCCTATACAGTTCATAGACAAGTAAATGGATACTGCTAAAAGCCTCAAGATAAGTGTGAGTGCCGAGGATGGCTCTTCCGTAGGAAGACGGAGGTGGATCCTCGGTAGTGTATTGAAGTGGTGAGTAGTGGACTCGTGTGCGCAAAACCATTTCAAGTTGGAGTATCGTAGGATAGTTTAGCCAAGAGTCAAAGCTGGCTTGCTGCAATAACTCCACCAACCCTTCTTGATAATATGCATGTATGTAGGTTCTGATGTAAGTCTTGCTGAGTACCTTTGTACTCATGTTGCTATAATCTACATTTTTACAGAAGACGCTGCAACCCCTTCTGATGGGTTCTATGTAGACGTTGACATCAACGAGTAGGCTAAAGACCCAGGTGGTGACCCTGAGCTTGTGAAGGACCACGTAGTATAGTTAGGCTTTCCAAGCCTCTTTTAATTTACTAGTTGTCTGTACTCAGACAAGCTACTTCCGCTGCTGGTTTGTATGACTGTATGACTTGTATGTTGGGTCGTGAGACCCGTACCTTTGTGTATGTTATGTATGGCTCCCTGAGCCTTGAATAAAGTACTTGTGTCGTAGAGTCATGTTGTGATGCTTCGTTGTATTTGCACATATCGAGCATATTGTGTGTATGATTGAAATGCTTGATATGTGTGGGATCTGACTATCTAGTTGTTTATCTTTAGTAGCCTCTCTTACCGGGAAATGTCTCCTAGTGTTACCGCTGAGCCATGGTAGCTTGCTACTGCTCTGGAACACTTAGGCTGGCCGGCATGTGTCCTTCTTCGTTCCTGTGTTTGTCCCTTCTGGGAAATGTCACGCTTTGAGTACCGGAGTCCTGTTAGCCCGCTACAGCCCGGTTTACCGGAGTCCTGCTAGCCCAGTGCTACAGCCCGGACCCACTTGCTGATGACCGACACGTTCGAAGCTGGGTCATGGATGCCTGTCCCTGTAAGTCTGTGCCACTTTGGGTTTACGACTAGTCATGTCAGCCCGGGCTCTTTATCATATGGATGCTAGCGACACTATCATATACGTGAGCCAAAAGGCGCAAACGGTCCCGGACAAAGGTAAGGCGACACCCGTGGGGATACCGTGCGTGAGGCCGCAAAGTGATATGAGGTGTTATCGGCTAGATCGATGTGACATCGAGTCGGGGTCCTGACATGTGGGTACAGTGTACTAACCTCTGCAGAGTGTATATTAAATCTATCGATAGCCGCGCCCCCTGATAAGGGCCCAGTTCGTGTTGGTCACACTGTGAGTCAACAGTAATAAGAATAATGTGCTTAATAACAATGAGATAAGTTGGTTGTGATCACTGTAAGTTTCACGGGCCAAGTGTTGGTCGTGGTTGTGATTGCCTTAAGGATCATGGGCCAATTAATGGTCGTGGTTGTGATCGCCGTAAGGATCACGGGACAAATAATGGTCGTGGTTGTGATCGTCGTAAGGATCACGGGCCAAGTGTTGGTCGTGGTTGTGATCGCCGTAAGGATCACGGTTTGAGACCGAGTGTTAGTCGTGGTTGCGATCGCCGGAAAGATCACCATGGTATCGAGGATACCAAGTTGTTGTATATTCATGATGTTGTGCGAGAATCGTGGGTAAAAATCAAGATCCTAGTGGTCATTTAATGATTACTACGGTATTATTTATACCAAGCTTGATTCGATCCTGAGATGATCGTGTGTTGTCCGAGGTTGGTAAGTGATGCATGTGTTGGTTACCAGGTAACCCAAGCGGAATAAGTGGTGCATGTAGTGTCATCATATTGCATGCTAGTATCATCATGTCATGCTCATATTATTCTAGCTGTATCATGTTTATGTTGGCCATGCCATGTTATTCTGATGATATCATGTTAATTTCTGCTTAACCTATAATTGCCTTGCTATTGTTTGTCTTGAATGCTTTTGGTTATTGGGAGCTTGCAAGTACATTCAATGTACTGACCTGGCGTGTCATGCCAGTTTGCAGGTCATTCCGGATTTGATTGCTTGTTTGTCGTGGAGTCCTCGTTTGCAAGCTAGGATAAGCATTCTAGCCAGAGTCCATGCGGAGTGGATTTCACCACCGTCGTCGTTGTTCCGCTACTAGAGTTCTTCCACTGCATCGTGTTGTTCTGCTGAGCAACAGTGGCAGGCGTAGTGTCGCCGTGCCGATGTAACCCTTGTACCCAAATAGATTGTAATGAAGTGCTGGTTTGTTCTATGCTAAGTAGTGCTGTATTCCAGAAGACTTCATCTTGTTCTCTAGGCTGGAATACGGGGCGTTCCGGTTTTCTCTGAGCCGGGGTGCCACAGGAAAGGCTTGCCGGCCTATGCCCATGATGTGACACAGGCGGTTCATTTAATGCACCTTGTCCTGTCTGCAGACTTAGGTATGATAGCCCCGTGGTTATCTAATCACTAGATAATGACTGTTTTGCCATTGTGGTAACCCCTTGACCTATAAAAGGAGGGTTGTGGCAAACATAGAAAGGATTCGAACCTCTGTATACTCATATGCGCGTAGCTGCTCTCGTCCCAAGGCGACCTTGCCGGGCTAGAGCACTGCGTCTCCACCACGGTCCTCTCATCTATCCACCAAAGCAGGAGTAGGGTCTTATGCCTCGCGACGACCTGAACCTGGGTAAAAACTGCTCGTGTCATTGTTGCCATGCTGCTCTATGCCCTCCGCTCTTTGTGTAACGTGATCTTCCACCTTGCCGAACCACAAGGGGCGATGGTCCCATAGGTGCCGATGTTATACCATGAAATCTTTTGCGCGCCAGGTAGGGGGTAAAGCTTGCGTGAACCCGAGGGTATAAGTAGCGCGTCATCTTCATCATCATTTACTTCATCAACGGCTTCATCATCCATGGCGCCAAGAAGAACCCGGTGTTACAGCTCACCCGTCCACCTCGAAGGTCCCTTTGAATGCGGCCACCGATACCATGGGGGCTATGGGGACATACAGGGATGTGGACACCGTGGGGGACGTGACCGGAGCATGTAGCATCATCACTGTTCCCCCTGCGGCCGAAATGAGAGCGGGAGGCACCGGAGGAGTATAGCGCTAGTAGCATCCCAACAGTCATTCTCCACAAGATGCGGGTGGAGAGATTATTCTGTCTCTGCCTCTCCACCCCATCGAAGGAGCAGCCGTAGCAATGAGCTCACTCAGGGGCGAACTGCAATCCTATAACCACATTTCCCCTATTTCCGCCTTCCTTTCCAAGTTCAAACCTTCACTCCTTGCTTTTTGTGCCGGGTCCTCGCCACGATCCTCCTTCACGCTACTCAGCCTGGTCGATCTAGGCAGGTAATCCACACCTAACCCCCATCCTCCTCCACCTTCTACATCCCACATGCCCCGACCGCCAGCGCGACACCTTCCACCTGAATAACCGACCCATCCTCCAAATAAGCACCGCCCTAAGGAGGATTTGGCAGCGGAGAACCAAATCACAGCCGCACATGCAGATGAGGTCACGATGGCTGCCATTCATGCCGACCCCCAGATCTTGGAGGAGCACATCCCAGTCGAGGACACCCTCGACGTCTCGCGCGCTAATGACGCGACGGCTTATTTTAAAGACAGCTCATGGCGTTTTCTCGAGGCCACCATCGGTGCCTTTGACAAAGACTACGATGTGTTTTCTCAGCGTGCCCATGCTTAACTCAACTCGAGAGCCAGTAGGTTGGTGCCCGAAGCGGCTCAGGCAACTCAACACTATGAGGAGGGCACACACGATGTGGAGTCCTCCCCCTCTTCCAAGTCTAAGGAGCCAATCATCATCGATATCTCCGACGATGAGGAGCAGCTTGTCTTATTAGCTCACTATAAGGACCTATGTTCAGTTAGCTAGCTACATCTGTTAAGCATGTTCGGTTTACCTGTTGCATGTGCTGCTGCTGCCTTTCCTTAACAAATTCTAGTGAATTGCCCTATGTACTTTTACCATGCAATCTGATCCTCTAGTGTATATGTTCTATACGTCATGCAATGTGGCGCTCACTTATTAACTGTTTCGTTAATTTGTTGTTGTGTTCAGTTAACTGTTTGGTTCAATTCTCCAATGTGATGTTCAATTCTTCTGGGTGCAATTTTGTATTGTCTTCCATGTGAGAAATAAATTGAGTTTGGTTGTACAAAATACATTAGAAACAAATACAATTTATATATTCCCAAGTTGTCAAGCATCCTTGGTTTGGTTAACTGTCTGATCTTCTAGTATGTTATATATTGTGCAATGTGGTGCTCAGTTATTGTTTGGTTCATTTGTTGTGGTGCTTAGTTAACTGTTTGGTTGAATTCTTCAATGCGATGTTCAATTGTTGTGGGTGCATTCTTTGTTGTCTACCATGTGTGAAATAAATCGAATTTGGTTGTACTAAATACATGAGAAACAAATTGAATTGCTATATTTCCAAGTTGTTAAGCATGCTTGGCTTGGTGAACTGTCTGATCTTCTATTTGGAGTGTGTTATATTGCGCAATGTGGTGCTTAGTTAATGTTTGGTTCATTTTTTGTGGTGCGTAGTTAACTGCTTGGTTCAATTCTGCAATACGATGTTCAATTGTTGTGGGTACTATTTTGTATTGTTATGCATGTGGGGGAATAAATTGTATCTGGCTATAGGAAATACATGAGAAACATATACAATTGCTATATTTCCTAGTCTTAATCATGCTTGGTTTGGATAAATGGCTTTTCCATGTGGCTCGAATTAATCTGTTGAATCTGCAATGTGTTTATTTTTCATCAACATATTTAACTAATATTATGCCAACCCTCACTTAACCTGATCAATAACTATCGTATATGTGTTGCAAAGAAACAATGGGAAGTAGTGAGGTTTACAATCGAGGTTTGCACATGCATGGTCCTTTGTCTAATAGAACATTATTGAGCAATTGCCGGAACCATTCTAATATTTAGGTTTTTAACAATTTGGTCTTGCACATGTAGGTCCTGCTGTCAAAGGTTTTGACTCACTATTTGACCCTTTTTGCATATGTGGAAATGAGTTGTCCATGAATATCAGTCAAGTCAAGAAACTCAGAAAGATTGTTAGGATAAAGAAACTAGCGACGAAAAACAATAAGATCTTTGTGTGCACAACGAAGAAGGCATCACTGCACTACAAGATGGTACTAACTATTATACCTTGTCTTTTTAATTCCTTTGCGCCATTTCCAAATTTAATAAAGATATTTATGCATGTCCTTGTTTCTAGGCCTTTCCAAAGCAGTTCACTAATGATTACCTGTCAAACCACATGTATGGTCAGGAGGCGATGAAGGTATTCATACAACACCCAAGATGGAATTCAATAGAGTCCCACGAATCAATCGACAAAAGCAAGAAACGAGGTTGTTCGGCAAGGCTACGGTCTAAATTTTTGTTCCTTTGGAGTTAAATATGAAAATAAAGGCGCTCCGCATTTAGAATGGCATACTGCCGGGGGGGGCAGCAGTGGGAAATCTTGGACAATGGACGAAAGCCCGATCCGGCAATATCGCGTGAGTGAAGAAGGGAAATTCCGCTTGTAAAGCTCTTTCGTCGGGTGCATGATCATGATAGGACTCGAGGAAGAAGCCCCGGCTGACTCCGTTCCAGCAGCCATGAGCAGAAATTGTTGACTTTAGAAAGGTTCAATGTCGGTGTCAAAACCGGCGGATCTCGGGTAGGGGGTCCCGATCTGTGCGTCAAGGCAGATGGTAACAGGAAGCAAGGGACACAGATGTTTACCCAGGTTCGGGCCCTCTCGATGGAGGTAAAACCCTACTTCCTGCTTTATTAATATTGATGATATGGGTAGTACAAGAGTAGATCTACCACGAGATCGTAGAGGCTAAACCCTAAAAGCTAGCCTATGATGGTATGAATGTAATTGTGATCGGCCTTTTAAGGTTCAACCTCTCCGGTTTATATAGACACCGGAGAGGGCTAGGGTTTACATGGAGTCAGTTACAAGGAAGGAAATATAATATCCAGATCGCCAAGCTTGCCTTCCACGCCAAGGAAGGTCCCATCCGGACACGGGCCGAAGTCTTGAGTCTTGTATATTCACGCTTCAATAGTCCGGACGCTGTACACAGTCCGGCTGTCTGGATACCCCGTAATTCAGGACTCCCTCAGTAGCCCCTGAACCAGGCTTCAATGACGATGAGTCCGGCGCGCAGTATTGTCTTCGGCATTGCAAGGCGGGTTCCTCCTCCGAATACTCCAAAGTAATTATCGAACACTCAAATTGTGTCCGGATCTGAAAAATGATCTTCGCATACCACCGTAGAGAGAATGAATATTTCACAAATGCAATCTGCTGATAACTTTTTCTGGTGACGTGACACATTATTATGATCGGATCCATTATTCGAACCGTTTCCCCACAACCAACTACAACGCATATTACGAGGTGGTTTCTATGACACTCTTGTCAAAGCAGAGATCGTGTCCCCTTATTACGGGATTCTCATAAATACAGGTATGGGTAATCTCACCACGCCATTAATCGTGGCGCATGGGAAACAAGCAATTCCCATCGGGCAAGTGGGGAGGTGCACCGCTTCCGGTGCCTCTATAAAGGGATAAGATTCCCCCATTTTCACCCGCGCCTTCTTCCTCCGTTGCCCACTCTTGCCCCCTCGAGCCCCAGCGCCCAAGCCCAAGTCTTCCCCGCACAGGTAAACTTGTCCGGAGCAGGAGGCAAGTGGGTGGCTTCCACCGTCAAGGAGAAGCATATCACAAATCTTCGGGCGGCCGGATACTTGGCTGCGGACATAGAGCACCGTCTACCAAACGCCGGGTAGGTCATTCCGACCCCAGGATCCCACGAGAGGGTCGTATTCATCGCCCACTACGTCCGTGGACTCGGATTTCCACTCCATCCCTTCGCCCGCGGGCTCATGTTCTACTACGGGCTAGATTTCCACGATCTAGCCCCGAATTTCGTCCTCAACATGTCGGCATTCATTGTCGTGTGTGAGTCCTTCCTCCGCATCCAGCCTCACTTTGGCCTATGGCTGCAAACTATCTGCGTGAAGCCGAAGGTGGTAAGGGGCCAGCAGGCGGTGTGTGGAGGAGCCATGGTGGGAAGAATGCCCAACATCACATGGCTCGACGGATCCTTTGCGGAGACCGTAAACAGATGGCAATCGGGGTGGTTCTATATCACCGAGCCGCGTGGCGCCGACTGGGCAGCGGCCCCGAGTTCCGATCCGGAGCCCCCATGCGGCTCACCTCCTGGGAGAAGAAGGGCCTGTCCTGGGGCGATTCCACGGAGCTGGCCGGAGTCCAAACATGTGTCAAAAGCATGAAGGCGAAGAACATCAAGCTTGTCACCATGATCCAGGTCATGCTCGTTCACTGGGTCCTGCCCTGCCAGAGGCGGGCAGTCAATCTGTGGGAGTTCGTCCCAACCGAGCACCAGACGCTCCAGAGGCTCTACGACATGACGCACAAAGGCGCATGGAACATGCTGTTCAAGGCCTCTGAAGCGCCTCCTCCAACATCCGAGGACCACGGGCTTCACGCCGCGCGGGCTCCTAGGCCAGTGAGTTCTTGGACTGACTTCGGACCCATTTCTCCCCGATATATTCATGGGAGGGCCTTAAGTAGTTGTGTATATTTTCTTCAGGACTATGTGGAGACAGCGGAGCAGGTCCACTGTCCGGCTCCACTGCCCGAAGGCCCAGCGGATGATCTCCTGACGGAGATGCTGGTCCCGGCACTGTACAAGGTGCCGGAGAAGAAGGCCGAGAAGAAGGCCCCGGGGATCCGAAAGGGTATCCGGCGTAAGGTCGTGCCAGAAGCCTCGTCCGAAGACGACGAGGCAGACTCCTCCCACGAAGGGGAGGAGGAAGAAGAAGAAGACGCCCCATCCGGAGAGGATGACAGGCCCGGCGGAGCGGACCGGGGGGGGGGGCGGAAAAGGTCCTCGGCGCAGGGCTGTCATTCCCCTGTCGTCCGATGAGGACGAGTCGGATTCCTCCCGCGGAGGCAGGGGGAGAAGAAGAGAAAAGCTGCCCCAAGAGGGGAGGCTGGGGCGCCCAAGAAGGGGTAGGGGCCCCTAACGGACTACTCCGCCACGGCCGCTCTCAGCGAAGAGGGGTGGCTGCCCAGGGGGAAGCCCCTAGCGCGATCATAAGTGTCTGCATTCTATCATGACTTCACTTCACAGTCTTTGTATTTACAATGCCGAACATATGTGCAGTCCGGCTAGGGATCACCCCGAGGTATCCTCCTCCAGGTCCCTGAGCAATTCGGAGATGAATTCGCTTTCGACGGCCACTACTCCTCAACCCGCGGACGACACAGAGGTGCTGTCCCAAAGGCTCCCAGAGCGGGGGGGGGGGGCTGACTCTGGAGACGCCCCGAGGAGGGGTCCCAGAAGTCGGACACGCGGGGTTCAAGATCCCCGCGGATCATGTTGATGAGAGCCATGGCCAGCCAAGCTCTCAACCGAACACAATTCCGGAACCTTCGATGGTTCCGGACTCAGGCGGGCGACCCCTCGCTAGGGAGGGCGAGCCGTATGTGTCGCGGACTTCCGTTGCACATGAGGCACCGGTTGGTCCGCTGGAAGCGCTTTGCGGCGCTTCCCTGGATGAGGGGCACCATACACTTATGAGTACGGTGATTCAGAAGGTTTCGTCCGCCTAAAGGGGACTAACCGAAGCTTGCACCAGCCTCCTAACAGGCTTCGAGGTAAGTAATAAATATGTGCAAAATTACGACCTGATAGGTAGTACCCCTGATACTCTGTTTGGCATTCGGAAAGAAAAGCCGAGCAGAGGGTCAATTACAATCCGCAGGAGTCTAATCATAAGTATTATTGTGAATAAGCAGGTTGTGCTGCTTGCTGCTGCTGCCCGTACTGCCGAGGTTGCCCATCTGAAGCGGGACCTAGAGCAGGCGCAGGGAGAGCTCGACCTCACAAAGAGGCAGCTCGAAGAGAACAAGGGTAAGTAATTCCCGCTCTTATGCATTTAAGGATAGGCAAAATTGGTCGGTCTAACATCTAAGTGTCGTGATCGTGTAACAGGGGACACCGCCGAAGTGGTCTCCCTGAAGAAGGCGCTGTCCGAGGCCGAAGACAGGGCGGCCTCGGAGTGTAAGGAGCGCGAGAAGCAAAGTGCTAGGGTGGGTGAGGTACAGCGAGAGCTCCAGGACCTCCGCAAGAAATGCGAGTCCGTGGAGCATGATCTGAAGGCAAAAGAGGCCGAGCTTGCGAAGGCCCTTATGAGTTTAAAAGACGCCAAGGCCGAAGCCGAGAAGGCATAGCAGGAGATCCAGGAGGCCAAGAAGATAGCAGCGGGTAAGAAGTTCTTTATGCAGAGAAAACATGTGGAGGAGGCATTTCTTTTATTTACGCGAATTCGGAGCTCTCCACGGGCATTCGCAGATCTGCCACGCAGCCTATCAGACGCTGCGGAATTCTATCGTGCCCAGGAGGGGAACTCAACGAAGAAGTTGTTCCGGTCCCAATATGCTGGGGCCGAACACCTGATGCCTCTGAGTGACCAACTGCAGCAGTCGATCGAACTCCATAGGGCGGCCAAACTGGCTATGAAAGGTTTCATAGTACGGATGTGGCCTGGTGAGCTCATGCCCAGTAGCTACTTCGGCCTGATCAAGCGGATGGTGGATGCCTGCCCGCGGCTTGAGGTGATCAAGCGATCCGTGTGCATCGAGGGTGCCTGCCGGGCCCTTGCCCGCGTCAAAGTGCATTGGGGCAAGATGGATGCGGAGAAGCTGGTCAAGGACGGGCCGCCGGAGGGCAAGGCGCATCGCCATCCCGAGCTGTACTATGATGGCGTTATGAAGGGTGCTCCTCTCGTGGCTGACGAATGTACCAAGGACACCATGTTTGAATGAATTCGCTTCTGTCGTGTTTGTATTTCAAGGAAGAAGTTACTTTGCGCTATGTAGCATTTTTGTTATTTAAAATGTTACCTTATGTGCGGTCGTTTATAAAATCCTAAAAGTAGGCCAGTCATTGGCTTCCGCCCCCACGTGACTAGTGCTGGGCTGTTTGTGGAAAACCCGGACACTCTTTATCCAATTGTTTGGTCCCTTAGGGAGGTGTTCGTCGCAGTGAATGAGGAAATCAGACTATGCGGCTTTATAACTTTCACTTAGCCATAGAAGTCTACAATTTTAAATATCGGTGAAGCCCCTAGCATCCGGAAGGCTGAATTGGAGCGCTATATACGCCTAGATCGGACAAAGCCGATTTATCGCCTAAAGCGGAAAATCTTTAAGGATTTTAGTACCTCTCGAACAGCGATCAGCTCTCGCCACATCATGCCGGTCAGTTTTTGGCTTTCTCTACTGAGGTGCTCGTCCGGAAAAACCGGGACACAGTCGCAGTAGTTCTCCCTGCTCTACCTTAGCTGATATGACGGAACGTAAGGCACCAAAACAAGGGAGCCGTGCTATCCCAACTATAGACCCAAGACATGATTCGGAGCTGATGCATATAATGCTATAAGTTCGGGGTGCCGCACTGTTTAAAGTGTTCGGACTTCATTTGCCATACTTCGGGGCGCCATCAGAAGCCCCTGGCAAACTAGCCGTACCAAGGTGTACGGATGCAATACCAAATAAACATTTATAAGAGAAAAATACTCAAATAAGGATAATAAGCTAACGCTATAAGTAATCTCCCATTGACGAAAATACGTTTAAGCGTATGTTTACAATGGATGCATTAAGAAGAGATAAAAATAGGACTATTTGACATGTCCTATCCAGGGGCAAGCTGTGTCCAGATAGATGAAACAGGTATAATGATCGTAAATAGATTCCACCTGGGTATATCCTTCTACGCACAACGTCTGTTGCCTCCTTGAATGTCCATTCCATATGAGTCCGGCAATTCAGCTCTTCTGAGGATGCTGCACTAATGCGGTGTCTTGAAATGTAAGAGGGAAAGGTTATGAAGGTATTCGGCGGTTACCCGTACTATCCTCTGAGTCGTTGATACGTCTCCGCCTATGCCCATGGTATCTTGAGTGCGTAATTGTGTACGTGTGGCACAAATGCTGCTTTGGAGGGGCTTGAGTGGAGGCCGGACTGCTAATCACGATCTTGACGTTCATGATGATCCTGTTGCGGGGTGCTCCGGACTCGTTTGACAGTTCTCGAAGCTGTCGCCGGGTTGGTTTGTCAGAGGAGGCCGCATTGTACTTCTGCTGGGAGGGCTGCCGTATGCTCTTCTGTTCGAAGGGAGCGGTCCATATTTCCGTTGACAGTGATGACCCCATGCGGTCCCGGCATCTTGAGCTTGAGATATGCATAGTGTGGCACCGCATTGAATCTAGCGAATGCGGTTCGTCCGAGCAGTGCGTGGTAGCCACTGCGGAAAGGGACGATGTCGAAGATTAGCTCTTCGCTCCTGAAGTTGTCTGGGGATCCGAAGACCACTTCCAGTGTTATAGAGCCCGTACAGCGGGCCTCTACCCCAGAAATTACACCTTTAAAGGTAGTTTTGGTGGGCTTGATCCTTGAAGGGTCAATGCCCATCTTGCACACTTTGTCCTGGTAAGGCAGGTTCAGGCTGCTGCCGCCGTCCATAAGGACTCGCGTGAGGTGGAATCCGTCAATGATTGGGTCTAAGACCAATGCGGCTGAGCCGCCATGGCGGATGTTGGTAGGATGATCTCTATGATCAAAGGTGATCGGACAAGCTGACCATGGATTGAACTTGGGGGCGACTCACTCCATTGCATAGACGTCCCGTAGTGCCCGCTTCCGTTCCCGCTTGGGGATGTGGGTGGCGTAGTTCATGTTGACCGTTTTCACCTAGGGGGGGGATTTCTTTTGTCCCCCCGTATTCGGACGCCAGGGCTCATCGTCATCGTCTCTGTGCAGCCCCTTGTCCTTGTTTTCGGCGTTTAGCTTGCCGGCCTATTTGAACACCCAGCAGTCTCTATTGGTGTGGTTGGCTGGTTTGTCCGGTGTGCCATGAATTTGGCACAACCGCTCTAGCATGCGGTCCAGACTGGACGGTCTCTGATTAATTCTTTTGAACGTCTTTTTCCGCTGTCCGGACTTAGGTCCGCTGAATCCGGCGTTGACTGCCGTGTCTTCAATGTTGTCGCCGTTGTTTCTTCTCTTATGTCTGTTGCGCCGTGGCTTGCCGTTAGCATCACGTCCGTCCGAAGTGCCGAAATGTGGCGTGGTACCGCTGCGACCCAACCAAATATCCTCACCCGCACAAAAACGGGTCATTAGGGTTGTGAGAGCTGCCATAGACTTGGGTTTTTCCTGGCCGAGGTGTCGAGCGAGCCACTCGTCGCGGATATTATGCTGTAAAGCCGCCAGGGCTGCGGCGTCCGGACAGTCGAATATTTGGTTCTTTTTAGTGAGGAACCGAGTCCAGAATTTCTGGGCTGACTCTCCGGGCTTTTGAGTAATGTGGCTCAGGTCATCAGCGTCCGGTGGTCGCACATATGTGCCCTGGAAGTTGTCAAGGAATGCATCTTCCAGGTTTTCGCAACTACCAATGGAATTTGCTGGCAGGCTGTTTAACCAATGCCGGGTTGGTCCTTTGAGCTTAAGGGGGAGATACTTGATGGCGTGTAGATCATCTCCGCGGGCCATGTGAATGTGGAGAAGGAAATCTTCGATCCATACTGCGGGGTCTGTTGTGCCATCGTATGATTCGATATTTACGGGTTTGAACCCTTCTGGGAATTCATGATCCATTACTTCGTCAGTGAAGAAGAGGGGGTGCGAGGCGCCTCTGTGCCGGGCTATGTGGCTACGCAGGTCAGATTGGTTTGGGTTGCTGTGTTCGGCCCGGCCGGACTTGTTGATGATGTATCCGGCGCGACGGTCATCGACGCGCGCTAGGGAGCGCCCCCGTGATCCATAAATCGATCTTTGCTGTCCTGCTTTATTTTCCAAAATATCTTGCAGGTCTTGCCTGTTACCCTGAGCCGTAGTGTATCGGCGTGGGGGTGTGGGCTGGTATCCGGGCTGATATCCCGTTTTATCCTGACCACGGGCTGGCCGGTCAGCCGTTTGGTGTTCGAGTCCATATTCCTCGGCTGCCAGGACTTCAGTCCATCTATCTGTGAGCAGATCTTGATTAGCTTGCAGTTGCTGCTGCTTCTTCTTCAGGCTCCTTGCAGTGGCTATAAGCCTACGCTTGAAGCGCTCCTGCTCCACGGGATCCTCAAGCACACCGTATCTTTAGCCTTATCAGGGACAGTCAACACAGGCGCACTAAAACTACGGTAGATATCAGGGAGAGTCAACACAGGCGCAGTTGTCAGCCGTATCTTTAGGTCATTGAAACTTTTCTCACAGTCCTCAGTCCATTCAAACTTCTTATCATTTTTTAGTAGCTCCGTCATGGGTTTAGCAATCTTGGAAAGTCCTTCAATGAAACGACAATAGTATCCGGCTAATCCAAGAAAACTCCGGATCTGCTATACGGTTGTGGGCCGCAACCAATCGAGCACATCTTTTACTTTTCTCGGGTCCACGGCGATACCTTCGGCAGATAGTACATGCCCAAGAAATCCAATTTGCTTGAGCCAAAACTCACACTTACTAAATTTGGCGTATAGCTGATGGTCACGGAGTCATTGTAACACTGCTTGGAGGTGTTCTTTGTGATCTTCTTCACTTCTTGAGTAAATGAGTATGTCATCGATGAAGACTACCACGAACTTATCGAGGAAGTCCATGGATACTTTGTTCATCATATGCATGAAGAATGCAGGGGCATTGGTGAGACCAAAGGACATGACTATATATTCATAAAGACCGTATCGGGTGGTGAATGCGGTCTTAGGATATCTTCCTTTTTAATCTTGAGATGATGACATCCAGTCCGTAAATCAATCTTGGAGAATACCTTGGCCCCACTGAGCTGATCAAACAAGTCATCAATCATTGGCAGCGGAGGCGTAACGGTAATCCACACACATGCGTAGGTTGCCATCCTTTTTGTCCACGAAGATAGCAGGTGATCCCCATGGTGAAGAGCTGGGACGGATATATCCTTTCTGGAGCATTTCATCAAGTTGTTTCTTTAGCTCCACTAATTCTGATGTGGGCATCCGGTAATACTTCTTGTATAACAGTGCGGTTCCGGGTACAAGATCTATTGCAAACTCAAGCTCTCGATCTGGTGGCATGCCTGGTAGTCCTTCTGGAAATACATCAAGAAACTCACTGACCACGGGAATTAATTCCAGCTCAGCCACAATAGTGAAGACCATTTCTTTCTTGGGTATGCTTCTGCGAGCATAGAATTTGGTAGCTGGCCCCTGCCGACTGATCAAACTGACTTCTCGGGATGTGCAATTTATGAAAACTTGATATTTAGTCAGCCAATTCATACCAAAGATAACATCCAACTTAGCAGACTCAATAACTATCAAAGAAGTTGGAAAACAGACTCCGTTGATATTGACTTCCAGATTACGGTAGACCAGATTGCTCCTGATTAAGGATCCAGGGGTTTGTACCAGCATATTCTTGCCCAAAAGCGAACAAGGAAATTTGTTTTGGGCAACAAAACTCCGAGAAATAAAAGAGTGGGAAGCCCCAGAATCAAATAAAATCATTGCAGGTATGTTATTAACAGAAAACATACCAAGGATGACTTCGGCGTTCTCTTGGGCTTCATTGGCGGAGAGGTGATGAACGTGTCCAGTGATGTTTTGCTGGTTTGGGCATGACTCAATGAAATTGACTTGTGGCCTGAATAGAGCATTCGTCTTGCTGTTCTTGGGACACTGTCTGGCATAATGTCCTGTTTGCCCACAACTGAAGCAAGAATTGTTGCGCTAGAGCTCCTCGTGCACTGGGTTGGTCACTACATTCTTGACTTGGGTGGTGGTCTTGTTAACATTCTGTTGCCAATTGGGCTTGTATTCCACCTGAGTATGCTGCCAGGTATGAGCCTTTTGCACTGGTTGCCCTTCCTTTCTTGGCTCAAACTTGCGATTGTGATCGTTATTAGCAGGCCTATTATCCGATACAAGCTTGTGCTCCCTTTCAGCAATGAAAGCCTTGTTCACCAAAGTTTGAAAATCTGGGAAATAAAACATACTGAGGGTACATCGGAGTTGTGGGTTTAATCCGCCAAGAAATCTGTCAATTTTTCTTTCTTCAGTGGCCACATCATATAGGGAGTAACGTGACAGATGATTGAATTTTTGCAAATATTCACCCACAGACTCATTTCCTTGGAGGAGAGCGAGAAATTCATGTTGCTTAGTCTTCATAATTCCAGTAGGGATATGATATTTCCGGAATTGTTCCTTGAATTTTGACTAGGTGATTTGTTCA
This sequence comes from Triticum dicoccoides, assembly GCF_002162155.2. NCBI lineage: Eukaryota > Viridiplantae > Streptophyta > Magnoliopsida > Poales > Poaceae > Triticum > Triticum dicoccoides. The sequence continues at coordinate 320,952,164 of NC_041385.1, read as the reverse complement.
TCAGTAGGCCACATGGCTTTTACATTTGCCCACCATACGGCAGCAGCGCCTTCGAGATAATGAGTTGCAAATGGAACCTTATCACCTTCTTCAGTACGAGCAATCTCAAGTTTCCTCTCAATAGTTCGCAACCAATCATCTGCATCCAAGGGGTCAATAACCTGACTGAAACTGGGAGGCTTGGTCCTTTGAAAATCTGACAGCTTGGAATGATGACCGTTCTGATTTCCATTCTGTCCAACCATAGCTTGCACACTTCTTAATATTTCAATCAGATCATTATTCCGTCTTTCCTCAAACATACACAGAATTTGCCCAGTGGATGGCGGATTTGGCGGTGGAGGCGGTGGTGGAACGTACGGCTCGGGGGAGTGTCCTGCTTGTCGTGCGGAATGACGAACATGTGTACCCTCGTGAACGTCGCTACTGCTGCCTCCCCGCGGCATCCTATTGTGATTTTTCCCAAGACAACGCAACCGAGATGAGAAAGATTCAAAATAAATTGGGGAAAGCCAGCAAAAGAAGCCCGAAGAAAACCGAAATGACGAAGAAAATACGGCGAATAAAATAGAGTTCTAACATAATTATACATAGACTCATACATGAAAGATAAACAACATGCTAGGTTCAACTACTCTCATACATGAAGCGAAACCTCATGACTCGTACGACTAGACTCGTACATCATCCCGACGACTGCGAATACTCAAAAGCTCTACTGCTCTACTAGCGCTGTGGGCTCCTCTCCTGAAGCGGACTCGGATCCTGAACTGATGAGGTTAACTGAGACCTCCAGGTTAAAGATAACATGATGACGTTGCCTCAAGGGCTCTTCCTCAGGGGCAGGTGTAGGATGAAGCATCGGGGCTGCAGGAGTAGTGAGAAGTGAAACCCACTCAGCAGGAGCACTGATAGGATTCACGGTCGAGGTGCCTGAGCTACTCGGAGGAGTAACCAGTGAAACAGGGGAACTAGAACTGGCTGGAATATAAGGAGTAAATCCCAGAGAGGATCGAGCAGTGACAGATCTAGTAGAGGCTAAAGCAGAATGAGCACGAGTCAGCTCTCGAGCCAGCTCGTGGATCATAAGATAGCTAGCAGTGATATAACGAGAAAGGTGGCTAGCAACACTATCAGACTCCGGATCAATGATAGGGAAACGGATACGACCATTGTCGTGCATAGAAGGATAGTAGTAGAAACCTGGGTTGTTCTGCATTCGGACCTCGTTGTAACGAAGCTCGACAAGGACCTCGAATGCAGCAAACTGGACAGCCTGAGAAGCGGTAGAAGCGTAACTGCTCTGAGAGGTACGAGTGTAAGTGCTGGAATCGGAACTCGTGCGTAGAGTAACCACTATGTGATACTCATACACTGAGTCTGCTAGACGATCCCGGTACACACGATAGGCTGGGTCATCACCGAGGGGGTACAGCCGACGCCACACATTACGAAGGAGATGCGGCGATGTGTACGGCATCAGTTGCAACTGGCACGGATATGGCACCGGAGCCATCTACACTCACAACCATTAGCAGCTTAGCATAAAAATAAAACAAGTGCATGCAATGCAAAAACCAGCTACAAATGCTACCGGCACTCAACTTAACTCATATCTAACATCTAGTTAACACATCGTAGTCTAGCGTGGCCTACCGTCAGCGTGGCTCTGATGCCAAGCGTTGTGGTACCCTGGATTAGAGCAACCGGTTTACCATGCATCGCCAGCCCAGAGACCATGTCTTCTGGCAACACACAACATCTTGGTACAGAAAACAACCGGTTTATTAATGCTAGCGGATCAAAGTTTATATTACAACAGGTGGCGAGGCCAAGCGGCACACTTGGTGTGGCTGAACAATATGCACATTATTCAGTGAACATAAAGGGGCCTCGATCATAACAACTACGCTACAGCGGAACAACGTCGTAGCGGAACTCCATAGCACAGGGACACCGATGTGGACACGATCTAGACTTGGACAGCACTCCTTTCCAACGAGACTTTCCTGAAATTTGGCATGACACGCCAGGTCAGTACATTGAATGTACTTGCAAGCTCACAACAAACATAAACATAATGACAAACAATATCATGATAATTAACCAATTATTAATAATGCAACAAGGTAGCCAACATGTTGTGATTATGCTCCTAAGAGAAAAATCTCTCGGACTGGCTTACCAACAGTGATCGCTCTTGGATCACAAACATACCAACCTCAAGGTATTAACTAGAAATATCTCGTCATCTTTCCGGCGATCAAAACCACGACCGAGTTTTGGTCTTAAACGGTGATCCTTTCGGTGATCACAACCACGACCAACACTTGGTCTAAAACAACAAGATGACCTTTCCACCATCATCAACAGTGCAAAGTTCATAACTTAGTGTGCAAGATTTATTAAAAGGTTGACTCTGTTGGAGATATGCCCTAGAGGCAATCATGTATGATGATATTTCCTATGCATTGTATGATGACTGTCCTAAAAGGTCCCTAGTCGAAAGGGCTGTGTGCACGCGCAGCCGACCACTACCAAAAAAATACACTTCCGTGATGTTACGTGTTTGTCACAGTAGGTCACATTTTCTGTCATGCATGTACATCCATGACGATTTTATGACAGAATCAAGATAGACATACCTGTGCTGTTGTAGAAGTGTTCCATGACATTACCAAAATTATCATCACGGAGGTGTCCACTTCCATGACGATAAATCACGCGTCACATAAGTGCTGTCATCAAGGGTGACCGACACGTGAATCCACCGTAACGGAACGCCGTTAAGCTATCGGGTTGGGTTTTGCATCCGATAACCCGTTAACAGCCCCGACCACTAGGGATTTTCCACGTGTAAAATCATCATTGGCTGGAGGAAACATGTGTCGGCTCATCGTTGGGACAGATATCATCCACTCATTGGACAAAAGGCACCTATGATACGTCGACACGTGGCACGACCCAATAGAGGCCCATTCCTGTGGAAAGGCCAGCCCGTTTGACTTGGTCAAAAGGTGGCGGGCCGGCCCATGTAAAGCCTGTTAACGGCATGTTCGCATATATCCCATTTACAGCCCGCTAACAGAAGGCCCGTTACGCCCTATACGAATTAGGCCCAGTATCGTCATCTGGGCCATCCAATATGATTCCAGCCCGTTTTCACTTCTGGCCCATGTATGGCCCATGACGTCTTTCGGCCCATATGAGGCCCTATGTAACTCTTGGCCTATTAAAGACCCGTGGTGAAACTGGCCCGCAATGAAGAGTGTATCACTTTACACCCATTAATGGCCCGTGGTGAAACTGGCCTGTAATGAACAATGTATCACTTTATACCCATTAACGGCCCATTATTCCATTGGGCCTTTTCCAGTCCATGTTATCTTCCAGCCTTCTCAGAGCCCATTTATTTTGGGGCTCATTTCCAGCATTCGTTTACTTACGGCCCGTTACTTTTTTGCTTGTGTGCCAAATTCAGCCCGTGGTTACAGTCGGCCCGTTAGTGGTCCGTTAATACGTTGGGCCGTTTTCATAGCGTCATCAAATACGGCCTATTAACGATGGCCCGTTATGGTCGGCCCATGAACGGACGATTCCAACTCTAGCCCGTTTATGGCCATAATGCGGCCTGTTATTGGCCGATGTTTGGCCAATCGATCATACTGCCCGTATAAGGCCCATTGATGATACGGCCCATAGAAGGCACATTGTTTCTATGACCCGTCGAAGGCCCATTGTTTCTACGGCCCGTAGAAGGCCCACTGTTTCTATGGCCCGTAGAAGGCCCACTATTTCTACGGCCCGTAGGAGGCCCAGTGTCACTACAGTAAATATTAGCCCATGGTTATTGTGGCCTAGTTTTCAAAAATAGGTTATTGCAGCCACTAGCAAACCGCGGAAAAAGAACTGCAATGATTACAAGCAAACAAATAAACAAGACAACAAGGAAATAAATAAGCAAGCAACTTACGATAGGCTATCACGGCTATCATACATATTACATCCACTGGGCATCAAAGTTCGCCACCAGTGCAAATAAACGCGCCGACAAAAGAATATACAAAACTGAGAGCACTTCAGAAGGCACTAGGCCTAGCCAGGTCGGGCCCCCCAAACAGCAGAAGAAACTGAGTAGACCTAAGTTGTGTCAACGATAGATGCATCAACACTAGATTTATGGCATGATGGTGCGCACGACAGTCCTCTGACATCTTCATTGCATCTTTGACTTCAAGTCGGAGCTGAGCTGAAGCAAGCCTTTCCGCTTTAAGTTGAGACTGAAGAAGTCGAACTGATTGAGGCCGCGACTGCACATAGGTTGTCTCACACCTGCTGGTGAGTAGCTTCAACTCACTGTCTTCATCCAGACAGGACCTTGGGGTCATCTCGCTGTCCTCAAGATGGTTTGGCTCACTATCTTCCCTAATGTTCTGCCTGGCATAAGAGATACGACTCTGAAAGAGAAACAAGGAGACATGTAACAGGTTTCACAATTATATAAGCAAATAAATGGATCTGTTCTGCATAAGGAACATGTTTTTACAACTACAATTTGAAACTGGTAGTTGTTGCAAACATCCAATCGTATGTAAACAGCAAAGCAAACAGCAGTGGAGGAAATGATGCCTATCCAAATCTATATTAGAACAAAGTTTGAAGGCTTGAGAAGGATGAACTTACATTACATGTTAACACGGGCTGGACAAAGCCCTTCTCCATGTTAATGGAAGGATAATTCAATAAATTCCCCAAAGAAAATTCTTTATAAGCGTTGCCATTATTCTACATTTTGCAAAGAGTAAATATAGATCAAATAATATTGGAAGAAACAGAGGAAAATGAAGCTCAGGTGCAGACTAATGATACATAATCAAATAGAAATTAATGAACTACAATGTTACAAGGCAAAAGGGGCAAAAGGGAGAGTGGTACTGACAAGAGCAATGCAGAGCCCATTATTGTTTTGAGATCGTATGATCTGTTGAGCAAGGAGATTCATCTGAAGTTAGTTTTCATACAAGAGAGAAGGTAAGGCACAAGTAGAAATTTAGGAGTTCAAATTTTGAATTGATATCATAGACAGTACCTGACGCTGGGCTCCCAGCAGTTCTAATAGGGGTTTGGCCACTAGAGTAGGGGTAAAGTGTGGTACAGTTGGGCCTGTGTTTTTTGTGGATGCTGATCTATCTGATTTAACAGGTGTCACTACCTTTTCCAAAGACCTAGTTTGTACTCCTTGAGGATCTTCACTCACCCTCTTCCTTTTTGACATCTATTACGAAAGAACAACATTTGACTGGAAAAACATAGTGTGACGACACATGGAATAGGTACAAAAAATGGATAGGTATGGCATATACTCATATATGATGCTTAAACAAAGAAGATGGTGTAATAAAGTAGAAGTAATGCAAGAGGTCAGATGCAAAATATGTGCGAGCAATACAACTTTGCAAAGTTAGAGCAAGCACCTTGATGGGTAAATAAGATAGGCAATCCTCCACCATGCCAAGTTTGTTAGCCAGTGGATCGTTCCGCAATATTCCTCTCGTGCGCCCATTCTCATATTCATTTTGACAATTTTCAATATCTGACATGCCACTACAACAGAAACCCCCATATACCAACGCATGTCTAGCAACGATGCTAACATGATGTGTTGTATTTGGCTGAACCTCCCACAATCCCCACGCTTATCTCCCCGTATCCACCTCCCCCTCGCATTCCCCACTTAGCGCTAACCTCCTCCCCGTACCCACCTCCAACTATTCCATCTCCTTAGTCAGCGTTGGCGCCGTCCCTCTCGTGCACTTTAAACGAGCAACATATCTAGCAGCTTGGGTTCACCACCACCGCCCCCTTTGCCCTCGGCCGTCTTCCCCCTGTTCCTTCATCGGGCCTGCCTCTTTTGCCATTTTATCCGCCCATTGGGGATGCACACGACGTCGTCGCCCATCGCTGCATCATCATCGCATCGAGGAAGGTGCTGTCGCCGGCGTTCCTCCGCCTGACCGGAGATGCAGAGGCCCCTGTTCTTCCTCCGTACAGCCAGGGACAATGCAAGCACCTGAAGCCCGCGCCCTCAACTTCAGCAGTTCAGCAGGTCTTGTTCTATCCCTCACTGTCTGCACTTGTATCCCATAAAAGTAATATTCCTCGCTGTCCTTGTTCATCCTCGTTTTTTTCCTTGCCGACGCCGCCCACCAACACACAACAGACAGTCGGTCGCAGCCCACTGACCCGGGCAGCTCGCAGAGGCCAGCCACCGACCCTGCCCAAAGCAAACGAACACCTCCTCTCGACCTCTCCAATATCTCGAGCCCTGCAAGTGCTTGATTTGCGAGTTGCCCTGCTCATTTGTATCCAGTGCTCATATCTCTTGATAAATTTGCCTTTTTTCAGGAAAGATTATTTGCAAGTGACGTGAGTACTACTTTTTGTGCAGAAGAGCAGACTTTGTGCACGAAAAACACCATAGTCAGGAGTCTATTGTCTATCATTCCTGTCCCCAAATCTATGATTTTTCACTAATCACAAGTGTGAGATACATGGCGAAATTTAGGTGTTTATTACTAATGTCCTGCATCTTCAGTTGGTTATTGTTATTTTTTAAGAAGAATTGAAGCACTTGGGAAGGGTTCCGATTCGTACCTACCTGTATCGTTGACATCGACATGGTTGCTCTGCTGGCGGGGTTCTTCTAGAATCAACATCAAAACCATCAGAAGTTTGAATTTAGAGGTGATGTTCTTTTGATCCAGTTTCTCAAGGATTTATTTAAATATGTATGCTTGTGTTATCCCTCGAAGAAATTATGCATGCCTGTGTCAACTGTGTTATGCGGATATGTTCAAACAATTGTTCCAAACTTCCAATAGATTGGTACGTCATTGGAAGTATATTGGGGTACATGGCAAGAACCATGATTTTCCCTTTGCCATCTCAACAAACTGTAGGTTTGGAACTTTCAATACCTCTACTACAATTCAGTAGTGAAAGCTCCAATTTAGTTACAAAGTTTTGCTATTTCTATTTTTAATCCTATGTCTCCATCTCTTCTTACACTTCAATTCTTTGATAGTATGATTTATAGTTTATTTTCATATTAAGATCTTTCTTTTCAATGTCCCAATATATTTGGTACTACACAGTGTCCTCCTATGAAAATAGCAAGCTGGTGTTTATTGGAGAGCTCCTTATAATGCGCAGCACACATGAAAACTGATCGACTAACACCATTTGACATAGATTAACTTAGTTGTTTCAGGTGTCCGGGGCCAATTTTTTGATGGAAACTAGCAGCATTTCTGCTGATGCATTAAATAGCGGAAAGACTGTACAATCAGCTGGTAAACAATATATATCATCGTAACTGGAACCAATGAAACAAGGAACACTCACAACAGCGGGGGCAGGCCCCGTCACAGTGGTAAAAGATTACTTGCGCCTCCACAATCGATTCCCCCAACATCTATTTCTTTCTCCCCGTATAAAATGTATTCTAGACAGAGTTTTACATGATGCAGCCAAGCAGTGTTCAGTGCTGCAGGTTTGGGTACCTCTTGTCCATTTCTTACTGATCTAGTATGTTTCTTGCTCAGCATGTATACCCGTAGGTACTCATCTATAGGCTTATAGTTGGGGCATAGTACAAGAGAGGATTATTGTTTTCCGGTTCAGTTCCTTTTTTGAAGTGACCTCTTTTATCTTTGTTTGTAGTGTAGACCTATGCTGTTTTCTACTAGCAACTGCTTTCCTATATGGTCGGTATTCTGTTTTGCCCAGATAAATACATTAACACAAGATTGTAAGGAGTGGCACTTCGTTTGTACAGAAACATAAGATTATAAAAATTGGCACTTGATGTACACTGAAATGTAAGATTATATGTTTGAATGATTACTTGTGAAATTGCAACGGTACTATAGTGTCATGACATTTTGTTGGATAATTTTTTTAATGTAACATACGAATATTGTAATCATCTAAATATATGTAAATGATAATGATTTTTCATTATGTGCTTCGCACATTTGTGCTTGCAATATGCTTCAAAGTAGAGACTTGTGTTGCATGTACATGATCAGTATTGTTGAAACCATATTTCTATTCCGATTATAAATTAGCCCCATGCTATCTAGTGAAGCTTTGTCGTTGCAGTGACATAGTTTAACATGTATCTGCTGCTCCTTTAAATTTCACTTCTCTATTAATATGATTTTCTGCAATGTAAGTTACTCATCTCATATTGTTGGTTTTGTAGATCACCAAGACATTGACGATGAATGGCCCAGATGTTGATTGTAGGAGTGCATTGCAGGGTTAACAATGGGGCTACTACAAGATAATTAGAATGTCATTGCATGGTCAAGAATTGGGCTATTGATAGATAGTTTCACCTCTTGTAATCTTTAGATCATGTTCTTAGTAATGCAAGTGATAGATAGTTTCACCTCTTGTAATCTTTGGATCTTGGTCTTAGTAACGCAAGTGAGAGATAGTTTCACCTCTTGTAATCTTTGGATGATGTTCATTGGAATGCAACATAGTTGATATAATATATTCGATCTTCCTATTTATTATATTGTGGCTCATATGCACTATCGGTATTGATAAATAATAATTCTGGCTGACAATATGTAAAATATCATTAATTGTTCATGCTATTTGGTGCAGCTTTTACTCATTGCAGCGAAGGGTTGCCACCAACGCATATGAAGTGTTGTTGAGCTCTAGATTTATATGTTTCTATCTACCAACGCTTCTACATGTCGTTTACCAACGCATGCATATACGTTGTTGTAGACCCTTGCAACGCCACCAACGACAACACATATTAATCCGTTGGTGTAGGCCTTAGCAACACATATATAGACATAAAGCAACGCATTGATGCATTGCTAAAGGGGGGTTCTTGTTGTAGTGTGCATGAAAACATAAAAACAAGTGAGATTTTCTTTGTAATGCAGAAGTGATTCTAATCCAATACTGCCTCTGTAAACCCCTTTGTGCTATCTCTGCAATTCTTGTAAAAGATGCCATGCATGCTGTAATTTGTTGTGTGCATTAATATAATGTGGCCTACTACTCAAAATATGAGAGCTCCAGAAGTGATGACACTTTGCAGATGACAGCTTCAACATATAGTAAAGAAGAACAAGTCGACCTGACCTGACAGAATCAACATATACTAAGGGAGAACAACTCGACCTGACCAGTCGACCGCAAGAGAAGAGTATCATCTTAAACAAGAGCAGAAGAGCAAGAAGATTGAAGATATTACAAGTCTTTCAATACAATGTCGATTGGCCAGCCATGATGAACCAGAGCACATAGAGAAATACTATTCTTTCCGGTCTCTCCATATGTGGCTCACATGCATTTCGAAACTAAAGTAGGAACATTTAGCTAACAAATTAAACATCTCTCAGTTTTACTAATATCAGAAATAATATCAGATATGAATTTGTACAACTAAGCTTATTTAGCTCGATGGGTGGAGCAGTGCTATTACGACACGAACCATGTAGGCTGATTGTGGTCATCATAAAATGGGGAAAACATAAGCATGATGAGTACAGTGTTGACCGTGGCAGTGGGATGGCAGATCTGAAGTTGTAAACCGCGCAAAGGGTAGTTAGCAACCGATGTTTGCTTTGAAATAACAACTAAGATTTGGTATGGACAAGAAAGTACGATCAACAAGTGACAAAGAAATGCAATTATGCTGTCTCTATATATGTCGCGACGTGCATTTGGAAACTCAAGTGGGACCTTTAGCTAACCAATTAAATGTGTCTGTTAACTAATATCAGTATCATATCACAATCATATTTGAACAACTAAGCTTTCAAATTCTAAGTGTTGTGTTGTTTATCTTGAAGGGTGGAGTAATGCTAGTACGACAGAAAGCACCTACGCATATCATAATAGAGTAGATAAAAGGGGAAAACCCTAAGCATCAAAAGAAAAATCAGGAAAGTGGAACTAGCTGGACCAGTGGGTGGTGCACATGCTTTTCGAAACAAATATAGGAACATTAGGTGACCAATTAAACATTCTCTGTTTTAGTGATATGAGCATCATATCAGATTCATATTTCAACACGTAAGCTTTGGGTTGAGGTCTTGAGGAGCAGTGCTAGCATGACACGAAGCACCTACGATGATGGTAGTGAATATAAAGGGGGGAACCATAAGCTTTACGAGTATAGTGCCCGTGCCATGGTGTATCTGAAGGTGCAAACTGGACAATGCTACTTTGCAACCAATGTTTTCTTTCAACTAGCCACTACGATTTGGTATGAACAAGAAAAGTATAGTAAACAAATTACGATCTATTTTCCAGGTGAGATCAATAAATTAAGCACATATGGAAGAGTACCGCCTCTCTTGCAACACCGTGTAGGCCTATGCTGATACGTTGAGGGTGCTGCGGGTGTGATGGCTGTCGGCGGCGGGGAAGAAGACTTTAGACGGCAGACGGCCAGGTCGGGGGATATATGCTGTTGCCGTGGACGAGGCTGTCGTAGGAGCGGCAAAGGCAAGGTGGACAACGGCGTCGATGAAGCGAGAGGAGGCAATGAAAGGATCCTGATCCAGAGTCGTGGATGAGAGACGTCCATCTCATGCAGTGGACGACGGGGTAGGGGTAGCGGTTCCGGCAAGGTGGAGGATGGGGTGGTAGACGGAGGAGGCTGGCCGCAGTGCGGAGGTTGCCGTGCCGCCGATGGTGTATGAATGGGGAAATGGAGGGGAGGGGGATCTCAAACTTTGGGACGCGCTTCTCTGAAATGGGGGAAAGTTACGAACTTATCCCCCGTTCAAAATTTGGGACATCACGTCGGTTGGGGATAGGACGGTAATCTCGCATCTCCCAAATATTTGCCGGTAACTATTTCGGGCGAGGAGAGGGTGTTTTGCCGCCAACGGTTGGCGCCCACGGTGTATGAACGGGGCTGACGGGTAGGGCGGTTGTGTCACGTCTGATGGAAGTTACACATCTACCCCTATTTAAAATATTAGCCTACATCGATTTCGGACGAGGAGAGTTTGTTTTGCCGCCCACCGTGTATGAATGGGGAAATGGAGGAAGAGACACATGTCTTTCGGATGAGATTGAATCAAATGTGTTTTGCCGCCCACGTTTGGCACCCACCGTGTCTGAATGGGCTCAGAGGTCGTCGTGTCACGTCTGATTGAAGTTACTAGTCAACCCCTATCGACAGCAGTGTAAATCCAGTCGATAAGGATGTCAAGTGTCAGGGGTAGACAGTAATTTCCATCTCGCAAACACTTGCTTCGGGCAGCCCACAAATTATAGTGGGTGTTTAGCCGCTTCGTTCAAAACTTGGGAGAATTAGCATTCACGTTTCCCTGGGCCCTGGCAAACTAAATTCAAATCCAATTTGTATTCGATTATGAATATCCACAGATAATTATATGGTTTGTTATTTATTTCTTCAAAACCACAACAAAGATTTATTCCACCTTTATATATGATTATGATTTAGAAATGACGTGATCTTCGAATTCAGTAGGTTGGATACACTCTGAGTCAAACAGTTATTTCATCCAATACAATATGCTCACACGAAAAACAGTTCACCTTATGTCAATCATACAAGTACTGAGGATTACCTCGCCTAAAAAATTCAGATCATTACAACACATGGACAACATAGGGGGTCTTGCAACATAATCCATTCAGAGACATGACACAACATGCAAGTACAATAATATAATCACAATTTCAACTGCTATCTAAAGAAGAACCGGGATTACCTTGGGCTTCAGATAGCAGAAACAGTAGGACCTCCTCCGTCTTCAAATGCAACATTCTTACTTCCTCCAATTCTTGGGTTGCTTGCATAATGTGTGCCGCTAATTCCATAATTTCCAGCCTCAAGATAAAGATTACCTTATTCATGGCAGCCACCCCATCTCTTTCTGTCTCTAGTAGAGCCTCAAGCACTATAATATATGTGCTCAGACTGCTCTCCGGCGGTGTTGCCTCTGAACTGCTACCATCTAGTAACATGGATGGCGCACTTCTTACACAAATAGATTCTGGGGTTGTACATTGTGTTCTAGTGTGAACGGCATCCTGAAAGGTTTCTGCTGGACATAAGTAAGAGATAGTTATCGTATGATCCAGGCAGTAAGCTTACATGGTAAACAACAGACGAATTATTGCCGAGCATGGCAAACTATATTTAAATGGTCCGAAGCAGCATCAGCCGAAAAGAAATTAAAATGGTAAGATGAAACTAGGGATGTAAGTGGCAAATAAACGACATCTGCCAGTCCCATCTAGTTAGTTTTTGCTACCTCCCTAGTTCATTTTCCTCAAAAAACAAAAACTCTTTTGAACTATCATACCACTAGTGGACTTTAATCGGGATTAAACGGGACCTAGTTGACATCCCTAGTTGAAAGGGAGTGTACCACCGCTATATTAAAGTTGCCAAGGCATATAAGCAGTTGAAATAATCTGAGAAAGCACTTAATAGTGTGGCCTCATGTAAACTACGAAGACAGTCTTGTGATGAAGTTGAGAGGAAAATTGAAGGACTCAAATGAAATAGGCATGCATTTCTTTACGATAGTACAGCAGGCACTACTGACATATTGGCCAACTCAGGTATATTGTAACAACAAACAAGCATTCGAATCAAGCAATACAGCAAAGCAGACAACTGAACTATTTGTAATTCGGTATGATTACAGGTTGAGGGCACAAGCTAAGAAAGCAGCCCACTCGCATTACATTTCACATGTACAAAACACACTGGCTTACCATATGTTGCTGTGAAGCCTCGCTGCTGTTGCAATGTTCTTTGAAGATATCGTCAGCATCCCGTGGTTGCAAATATAGTTGTTGTAGTTTATTCTGCACCCTCTATTTAGGTAGAATTAATTTTAATCGCATGCACTGGTCCGAATTCATCATCGATGGTTCATCTAAACTAATTAAATAAGGGTGTGTGCATGCACGACAATATATCTGCTTCCCTCTATTTTTATGCTTGTTCGAGGTGCCAGCCCCAAAAGAACAAATATTTTGCTTGATGGGGTTGGAGGCTCCATAATTAATAGAAGCATCAAATTAGTCATGCAACTTGGGAAGATCAAGAACACACAAACAAGTAATGAACAGAGGCTCGGAGCAGTGATGTAATAGCTAGCATCAGAAAATGTAGGGTAAAACGAACAAAAAGCAGCGGTACCACATGCTAGTTTGCTGATGTGTAATTAAGCATAGAGAACATTAAGCAGTCTGATGGAACCAACAGGTGGCATCAGAACAAAACTAAAGCATATTAACTATATGTGCACTGGTATGTAATTTAGCACATGTAACATGTTCACTGCCAGAAGTATGGCCCTACAGGTGCAAGCAGAATAACGGATCTCATGAAAAACTGAATGATGCCCTGAAGAAATTGAAAGGTGCGGTGCTTATGCTAGGAAAGTAAACGTAGGCGCCGGCCGTTGGATAATAGTACCTGATTCTCGGTGGCGTATGGGTATCGTTGTCATACTTGATAGCTAAGAATCGTCGATAGTGCTCGTGTTGCGGTTGAGTTTGGGCCGGCTGTCACCGTCGCTGAAGTGGCTCTGGTGCTACGGTTGCGGCGCCTGTCGACATACAAGAAAGCTCATCTGTGGTAAGTGAACAGTTGCATGATAAAGAGAAAAACCGAAGGAGTACAAATCGAAATAACCTGATGAGGCTGCGGCGTCGGTAAAGCAGGGCCAGTGGAGTTGAACATGGCATCCGTGGAGCGGGTCCAGTGCAGTGGACGAAGGCTTCGGCGGGCGCGTTGTACAGTGCTTTCAGTGAGGCGGATCTGTTGTGGCGGATGAGGGCTTGTATGAAGGGCCAGTGAAGGGGCGGACGAGGGAGTCAGTGAAGGGCCTACGCTGTGGTTGACGAGGCTGCCGGTTAAGGAGATCCAGTGCGGTGGACCATGATGGCGGTCAAGGAGATCTGGAGCGGTGAACAAGCCAGACGTTGAAGTGGCTCCGGTGAAGTGGTGAGTTGGCAGTTGGGGGTTCCAAGGTGCGGAAGGTAGATCCGGCGGGGTGTGAGGTCCACCGCTGTGGCGGAGGACTAGATTCGGCGACTTGCCGTGGTTGGGGGGTCGGGGAGGGGAAGGGGAGGGGCTCCGGGGAAGAATTTTGGGGGCAAAGAGGGGAAAACAATGGAGTTACCAAAGCAGCCCTTTTCCGTTCATGTGGCAGGGGTAAAACAGGAATATCGTAGGGCTAGACTTTCGGGCGCGTGATATTTCGATGTGAGCGGGAATTTTGAAAGCTTTTGGCGCCTAAAATTACAAGTATTCTGCTCTCGTACGGCCGACTATGATATCATGGCCGACAATTTGTTTGTTTTGCACGCAAAAAAATGTTCAAGTTTTGAAAATCAATGTCTCCAACTCGAAACTTAGATTGTCCATTCAATTCAAATATGGATCATTGAGCTACTACAAGCAAATACAATCATACGGTCCAATTGAAATGAAATTCCAAATGTGTTTATCCTAAATATGATGACAAAAGCAAAAAATTTGTATGTGTATGAATAAAGTGGATAATTATAAAGTTTGAACATGCTCGTATGTCTATATCTCTAGGTTTGATATATGAATTTGAAATCACGAAATCCCGACTTAAAAAATGTACCTCCGTTTAAATGAATTACAAAAGCTAATGATGGAGTCGAATTGCAAAATTCCAATCTTTTGTTTGTAATTCTGGTACATCAAGGTATATCACGCATGTTCAAAAGTATCGTTATCTCATAGTACAAACTATGAAACGAATTGATCAACCATGAGTGAACAATATCTCAATTATGCTAAAGTCCCTCAAATATAGACACCTCACTCTTTATCTGAAGTCAACCCCCCCCCACCACCACCACACACACACACATAGAGAAGTTGTTCTCTCCCCCAAACACCAACACACGAGCACATTAACAGCCCTCTCTCTTGTAAACTCCGGACCCCAACATAGGTCTCTATCACTTTGTCTCTCGGGCATGCACACATCTCTTCCCTCATTCTCTAGGTCTCCCACTATCTCTCTTACCCAAGCACACGCACTATGTAGAGTGTATATTTCCCATACACACAAAACATCGCCCCCAAATGTCTATCTGCCTAGTTATGTGGTTCTCGCGCACTCACCTCACACACCACCCCCACTGCAAACAAGCACACTTTGTCTCCTTGTGCACCACTCTCCTCTTTCTATCTCTCCCACATGCGGACCCGCCCCAGCTCCTTCCCTGTATACATATATGTCGTGACTCTTTGCATAGCTCCCTAATGTATAAGCGTTCTCGATTTCACACATTGTTCTCTACACCATCTATTCTAGATCTCTCATGAAGTCCCTATCACACACACGATGACTCGCTTCCCTTGCGTCTCCGTTCATAGGTCAATATCGGACAACATCAACATTGTCTCCCTATCTATATGCCATTTATGGACACAAACGACCCCTCTCGCTCCCTCTCTTCCTCTCTCTCTCTCTCTCTCTCTCTCTCTCTCTCTCTCTCTCTTCGTCGCTAGCTCTCTCTTTATCTTTCTCTCACAACCCTCTCCCACACACACACTCGATGTCTCTTCCAAATAGTCTGCTCCCCCCGCCCGCACCCGTGCTATCCCGCTACTACACATGTCACACCATTCCCCCTTCCCTTATACTATGTTTACATCATCAGTGGTCTCTCTACTCCACATACACTCTCTCCCTCTCACACACAAACGCGTGCACAAACACACAGAGACACGCACAAACACCCATTTATCTGGATCCTCATCTCTCCCCATGTCCGCATGTGTATCTCACACACTAACTCTCTAATTATGTATATGTGTCTCCATGTTACACAACACAAAGCCCCATGTACATGTCTCTATCTATCCTCCACACACATAGACACAAAGAATCTATTATCATTGCCTCAGTCTCTAACATATCACACATGCACACTGTCTCTTTCTCTCGCAAACACGCTCAACAAGGGTTTCCCCGTGAATAACTTACCGTCTATTCATCAACAGTCGTGGCAGTACGGCGAACACGAGACGTGAAAAAGAATAAATCTACACGTGCTTAGACCACCTAGTATGACTACTAGGACTAGAGCGAGCCAAAAAGAACGCCAATGTCACCCCCTCCTTGTCGGCGACGGGAAAATCTTTGTTTTACACAGTCAAGAAGTCATTGTGCTAAGGTCCCACATGCCTAGGCGTTGAATAGAATGTAGATGCTTGTTTACGGAAGCAAGTATCGATAATACGTTTGTATCTCCATACTTATATTTCTTCTCTTATAAAAAACTGAGTTGGTGATGATGGTACGTGTGCCATCTTGCAATGTAGACCGTCTGATCTATACCTGGCGGATGGAAATTAAACTAAAATATACCCGCACCCCTCTCCACATTTGTAGACAAGGCCTTCCCTCGTTCATCCTTATCTCCAACAAACCTCATTGTTAAGCAATTAAGAAAGGAAGCCTCTGGAACAAACTGTCCTGGTGGCCGCTGTCGGCGTCGTCAATCCCCATGCCTCCGCTCAGTCCGACCACCAACCACCACCACACCCCACTCCTCTTCACCTTATCTCATATTTCTTGAGATATCATTAGTTTTTACACATGGGATTACTCCCGCAAGGGTCAATCACGACAAGTGTTTTATAAAAAAATGCATCTTGATGTTCCGTGCAATGCACGGATCTTGCTAGTACTCCTATACAAGACTAAGTTGGTGATGCTGGTGTGTCTGCCATCCGTCGTTTCTGACCATTAGATCTACATCTAACGATTGTGAGGTAAGTTGTTGACTTTTCTCACCAACATCCCACTTGTCTACCAATTTGCAGAAAAACCCATAATTAGTATCTTGAAACCAACCACATCCCTCCCTGACCTCACCAAAACAGCCCAAGGAATATATTGTAATTGAAACATAATATATCTCTAGTGACATATGTATATCAAAATTAGAGTGTTTTGTACCAAGTTTGTGAAAAAGTATTATTCTAATTATGATTCGTTGCAACGGACATGAACATTGCTAGTATTTCCAACCATGCATTTTTTCCCTAGTATTCCATAGTTTCGAGTTTTCCATCAAGATATTAGTCACTCATGGTTGATATTTACTTTCAATCATGTACACATATGCACTATGTAACTAGCCTTGCTTATTGGCTTCCAAAGCTTAACTTTCACTCCTACTTACAATACGTAGAGTATTTAACAAAAAACTACCACTTTCAACCAGCCCTAGGAAGAATCTATTGTACAAAAAATAGCAAAAACATACCCAAAATTTCTTAATCCACGCCAAAAACTACTACCTAGTACTCCTACCGATTAGGTTCGTTTAAACCCATTTATGACACGGTTGGCCCACACGTCCGTGCTGACGAGGCAGCTTAAACCAACACATTTTGTTTGACCGTTGACACGAGGGACCCACATCTAAACTTCTATCCTGTTATTCCCCCTCAAATCATTATTTTTCCTGAACATTACTTCAAAAAGTACTGATGCGTGTTCGTCGGTGGCGCCGGTGATGAGCGAGTTGGCCGCTGCTCCGTTGGACGGGCCCGAAGCCGCGCTGGCCTCCACACCGATTGGCAGGCTGGCCCGAGCGTGACTGATGAGCGAGCAAGCTGCCGTGCTGGCCTTCGCTCGAGCCAGATGGCTAGCCTTAGCGCAGCGCGCGTGAGCAAGCCGCCGCGCTGTCGTGCCAATCTAGCTAGCAAACCTTGCAGACAAGCAGCTGGACGGAGCTATCTTGGCTAGCTAGTGGCTGCGAGCGCTGGACGGAGCTGGCATCCGGGCTGCCGCAACATGGGCTCCGCACCGCCGGCAGTTTTGACCTTGCCTTCTGCCCAAGGCAGTAGATGTGTCCCATGGCCGAGGATGACTAGGTAGACGGGCCGGAGGTAGGCGGTCACTCGGGGATTTTTGTGCATACTAACATGTAGGTCCGACAAGTCATAACGCCCGGTCGAATAGAAGGTGTTTACTTAATGGGAGACATGGGCCCTATCAGAGGTTCGAGTTAGATTCTAACCCTGAACTAACTCTAACCAAAGTGGTGTTTGGAGGGCAGGGTTAGATTTACAACAAATGTATCCAAACAGGGCCATGGGTTGAAACGTGCCTATAACGACACTTTGTAGAGTAGTCGTTTCTTGGTAGGGATGGTTGGCAATAGCATGTACAATGGTTGATAAGGTAGTCTTATCTTAAGTCTGCCACATATGCAAGTGGTAGTAGTTTCTTGGCATTTTAGTGGTTTCTTGCATTATTAGGGGTTTCTTGTAAGGAACAATGTACGTACTACTAGCGACAAAACGCGATTCTAGGTTGCGTTGTACTCCAACGAGTACTACTAGTGGTCGCGGGAGTGTATACCTCATTTTGTGGGTTTGATCCCGGCCAAACGCACGATGGCCTTTTAAAAAAAAGTAGTACTACACTTCGCTGCGAGCCAATATTTTACACGAGTAGTTTGAGTTTTGAAGTCAAATGGACGTGCAGCCCCACAATCTGGGTGCACTAGATAGCCTAGCCACATGAATGGGTTTTCCTTCCCAGCATCCCGTGGCTCGCGTGCTCGCCCTAGCCGCACCTCGCTTGCAGATTCCTCATCAGCTAGTAGCATATTTAAATTAGCGCCTCCCAATTAAGTCCGAGGAGCCGGAAAATCCTGGCGGGGCGTTGGGAACTATGCAATATGGCTCTGTACGTAAAGTGATCTACTACTACTCTGTAGCTTGTGGCGTTGCACGCATGGACTTTACTCCATTATCGGTTCTACTATAAAAGAAATTCCTCTTGACATGTTTTTTTTGAAACGGAGGCAAAAGCTTTGCTTCATCTCAATCATAAAGAAGGAACTACTAACAAAGTTCGACGAGATCCATTACACCTCCACAAATGGAAGTGAAAAGCCTAGTCTTGTTGTATCAAATAACTCAAACGTTCTGCCCCCACAGTAACCGTCGCTGATAAACAGGCTGCTTGTGTGCGTGAGAGGAGCGGCTGAGTAGGCCAGCTACATGAGAGGAGCGGCTGAATAGAGCACCGAGAGTACCCACTAGGCCACTACGCAGGTGTACTTTCCCTACATTGATAGTACAGCAATGGTTCTAGAGAACAGTAGTACCTTCCACTTCCAAATGTAGCTCCTTGGCCCTGAGATTCAAGACTTCAAAAATGGTGCACTATACCCGTCTAGACTAGAAGTAGAGTACATCGCACGACTAGTTAAGAAAAGTATTACTAGTACTGCTACTATACGAGTATGTACTCCTCCATCACATAATGTAAGACGTTTTTTGACACTAGTTGGCGTGTACAAAAAATGGCAAAAACATACCCAAAATTTCTTAATCCACGCCAAAAACTACTACCTAGTGCAAAAAAAATTATTACTAGTGCTATTATTTACAGTGTAATGCAATCCCATAACGTTCCATAATGCTAGTACTAGTAGTAAATAATAGCCTCACCTCTTCGCTGAGGAACGATCTACAGTTGGAAGGGACGAGGCCCTGCAGTTATTACGCTCTTATCTCCTCCTCGCTAGTTCCCCTCCCCCTGAAGAGAAGGTGGTTCGTCGCTGCTCCCATGGATTCGCCAGGTGGTTCTCCTCCTCGTCGGGGCTGGGAGACCTTGGATGACGATCCTCTGGCAGAAATTGCACGTCGCTCCGACGTCCTCACTGCCGCAAGACCTGGTTCTTCCTGCACTAACTTTTTCAAAATGGTGCTTAAATAGGTTTCGGAAAAGGCCATGCTTGTTGGTCTTCCATGCGTCCTCAAGGAGAAGGTTCTTCTATGGGACAATCCTTTGAACAGCCCACCGCTCCCTGGCCATGGTTGCACGTTGACTCCGCTAGAGTTTCCGACGTTGAGAGGTAGTTGGATTTTGTCCGATGAGCAGGTCAGTACTGGAGTTTGATCATGTAGTACTTAGTTATTCCATTTCCATCCCATATTTTCTCCGCTGCCCACCGTCTTATATACAGGTCTGGGTTGGTGCCAACGAAGATTGGCTTGCACACCTCCGGCCGGATACCACCATCATTTTGCACAACATCCACAGCAGAGCGGCCGTTCCGGTAGACCCCTTCTCCACAATTAGCATCGGCCTTCCGGACTGGCTGGCTTGAATATGTATGATGGTGCCTACATGAGATTGAAGAAGATAGAAATTGCAGACCCACCAACAAGGCAACGCGGCTACAACGATTACTATCTCATCACGGTGTTCGACATAAGGATTGCCATGAATGCAAGAGGCGGTAACGGCAGAGGCTGGCGCATGTTGGCGGCGGCAGATTTGTACCCCTACACGTTCGAAGATGCCGTGCGCCATCTTGGCCGCATCTTCGCGGTGACAAGCCAGGGGACTTGTTTCATCTAGTTGCCATCCTACGGTACGGGAGATTACAAACGGAATGCAGAAACCATCATTTGCATCCCTAACGGTACTCCATTATTTTACAGGGACCAATCATCCCCCGATCAAAATAAGATCGTCAATCCTGGATGTGCATTTGCATCCGCGATTCGGTCTAACCTGGAACTTTGTAGCTGACTTTGGCATTTAGGGATCAACTATCTTAGCAGTCGCTACCCATGGTACCACTGATGTGCAACAAGGTCACACAATCTACCACGATCGGACCGTCACCATCTACCCAGGTATTCCATTTTTTAACCCTCTCGCCTTCTCTTTCATTGTTGTACTAGTAATATACTTAGTAGTACTAGTAGGAGTACTTTTTACCTTGGAGGACGCGTATAGCTAGCTAGGCCCTTGAAGACTTCAACCCACTAGCTACCACCATTTTTGTTTTTCCATGTCTTACTATCTCATCCATGTAGCCAAGAGTGGCTATATATAATAAGCCGGTTATTTTACTTCCTCTATACCGGAGTAGTACTATTTACTGCACAGTATTACTGACCGCCATATTTGAGCACAACATTATTATGCATGGACCTCGACTATGTACGTCACCATGTGTCCAGATCTGAGATGCCGCGTGTACCAGATGAACGGTGCCGAGTTCGACCCCCGTGATGCTACGTGGGTGCCGAGGAACACTCTTGGAGAGTACTCACTTTTCATCGGGGACAGCTACCCCATTGTGAAGCGGATGCCACCTTCTGTGCACGACACGGAAGGCCTGCCGTTCATGAAGCATGGTTGTGTCTTCATTGCGCATCACCGGGTGAACGACATACTGGGACACGCTATCCCTGATTTATGCCGCTTTAGCTT
Source organism: Triticum dicoccoides (assembly GCF_002162155.2). Classification (NCBI taxonomy): domain Eukaryota; kingdom Viridiplantae; phylum Streptophyta; class Magnoliopsida; order Poales; family Poaceae; genus Triticum; species Triticum dicoccoides. The sequence continues at coordinate 320,930,826 of NC_041385.1, read as the reverse complement.
GGATGAGTCTCCATCGTGTGGAACCGGACTAGAAACCTGCGAGAATGATACCCGTTGCCCACCGCTATGGATCGTGCCATCCATGAAGGACACCTGGGACTGGAACCTAGAGGAGGACATGTATCCCATCTATAACGTGTAAGTGGAGTACGGTAATTGTGAACGGTAGCGCTGTGAATATATGTGGACTAGTCGTGCACAAATTTATGACATGAATTGGAGATGAACTTGTGTGGCATACTGGCATTTGTTCTTTAGAATTTATTACTAGTAAATGTGATATGTGTACGTGCAACTTATGTGGTTGTTACACGGGCTCCAACACGCTCTTTGAGAAAAAAGGTGGTACAGCTTTGGATATACGTGACGTGGCGGCATCATACAGTAGCATCGTTCGCTATAGTTGTAGTACACTCCTACTAGGACGACAACTCCTATAAAACCTTGCGCTTGGCTCTTTGCCTCTTTGGGAGGTTCAACAGTTCGTACTCGTGTGAACCTTGCACTTGGCTCTTCGCCTCTTCGGAAGGTCCAACAATGATGATACTACAGTACAATATGCTTCTCGCAATCTAACACCGATTGAACTGCTGCACGTCCATCGCGAGGGCGAGGTCGAGGGCGAGGGAGTGGGAGAGCGCACTGTAGTCAAAACCCTCTCCTCGTCCTGCGAACCACCACGCGCGTGGGCGAGGGAGAGGCGTAGTAAGCAAGCTTCTCCTCGTTCGGCGAGTTGACGGGACACATCAAAGCAGTACTTGTACTAGTAGTCCATACTACGTCCTTTCCAATCAATATGGCCTAATTTGAAATGAGAAAAATACACTAGCGGTCAACGTATGTAACAATACGCTCTTTACAGTCACTATATATAGTTTTGCGGTGATTATACGATCACTAGCTCATAGTAGAGCACCCTATTGCACCCTACTGACCGACCACATAGTTGACGTGGCACTTTGTTGACTGGTTGAAATGTCACCTGGTTTCTGGGTCCCACCTGTCAGTTGGCAGAGCAAAGAAATCAGTTAAACAAAACTTTACGCGGGCGCGACATGAGTCCAACCCTTGCGCGGGAACCGCCCAGGCTGTGTATGTGAGTGCGTGCACGTGTACCCCCTCGGTCTTCTAACAAAGAATGTACATCGGCTATAAAACAAAGAGTGTAGTACATGATGTACATCTACACTTCCAATGCATTTAGCCTTTAATCTAAATCGATATTGATTGACTAATACACCAACTTGTGTTGTAGGTACATGCTACATGTCTATCCATAATTACAGCATGCAACGTCCTTCATTTAATCTTCTTATCTCAATGGTTGCATGCACACATAAGTCTGCTACTTTTGGGCGTTAATTATGCCCTGGTCAATGTGTAAATCTCTAAATGTACAGTCTTTCACGAACTTAGGGAGTAGGTTAAGCACTTGAATGTGAGCGTGTGTGTTGCATCGTGTGTTGTGTGCCGCATGCATGCGTGAGTGTTGCGTGCGTCCATGTGTACGTGTGAGTGTTGCATGTTGCATGCATGCATGCATGGATGGGGCTTACTCCCTCCCATTGACATGTTCATATTTCAAGCTTCCTCTGTTCCCTCCATATGGTGATACTCCCTCTATTCCCAAATACAGAGTAAAAGCCTCCCTCTGTTCCCAAATACGGAGTATTTGTCTTTCTATAGATTTCAATAAGTGACTAGGTACGGAGCAAAATGAGTGAAGTGAGCGTAGAGGCATAGGGATACTGTAGAAAGGAAGTCCTCGCGATCCTTTATTCCCCATCTCGGTCAGAGAGAACTATTCAACTAGTCTTCGTAGTGAAGTGACAATACACGCTGCAGCAGATGGGACACGTAATTAATAAGCTGAACCAGCGTGTTGGTGTTACTAAATCAGCCTTACCCAGTACTGCCATCATGATTGCCAGTAGAGCACGCTTCCGCAAATACACCTACGCACCTCTGTCCTCCATTAACTGACATATGGGCCCTCTTGTGGTAGACCCACATGTCATCAGTGTAACTATTTACACTCCGAAGGACGGTATATCCTGGTAGTAGTACTAGTAGAATTGAGATTTAATGCACTTTCTTCCCCATCTTCCACTCTTCTTCCTCCTCTCTTCTTCTTCCTCCTCTCTTCCCCATTGTCGGCCGCACACCATTTACCCCCGATCACCGCTCGCCCGCCCGCGCCATCTTCCTTGGTAGCTCGCGCGTACCATATCCCCCCGCTCACTGCTCGGCCGCACGAGGAGAAGCTTCTTCGCTCGCCCGCCGAATCCATTTCCCCGCTGGCTCGCAGGCACCGAAAACCCCAATGGCAGAACCTACTGACACGCAGAGCCGTGATTGGAATTCCCTCCATGATGTTCTCTTGGATCCGTAGTTGTATGGACCTACTCAGCACCGTCCGTCTCGCGGCATGCTCGGTATCTTTGTACCGTCTACTCGTCTGCAACCGGCCGACTCTTTTGAATACACCCTGCTTGCTGATGCCCGATCCTCGCAGGTGGCCCAGACACTGACTTGACGATCCTACGGAGGTTGCCGTGGTGCCCCTCGACATGCTACGACTACCCGTCCACCTGTCCTTCATGCGTGGCCACTACTGGGCGGGCATGAAGGCCAACTGGATCGTCCTCATCCACCACTCCGGGAGTCCATGGCGTCTCGTGGATATATCCACCCATCGAGAGATCACCCTTCCATTGTTGGATACCGCCGCCATCGAGCCTCGCTGCCCGCCTGACACTCCTGCCTACTACGCACGAGACGCGTCAAGCTTTTGGCTCGACCTTTGTTTGCAGAAAGTTGTAATCTGCGAAGTGCCCACACCAGCAGAAGACTACATGGATTACAAGCTCAATGCCTTTTTCAACATGGGATTAGTCTATCTGGAATCCGGTCGCCATACATGGTTATGGCTCATCATCAATCCTATTGAGGCAACATTTCTGTCAGATGCTATAGTGTACGACGGCATCGTTTACGCGGTCGACGCACAGATTGGCTGCCTATACTGGTGGAATCTATCGTCGTGTAATTGCTCTATCTCATCTCATATTTACCTTATGAATACGATTGCTTGTTCATTTGTTACTAATTTAGATTACATAGCATGTTCATAACCACATCATTTCTATATGTTCCTCTCAGTTCCTAGATTTTTATGACCACACATGTTATTGTTAGAGTTGATATGAGAACAATTGGCATCTAATGGTTGTTAGAATACATATTATGAGCATAACATCATGATTGCTATATGTTACTCTTGTTTACAAGATTTTTATAACAACGCATGTTATTGCTTAGAGTTGATATGAGAATAGTAGTAGTAAGTGCTATGGTAGAATATGAGTAGGCGCTGTCATAGTTGTTTTCCTCTCATTGTTACATGATGTTTGAACCATGGCATATTGCTAGAATATGAAAGCCATTGGCTTATTTTTTTTAACTTGGGGTATGATTATGACCATGACATTGCAATTCTCTGTCTATTATATGTGTCACTTTTATAATAATCTTAATCCCACACATACTATGAACATGATTGTTTATTTTTGTCCTTTTGGTCTCCAATTTGAATTGTTGCAGCAGACGCAAATGCGCTGGCCTTTAGGATTCTAGGACCTGGAATCATACTAGCCGACGGGTGGTGGTTTATCGCTCGTTCAGCTAACGGCGGTCATTTGGTGCTCATTCGCACGTACCAAATTTACCAAACCATTACATCAAACCACATGCAGTACAATGCATGGGGCGCTCCTGACATTGATGGCTATGGCTGCTTCGTGTTCGAGAAAGATCCCAACTCCGTTGGGCAAGGCGTATTCAACTGGAGGCGGGTTTACAGCCTCGGCAACCACTCCTTGTTCCTCGGGCTCAATTATCTGATCATCCAACCAATCATCAATCATATCACCGGCGATGATTACCGTGCTATGCAACTTCCATTCGCGAGGGGGGACTGTATTTACACATCATACCATGGGTTTCATGAATCACCAGATCCAGAGATTCGTCGACATAGCTTGTTGCCAGATAATCTTCAGTGTGTGAAAGGCATCAAGCTTCCATGCGATGGATGGCTTTTGCAAACACGACATGTGGCGATGTGGTTCATGCCAATAGCAAATATGCACAACTTGATTCATGCTGATATCTAGACTGAGCCCTGTATTCGGCTGCTGTAGCACGACCCTCTTTTGTTCGATATGTATTGTTGTTAGTTTGAAGAACTCCTCTGGTTTGAAGGATAGATACCTTCCTGGGATCAAGTGCATCCTAACTCACCTGCGTAGGATGTACTGATAATGATGATGGAGATGTTGTGCAGAAGCCATATATATATATATATATATATATATATATATATATATATATATATATATATATATATCAGTTAGGCTTCAAGTGCGTACTTGTTAGTTAAACCTATGTATAAATTGTGACACTAAATACGACTAGTAAGTAGTACAGTAGCAGTGCTAGTATACGTCGGTCTTTTTATTCATCAGGTACACACATTGAATTGACGTGACAACACGCTGCACGTGAGGTGACACAAGAATCCTGGCGGCGTGTTCCAGTATTCTGGACGTCAGATTTGGAGTACCACTTATCTGTCGAAATCTTTCATCATTCACTTAAAACAGTCGATTGATCATACATTGAGTACCATATAACTGGAATTACCGATGCAAGTCGAAGAAGGATTGGCCGGTGCTGCCGGCTGGCGTCAAGTTCGATCCCATGGATCAGGAGCTGATCGAGCACCTGGAGGCCAAAGTGAGTGCTGACAGCGCGAGATTTCAGTCTCTCATCAATTTGTTCATTACAACCATCGACAACGAGCACGACATATGCTACACCCAACCTGAGAAACTTCCAGGTAAGACACCGGTCGGCCGTCTACCTGCACAAACATATTCCTTTGTTTATAGCTCTATTTTTCTTTTTAGAAACAAACCTGGTGAAGCAAATACAATTTGACAGTTAATAAAAAGTGAAACAAGTGACTGCAACATGCCAAAGATGTTATGAAAATGCCAACTACGTACACTAAAACCTGTATTCCACAATACTGCAGGCATCACACTGAGTGGCCTAAGGAAGCATTTCTTCCAGCGCAATTCAAGGGCGTTCAAAAGGGGCAAGTGGACGTGTCGCTAGATACAGTCAGAGTGCGGCATGCACGCGATGTGCCACAAGACCGGCAATACCTTGCCGGTGATGGTCAACGGTCGACAGACGGGCAGCAAAACAGGTTCTGGTGCTGCACGCCAACAAGAACTTCGACTAGCAGAGGACCAACTCGGTGATGCACCAGTACCACCTCTGGGACATGGAGCAAGAGAACGAGCGGGAGCTGGTCCTCTGCAAGATTTTCTACCGGACAAACACTAGGGCCAGGAGTAAAAATTTTATAAGTTAGTTTGGTATTCATAGTTGTACTACCTTGTCGTCTGCAAGTTGGTATTATTGTTAACAATGTGTTGGTATGAACTTGCATTTGCTTCCAACCATCATGCCGGGTCGACGTGGATATAAAGCTGAATCATTTGTTTCTAAACGAATTTTCAGGCACCTGATTTTTATTTGATGGGTAGCATAAGCACCTGCCGTTCAAATTCCCAGTTCTCCAATTTTTTCAAAACAAGTGCATGCACTAATTATCACGATAAAAAAATAATATCTGTGCTGCATCCCAGTTATCAGTCTGTACTTGCAGAATTCTCTCGTTTAATGAGCATGTATATTGTTTTTTCAGGTCGAGCAAGTTTCAACTGGGCTGTAGACTGCCCAGGGTTGGTTTTGTTTTTAACAGGCCCATCCCATGACGACAACGGGGCACAAAGATCCAGCAGGTATCTACTGGCCTCTGGCCCGCCAGCGTTAGTTATATTTTGTCTTACAACATCCGCAAGCAGTTTTTTTACTGAATCAAACACACAACCCAGTTCTATTTTCCTCTTGAAACGCATGTCCTACATCCATTTTCTAATCTCTACCTATAGTTTTACTAGTTCATATACACGTATCATTATATTAAAAACACATAAAATTCCCTTTTCATATTTACATCCTTATTTTTGTTGTTTTTCCCACCCAGCACTGATTTTTTTACCACTGATTTTCCCTTAAACCAACTCAATTGTCCCACGTCTTATTTGCTTACAAAAACAAAACAATTTTTTGGCAAATCAATAAGTTCTTAAAAAAATGTTTATCATTTCAGGATTACAACAGATTGGACTGCACCGAAATATGCAAAATAAATGGGCTGTAATAAATTACTTAAGAATTAGCAAATGGGCTGCAAATTATAAAAAATAGCAAATGGGCTTTATGTTGTCTACCACAGGTTTGGAGGCTGACTTGTGGGCCTACTAAGTGCATGCATATACAAGGTTTCTCAAAAAAGAAACTTAGTCAACAATCGACTCTACCAACGTCAGACCATTAGATGTCAATCTAACGACAATCGTGCTTCTTCAGTCTCTGATCTTCCTGCCCCAGCTGCCCAAACCAGCACCGTCGGAACCACCTGCTCCCACCTCCCGTGACCGCAGTGCTGCCGGGCAGGCCTCACGGCCCCATCATACTCGCATCCCTGGCCTGTCTATCCCTCTACTCACCCACACCTCCTGTTATTTTCCGGCGACGGCAGCCGAACCAGTCAACCCTCGTACTCTCCACCGCGTGGGCAGCCACTGTCGTGTCTTCCCCGGCTCCGTGTCGTTCCCTTCGTAGGCCTCGCTGTCGTCCACCACCCTGGTGCTCTCGGTGCGGCGTGGTCAATGATGTCCATCCAACGGTCGTAGTGCTTCTTCAACCTCTGGTCTTCTTGCCCCAGCCGCCCAAAGCAGCGCCAGTCGTGCCGCATGCTCCTGCATCCCGTGGCCGGCTGTGCCGCCGCGAAGGCCTCACCGTCCCCATACTACTGCCACAGCTGGCCAGGCCATCCCTCCACTCACCCACTCCCCCTGTTATTCTGCGGCGATGGCAGCCTCACACCGCAGCCGAACCAGTGAACCTTCGTACTCCTCTTTGCGTGGGCATCCACTGTCGCGTCTTCCCCGTCTCTGCGTCGTCCCCTTCCTAGGCCTCGCCGTCGTCCACGGCCGTGGTGCTCTCGGTGCGGCGTGGTCAATTTGGTCAACGACCGACTTTCATCGAAAGAGTACTGTACGTGGAGAGGCTGACAGCTGGGTCCACGGTAGCCGCAAGGAAGTGCCTACTTATTATGCGCAAAATAATTGTTCCTCCACCTGACAGCAGGGACCCACCGGACGGGCCACCAGTATTTCGCGAAAAAATTGTTTCCCCCCTGACTGCTGGGACCCACCGAACGGGCCACCGTATTTCTCGAAAGAACATTTGCTCCCGACTGCTGGGATCCACCGGAAGGACCACCGTATTTCGCGAAAAAAATGCCCCCCCACTGTCAACTCGGACCCACCGGAACTGCCTCCTTATTACGCACAGAAAAATGAATACTCCCCCTACTAGTTGGGACCCACCATGGTGGGGGCTGACTTGTGGGCCTACTAAGTTGACGGGGACGGAGGGCTTTGTCAACTTAGTCAATATGAACGATTCTAGCTCCAATGACCGTACGATGTCCATCCAATGGCTGTCGTGCTTCTTCAATCTCTGCTCTTCCTGCTCCAACTGCTCAGACAAGCGCCGGCGGGACTGCCTGCTCCCTCCTCCACGCGGCTGGCTGGGCTGCCGCGTAGGCCTCACCACCCCACCGTACTCCCATCGCTGGCCTAGCCATCCCTCTACTCACCTACACCTGTTGTTATTCTCCGGCAATGGCAGACGAACCAGTAAACTCTCGTACAGTCGTACTCCCCTCCGCGTTGGAAACAACTACCGAGTCTTCCCTGCCTCCGTGTCGTTCCCTTCCTAGGTCTCGTCGTCATCCACCGCCCTGGCGCTCTCGGCGCGGCCTGGTCAATGTGGTCAATGACAGGCATGCATCTGAAGTGGATTGTATGTGGAGAGGTCGACAACTGGGTCCACGGCCGCACGCAAGGAAATGCCTCCTTATTATGCGCAAAATAATGATTCCTCCACCTGACATCGGGGACTCAGCAAAAGGGCCTCTGTATTTCGTGAAAAAAACGGTACTGCCGCTGACAGCTCGGACCCACCAGCTATATCTTCGCACGCAAGGAAGTGCCTCCTTATTACGCACAAAAAAATGAATAGTCCCCCTGTTAGCTGGGACCCAGTATAGTGGCAGGCTGACTTGTGGGCCTAATAAGTTTATGGGGACGGAGGGCTTTGTCAACTTCGTCAATATGCACGATTCTAGCTCCAGTGACCGTACGATGTCCATCCAACGTCCGTAGTGCTTCTTCAACCTCTGGTCTTCTTGCTCCAGCCGCCCAAACCAGCGCCGGTCGTGCCTCGTGCTCCTGCCTCCCATGGCCGGCTGCGATGCGGCAGAGGCATCACCACCCCCTACTACTCCCACCGCTGGCCAGGCCATCCCTCTACTCACCCACACCCCCTGTTATTCTGCGGCGACGGCAGCCTCACACCGCAGCGAACCAGTGAACCCTCGTACTCCTCTACACATGGGCATCCACTGTCGCGTCTTCCCCGTCTCCGCGTCGTCCCCTTCCTAGGCCTCGCCGTCGTCCACCGCCCTGGTGCTCCCGGCGCGGCATGGTTAATGTGGTCAAGGAACGGCTTCCATCGGATGTGGACTGTACGTGGAGAGGCTGATAGCTGGGTCCACGAACGCAGCAAGGAAGTGCCTCCTTATTACGCGCAAAATAATTATTCCTCCACCTGACAGCAGGGACCCACCGGACGGGCCACTGTATTTCGCAAAAAAAACGTTTCACCCTGACTGCTGGGACCCACCAGCTACATCTTCGCACGCAAGGAAATGCGTCTAGGCAAAAAAAATGATTCGCCCCCATGACTGCTGGGACCCACCAGCTACATCTTCGCAGGCAAGGAAGTGCTTGACAGTCGGGACCCACCTGGTCGAAGCGTATGTAGCGTTGTCATTCTGGTCACAAACGTGTACGTACATATATACTGGTCGATGTAGAGGCGCGCACGTGTCGTAGTAGAGGAGTGCACGTAGCATGTACACGTACGTATAACGGCCAGTGTGCAAGAATGAAAATATAGCCACATTTGTGTACATATGGGCGGGGTCTCGAACGCCTACGCGCACATACGTACGGCCAGGGCTCGTGTACATGGCTGGGTCAGAACGGAGAAACAGCGTCGTTGTCGTGTTCATGGGGAGCCAACCGGCTGGGTCGGAACGAAATGTGTGGTCGTGTTCATCGGGAGGGCTTGGACGGAACAGGCGATGGAAACAAGGCCTGGCGTACCGCAAAACGGAGGAAACGGCCTTGTGTTCGACCTGCCACATTCGAAACGGGATCCTTTTCGTCGTGAGGGGTCTGGCGTACCACAAAACGGAGGAAGCGGACCTCCTACGATCGAAACAGGGGTCATGTTGATCGGGAGGGGTGTGGCGTACCACAAAATGGAGGAAACGGACTTGTGATGGAGCGCTACGATCGAAACGGGGGTCCTGTTGATCGGGAGGGGTGTGGCGTACTGCAAAACGGACGAAACGGACTTGTGCTGGAGCGCTACGGTCGAAACAGGGGTCCTATTCATCGGGAGGGGTGTGGCGTACCGCAAAACAGGACTCCACGGATACTGTTCATCTCCACCGTCGACCTCCTCCAGCCTCCACGGGCTACCGTCGACCTCCTCCAGCCTCCACGAGCTCCTGTTCATCCAGCCTCCACTGCGCGCTACTCCACCGGCTACTGTTCAACCACCCCTCCACGGGCACCCCTCCACCGTCTAGTGTTCATCCAGCCCTCCACGAGGTCGTCCTGTTCATCCAGAGGCAATGCCACGGGGTCCTGCATCCACCCCCACCGCTCACAGTTCATCCAACCCCCCCCCCCAATGCTCATTGTTCATCCAGAGAGGCAGCATGGATCTGCTTCAGTTAGCAGGAGTAGCGAAGGAATCGCTCGATCAGGTTCAGTTAACAGCCATCAATCGATCGCTCGAGTTCAGTAACGCGTAGCCTGCAGTGCAATCGCTCGAGTTCAGTTAGAGCCCAATGCCTCGCTCGGGTTCAGTTAGAGCCAACACCTCGCACACACGCGCATACATGTACGAGAGAAACGCGCATCGCTCGGCCCCCGACCGCCCACCGTAACCGGGAACTCCCCGAAATTTTCCTCGCCCTCGCTTCTACCACGGTTTTTTCCGTCATGGACGGTCCAAAGAATGTCATGCAGCTGCGTCTCTGGCCCGCCCAGGACGAAAAGCCCATTTTCTGTCATGATTTTTTGTCATAGAAGTAGGAGCCCACCACATCTATGATGATACCGGGTTTTGTCACAATTATCGTCATAGAAGTGTCATATGTATGACAGAAAAAAAATTCGTTCGGCCCAAAATGTCACGGATGTGTCTTTTTTTTGTAGTGGACTAGACTAGCATATGACACGGTCGATGGCTCGGTCTTACTAGCCATGAAGCATTGGATGCTAACCGGATAATATGGACATGGAAAGGTCTGGTCAGATTCGACGTAGTCGAATCCGAGTCGAGATAAGGCCTGAGTTGGACAGACCCAACTATGACATGCAGCGATATGTCATCTGTGAGTCTCTAGTAAAACATACGTTCTATGTCCTAAGACCTGAGGTGACGCATGTACTCGGGATGGTGACAGACTTGCTTTGGGCCGACCAAACGCTACTCCTTGACTGGGTAGTTACAAAGGTATGTTTCGGGTTTGTCCAGTCCCATGTCGCGAGACATGGTCGAGAAAGATGGGATTTGCCCCTCCGATCAGGAGAGATATTCTCTGGGCCCCTCATGTGATCCGACCAGCATAAGCATGGCCATGAGACAGGGATTATGAGATAATCCGGTTTGTGGTTGGTATCACTGGAACGAGAAAGAGGTCGGGCTAGCACAATGAGGATAGTCTCGCCTTGAGCCCGACAACATATATCATGAGGCAAAGGGAACGGAAGTGTGACACATTGTACAGGTTTGCCTAACCAGCTTCATGGCCTGCTTGGTGTTTGGCATGCCTTGCTAGAGGCCGCTACCAACCGTGCAGTTCAGAGGTGATCCGAACTATGACCAAGCCGACTTGAACCTAAGGGAAGGAACCTACAAGTTCGATCCGAGGACACTGGTCGGATGTGATCCAAGCTGTATTCGGATTGTGGCCTAGTAAACTTGTGGGCTTTAGGGTCCGTGCGAGGCCCAAGTGTTGAGCCCGCGACAGACGCCTATATAAAGTGGAGGTGCGGCGCACTTATTTAGTTCATCGCTTCGGTGCTGTCACTAGGGTTTGCATGTGTTGCGAATAGCCACCTCCACTCGCCACCGGTTGTGTGATCGGACCTAGCAGTCCACCGCACGATGTTCCTCCTGCACACACGGATACCATTAGAGGCGTTGCTCTTGCGCCACTCCGGCGAACCTGTTCGCGGGATCCGATCTGCTACGTGGGATACCGGCAAGGAGGAGACGAGTCCAAGGACGCGAGGCGACTCTGGGAACGCGCTGCCTCAACTCGACTTCCGCTGCACGGCACTGCGCGTCTAGTGGTAATGATCTGTGATCCTTCTCCCGTAGCATGTTCCTGTTATTCTGTGGGTAGGAAAATTTTAATTTGCAGTCGACGCACACTACCGTAGAACCCAAAGTGGTGTCAGAGCCTCTGCTATAGGATTTGGATTCATATCATATGCAAATTTGATATGTGGAGGCAGCAGATGAGATCTGTTGTCCTTAATGAGATCGGCTATGTGCATGGTTGATGAGATCAATTGCACATAGGGATTGAAGAGGCTATGTTTTCTGATGATCGGAGTCGATGAGGTCGGGACCGCCGTGTGCGTAGCTCCATATATTTCGTACCCGACACACAAACCGGTAGAATATGATTCTATGCATAACTTTGTTTTGCAGGTTTGATGTGAATAGTATGGATGATGTGTATGTGTGTAATTTATACATGGCCTGTGTGTCATGTTTGTCAGCCTGCAGGAGCCAAAGTGCTGTCATTATATTGTATAATGACCTGCGATGTCGACTTGTGATTCTCTATGTAAAATTCATTACTAGTTGTAGTAGTTGGATAATAGAGATCAGGTTGGTGGCTTGGCATCCCGGCATGACAAACAAGATGGAGTTCCTAGATGGTCATCGGAGTCGGAGCCAACCTAGAAGAACATCCATAAAGGAGCCATACTATTTCACAATATGTTTATTTGTGATTGTTATGCTTCTTTGTTTCTATGCATGTTAGAATGGTAGAATGATCCCTCATGAATATCAAGCGAATTGCCATCCCCGATGTTGCACCTTCGCACGTCAAGTACGTCTACTAGTGGGCTCATAAAATTGGGGTGTTGCTGGGTGTCCTTGAACTGAAGGGTTCGTGTCGGACACGGACATGCACTGCATCAGGTTAACTTGACAAGGCTATCAAAACGGTTTTGGCCCTTGTGGCAAAGAAGGTTGGGAGACGGGGTATGAGATACCTTCCCGATCGACAGGAGTCGTATAGAGATACGATTAGCAAGGAGTTGCTTACCGGATAGGTATGTTGGCTAGCAGTGATGCTAAAGCTCACTAGTCGCCTGTGCTAGTGGGATCCTGAATCACTGTGAGTTTGCGGAGGGATGCTGACTTCAGTGGGAGTATTTCTATTTAGGCTTGAATTACTCTACATAAACACATTGCTTAGCAATTGCATATTTTTCTGTTGTAGATCAGTGGCACCACCTGCTCAACCCAACTTTGCATTGAAATCAATTCTGGAAAAGGATAAACTGAATGGAACAAAGTTTACCACCTGGTAAAGAAATCTGAGAATTGTTCTCAAGCACGATAAAAAGGAACATGTTCTAGAGGATCCACTTCCAGAGGAACCTGCCGATAATGCTAATGCCACAACTAAGAATGCCTACCAGAAACTCATTGATGAATCAATGGAGATCAGTTGTCTGATGCTGGCTTGTACGGAGCCCGATTTGCAACAGCATTTTGAAAATGTTGAGGCTTATGATATGATCAAGAGTCTCAAGAGCATGTTTTAGACATAGGCTAGGACCAAAAGGTTCAACGTCTGGCGATCCTTGATGGATTGCAAGCTGAAGGAAGGTGATCCACTGAGGTCGCATGTGATCAAGATGATCGGATATGTGCAAGCTTTGGATCGTTTGGGCTTCCCGCTCTTGGATGAGCTGGTTAATGATGCTGTTTTGGGTTCTCTTCCGCCCAGCTATGCGACGTTCATCTCGAATTATCATATGCATGGCCTGGATAAGAAACTCAATGAATTGCATGGGATGCTCAAAGTGGTAGAGCAAGATATTAAGAAAGGCACGCATCAAGTGTTGATGGTGCAAAAATTGGCTAAGTTCAAGAAGAGTTGGTCCAAGAAAAAGGCTAAGGCAAAGGGCACGGAGATGGTAACCTCCGCCGCTGCGCCGAAGTCTGGAATGGACTCGAGGACCGTTTGCTATCATTGCAAGGAGACCGGTCATTGGAAGAGGAACTGTAGCAAGTGGCTTGCAGAGCATGGTAAGAAGGCCGGGAATGTTGCTTCAGGCAAAGGTACACTTGTTGCATATGTTATAGACATTTACCTTGCTGACATACCTAGTAGCTCTCGGGTATTTGATACCGGATCGGTTGTTCATATTTTCAACTCGATGCAGGGGCTGGTAAGAACTAGGCATCTGGCACAAGGGGAGATTGACATCAGGGTCGGCAACAAAGCAAGAGTTGCTGCGTTGGAGGTCGACATGATGCAGCTCCAGCTTCCTTCCGGATTCATTATGGAATTTAATAATTGTTATTACATTCCCGCACTTAGTCGGAACATTATTTCTGCCTCATGTTTGATGAGTCAAGGTTATGAATTCAAATTAAAGGACAATGGTTGTTCGATATTTTTTAATGGTATGTTCCACGGCTATGCACCCATTGTTGATGGGCTATTTATATTGAATCTAGAACAGGAACCGGTCTATAACGTGAATGTCAAGAGGCATATGCCTAATGAGATAAATCTGACATACTTCTGGCATTGCCGGCTTGGACACATTAGTCTGAAACGGATGAAGAAGCTCCCTGATGGTGGGATCCTAACTTCGTCCAACTTCGGGTCGTTCGAGACATGTGAATCATGCTTGCTCGGCAAGATGACTAAGTCTCCTTTCGCAAAGAGTTGTGACAGGGCGTCTGAGTTGTTGGAACTTATACATAGTGATGTGTGTGGTCCAATGAGCACAACTGCCAGAGGTGGCTATCAGTACCGTGACTTTTACCGACGACTTGAGTAGATATGGATATATCTATTTGATGAAGCACAAGTCATAGACTTTTGAAAAGTTCAAAGAGTTTCACAACGAGGTTGAGAATCAACTCGGCAAGACAATAAAGCTTCTACGATCAGATCGTGGAGGTGAGTACATGACCTAGGAGTTTGATGATCATCTGAAAAGCCGAGGTATTGTACCTCAGCTCACACCTCCGTGTACGCCACAGAGAAACGGCATGTCGGAATAGAGGAATAGGACCTTGGTTGACATGGTCCGGTCAATGATGAGCAAATCGGATTTACCCTTGTCATTCTAGGGACACGCTCTAGAAACTGCAGCTTTCACACTTAACAGGGTATCATCAAAATCCATAGACAAGACACCACATGAGATGTGGACCAGGAAGAGTCCTAGTTTGTCTTTTCTAAATATTTGGGGTTGTGAAGCATTTGTCAAGCGACTTATGTCAGACAATCTTACACCTAAATCGGATAAATGCACATTTGTGGGATATCCGAGGGAAACCTTGGGATATAGCTTCTACAACCGGGAGGAGAACAAAGTGTTTGTTGCTCGGAATGGGGTTTTCCTTGAGAAAGAGTTTCTCGGTTGGGAGGCCAGTGGGAGGACGGTTCGACTCAAAGAAATTCGAGGACCACTCGGGGACGGCTCGGCTGGTGATGAGATCATACCAGAGTCAGTCAGGGAACCCGTAGTGGAAGCGGCACCGGAACCACGGAGGTCAGAAATATTGCACAGAGTGCGTGATGTATTGTTGCTAGAAAGCGACGAGCCGGCCACATATGCGGAAGCGATGGTGAGCCCAGATTCCGAGGCATGTTTAGAGGCCATGAGATCCAAGTTAAAGTCCATGGATGAGAATCAAGTCTGGGACCTGGTTGATCCGCCACCTGGCGTAACTGCCATTGGTTGCAAATGGGTCTTTAAGACGAAAACCGATGTTGATGGAAATGTTTAGATCCACAAAGTTCGGCTTGTCGCTAAAGGTTATGGACAAGTTCAAGGAATTAATTGTGACGATACTTACTCGCCGGTAGCGATGCTGAAATTGATGAGGATCATACTAGCTATAGCAGCATATTTCGATTACAAATATGGCAGGGATGTCAAAACGGCTTTCCTTCATGGATGTGTAAACGATATAGCCCGAGGGTTTTGTCGATCCGACTAGCACTAGTAAGGTATGCAAGCTCAAGAGATCCATTTACGGGTTGAAGCAAGCATCTTGGAGTTGGAACATTCATTTTGTTGAGGTCGTCACTGGTCTCGGTTTCATCAAAAGGGAAGAGGACTCTTGTTTATACAAGAAGTTAAGTGGGAGCTCGATAGTGTTTATGATCTTGTATGTGGATGACATATTGTTGATCGAGAACAATGTTTCGATGCTAAACTGAGTCAAGGAATCATTGAATGGCAAGTTTTTGATGAAAGACCTTGGTGAGGCAGTGTATATTTTAGGCATTAAGATCTATAGAGATAGATCGAGGAGGCTGCTCGGCTTAAGCCAGAGCACGTACATAGATAAAGTGTTGAAGCGGTTCAACATGAGTGAGGCAAAGAAAGGGTTCTTGCCACTCTCACATGGTATAAGGCTAAGCGAGACTCAGAGTCCTTCGATATCTGATGAGCGAAGCAGGATGAGTAGGATTCCGTATGCCTTGGCAATTGGATCCATCATGTATGCCATGATATGTACAAGGCCTGATGTTGCTTTTGCAATAAGCTTAACAAGTAGATACCAGGGCAACCCAGGTGAGAGTCCCTGGGCAGCGGTAAAGATTATTTTGATGTACCTGAAAAGGACTAAAGAGATGTTCCTAGTTTATGGAGGTGAGGAAGAGCTCGTTGTAAGAGGTTACGCCGATGCTAGTTTCCCAACCGACAGAGATGATTGTCGATCATAGTCTGGATTCGTGTATGTCCTGAACGGAGGGCCAGTGCATTGGATGAGTTCCAAGCAGGATACGGTGGCCGATTCTACCACAGAAGCCGAATACATTGCGGCTTGTCAAGCTACAAAGGAAGGTGTTTGGATCTGGCATTTTCTGGATGATCTTGGTATTTTCCCAGCCTCGGTAAAACCGTTGGACCTTTATTGTGATAATTCTTGTGCCATCGCACAAGCCAAGGAGCTGAAGAATCACCACAAGGTCAGACACATAGATCAGAGATATCACCTGATACGAAAGATCGTAAAGAATGGTGATGTAGAGTTATGCATGATTCACACTAATGCAAATGTTGCAGATCAATTGACTAAGCCCATTCCACAACCCAAGCATGAGGGGCACGTTAGAGCTATGGGCATTCGATGTCTATTTGATTGACTCTAGTGCAAGTGGGAGACTGTTGGAGATATGCCCTAGAGGCAATCATGTATGATGATATTTCCTATGTGTTTATGAATAAAGATAGTCCTCGGACATTATCAATGATGTGTATCAGCAAGTACGTGACTTGTTTGTGGGACTATGCATTGTATGATGACTATCCTAAAAGGTCCCTAGTCGAAAGGGCTGTGTGGACACGCAGCCGGCTAGACTAGCATATGACACGGTCGATGGCTCGGTCTCACTAGCCATGGAGCATTGGATGCTAACCGGATAATATGGACTTGGAAAGGTCTGGTCGGATTCGACGTAGTCGGATCTGAGTCGAGATAAGGTCCGAGTCAGACAGACCCAACTATGAGACGCAGCGATATGTCATCTGTGAGT
This sequence comes from Triticum dicoccoides, assembly GCF_002162155.2. Lineage (NCBI taxonomy): Eukaryota > Viridiplantae > Streptophyta > Magnoliopsida > Poales > Poaceae > Triticum > Triticum dicoccoides. The sequence goes on along the minus strand of NC_041385.1, from coordinate 320,913,716 downwards.
CTCTAGTACAACATACGTTCTATTCCTAAGACCTGAGCTGATGCATGTACTCGGGATGGTGACAGACTTGCTTTGGGATGACCAAATGCTACTTCGTGACTGGGTCGTTAGAAAGGTAGGTTTCGGGTTTGTCCAGTCCCATGCTGCGAGACATGGTCGAGCAAGATGGGATTTGCCCCTCCAATCAGGAGAGATATACTCTGGGCCCATCGTGTGATCCGACCAGCATAAGCATGGCCATGCGACAGGGATTATGAGATAATCCGGTTTGTGGTCAGTATCACTGGAACGGGAGAGAGGTCGGGCTAGCACAAGGATGACAGTTTTGCCTTGAGCCCGACAACATATATCGTGAGGCAAAGGGAATAGAAGTGTGGCACATTGTACAGGTTCGCCTAACCAGCTTCATGGTTTCCTTGGTGTTCGCCATACCGTGCAGTTCGAAGGTGATCCGAACTGCGACATCCGACTTGAACCTAAGGGGTCGCACGCTTAAGGGAAGGAACCTACGAGGTCGAATCCGAGGACACTGGTTGGATGTGATCCGAGTTGTATTCGGATTGTGGTCGAGTAGACTTGTGGGCTTTAGGGTCCGTGTGAGGCCCAAGTGTTGAGCCCGTGATGGACGCCTATATAAAGTGGAGGTGTGACACACTATTTAGTTGATCGCTTCGGCGCAGTCACTAGGGTTTGAATGTGTTGCGAATAGCCACCTCCACTCGCCGCCAGTTGTTTTATCGAACCTAGCAGTCCGCCGCATGATGTTCCTCCTGCACACGCGGATACCGTTAGAGGCGGTGCTCTTGCGCCGCTCCGGCGAACCTATTCGCGGGATCCGATCTGCTACGTGGGAGACCGGCAAGGAGGAGACGAGTACAAGCATGCGAGGCGACTCCGGGAACACGCTGCCTCAACTCTACTTCCGCTGCACGGCATTGCACGTCTAGTGGTAATGATTTGTGATCCATCTCCCGTAGCATGTTCCTGTTGTTCTGCGGGTAGGAAAATTTTAATTTGCAGTCGACGCACACTACCATAGAACCCAACAGACCCATGGTGTGACCTACTTCCGACCGTGTCCGTAAGCGTGGACTCGGCTATTGATAGATTTTAATACACTCTGCAGAGGTAGCGCACTGTACCCACACCACGGAACCCATGGCCTCGCACTCCCATTCGGGTGGACCAACGGCATTCCGACGAAACCCCTCAATTGCCATGACATTCTCTCGGCCACTCCGAATCACTTCCCCCTGGGCTAGTCCTGGGTGGCCCCGTGTCTACCAAAGACACAACGACCACCGTCGTGGCCAAAACATAAACGATCCCACATGGGGACCCGGTACCATAAACTCAACAACGGGCACACAAGGTTATGTCTGCTTACCGAGCCAGGGTACCGCACACCCATGACCTTCCCTCGTTGGAGGCACTGACCAGAGGCATGACAATGGACCGAATAAAGGCCTTCCCATAAAGGCAAATGCGGTTGCACTGGGAAAAACACAATTCAGGGGCACCATGACCCGGTCAACAATATATTCAAGTTGAGTTATTATCAGGTTCAACTTAACGTGAAAATAACCGGTGTCAGAGTATGCCATGAAATGCAACACTAACATATGTATCGCATATTAATGGAAATGACTGAATCAACTATATCCACACTAAACATAACATCCACAACTCATGACACTTCTCTAGTCAAGATTAAACCTCACTTTAAACAGAATCTTTTCTAGCAAATTTTACCATTTTTACTCATGCAAGAAAATAACTCCACTAATTATTTATATCCATAATCATATTATTCTTTCATCACCCAAAAATAAATCATAGTTTCTTTAACAACTAAGTTGACTTCAAACTTTCTGTGAATCAAGCATATTAACTAAAACAAGCAATTAACAGAATATAAATAACATAATAATGATTTAAATGCATGGATTAAATCATTTGTTCAAGTAAGAAAAGCAAAAATATTGTAATGGCACCATGAAAATGTTGATGTGGCTTGCCTTAGTGCATATGAGGTTCACAAGCCTCCTGGTGATCCTCAAGACAAGCCTCACCCTCTGAAATTATTTAAAAACAGAAAAAGAAAACATCAAGAACCCTTCTAAAATTCACCAGAAAATCTAGACAACGCAGAAAAATCTCATCTTTGGTGAGTTGTTAGATTTATGTACAAAGAACACAATGCATAAAGAATCAATTCATTTGGACTTATGGTTAAAGAGTTATGGCTGTTTGAAGCTCTATGGATAAATTGAAATTTGAATTTAAATAAAAATAGACTGGGGGGTGACGTCGAAGGCGTAAAGCCTCGGGGCGCCACCAGTCGTACCGCTTCACGCGCGTACTTAGTGGCTGACTAGCGGGCCCCGCTAGTGAGGTGAGGGGGAGAGGGAGAAGGAAATAGAGGACGGCGCGGCTTCGCCGGAGCACACGCCGGTGACGAGGGCTTCTTGGCCAAAACGAGAGGGAGGGATCGAGAGAGGAGACAGAGGCGCACCTGCCCGTACCCATAGAGTACCTAGGGGTGATCGGACGGCGTCTGAATCAACCTCTCTAGCGGAGGCAGAGAGCGTAGGTCGCCGGAGATGAAGACGACGGCGACCAGAGGCAACTCCAAGGGCTCCAACCAGGCAGAACAACACCACCGACAAGCAGCGGAGGCCCTGGAAGGGTTGCACAGGCCTGGGAGGGGCTGGAACCGCGAAGACAACCCGAGGGGATCGCCAGCGAGCTTGAGCTCGGGGACGGCGGCCCGCGCGTGCTCGGCCGGGCTACGGCTTCTACAAGACCGTGGAGTGTGTGGGAGTGGTGGATGGTGCTCGAGGAGGCTGGGAAGGGTCCTATTTATAGCCGAGCATCGAGGGGGGACGGGCTCCGCCGGTGGACACCTGGACACGGTGCCCGGTGACGAACGGCATCAGTGAGAGGGGGAGAAGGCAACGCAGCTCACACAGGGGTTGTGGGCGAACAGGGACGAGCACAGGGGCACTAGGGGTGACGACGAGCACAGTGCGCACCACACTGTTACATTGGCTGAACTGCGCCCATGCTCGCTGCGGTGAGCTCCAGCATCGGTGAGCACCAGGGAGGAGTTAAGGGGGCTTGGAAGAGGATTGTGGCGAAGTTTGGCATGCTTAGGCAGGCGGGGAAGCGAGCACATGCGCAACAGAGCGCTCGGCGGCACTCAGAGCGTGTCGGCTGCATGCCTGCACTCCTGGACGAACGCGGTCACCGCATGAACTTTGCCCTCAGGCCAACCTAAGTCCAAAGTTCATGTCTGGCTTGTTGTTCGTGGTAGTTTCAGTGGTTACCACACTTGGTTTGGGTCTCAGTTGCAGTAGAAAAGATTTCACACACCAGGTAAGTTTTTGGACAGTAACTTTTAAAGCTTACTATGGTCAAACTACTTGTAGCTGGGAGCTGGGCTTTGGAGGCTAGCAATCATCTAGTAAGGTGATGATGCACAAGAAAAATCAGCCACAGTGGAGCAAGTAAAATGGTAGTTGCTGTAGAAACTACCATTTCTGTCGAGAATAGAAAATATTTTCTGTAGCCAAAATGTTCCAAAAGGTGCTGAAATATTTTTGCTCAGGAACGTGCCCTAGGGTTCAAATAATAATTGTGAATTTTCTCGGATTTTTGTGGTAAAGAAAAATTGGGGCTGCTTTGGAGCACATTGAGCTAGCTAGGGTTTAAGATAGAGAAATGAATATTTTTCATTTAGGAAAATATTCAATATAATATTTTGAAGTGAACCAGAGATGGAATGATAGTTAGAGAGGGAAATGAGGCACTTGGGTGAAATGAGCCAAGTGGTTGAGTCCATATGAAAAGACTCAAAACTCCAAATTTCAAATTCAAACCAACTGAAAATCAAGCAAAAAGAAAAGGGCAAAAACCGTGCAGGAGGGTGTTGTTCTTACTTGAACAAGCAACCCTCTTACGATTACCCCCTCTCGCAAGCATCCGCAACTATGTAAGCAGAATTAAGATAAATCTAAACCTAGCATGAAACATATGGATCCAACTCAGCCCCTTACAGAAAAACTCATGAACTAGGGTTTAAGATTTTGTCACTCTCGCAACCCATCATCTAGTTATTACTCCCCAATGACTTCCCCTAGGTCGAAACATGGTGAACTGTCATGTAGTCAACTGTCACACAACACCACTATAGAGAAAACAACATACAAATCATCAAAATATTGAACAAATACCAACTTCACATAATTACTTATAACAAGACTTCTCCATGTCCTCAAGAACAAATGTAACTACTCACAAATCAAATTCATGTCCAAGATTAGAGGGGTATTGTATATAATTGAGGATATGAACGTATGATTTTCCACTAAATAAACCGACTACCATCAACTACAAGATGTAATCGACACTACTAGTAACTCACAGGTACCAATCTAAGGTTTTGGGAATGCAAGAGATGAACTAGGGTTTGAGAGGAGATGGTGCTGGTGAAGATGTTGTTGAATATTGGTCCTCACATGATGAGAGGATAGTTGGTGATGTCGATGCCTTCGATATCCCCCTCCTGGAAGGAATTATCCCCAGCAGAATCACTCCGCCGGGGAGCAAAAGTGCTCCTGCCCAGGTTCCCCTCAAGATTGTGGCGCTTTGTCCCGAAAGTCTTTTCTTAATTTTTTAGGGAAAATGGCATCATATAGGAGAAGGAGGGCCATGGAGGCCTGCTGGTGGGCCGACGAGCTCACATGGCGCGCCCCACTGGGGGCACCACCTAAGCTTGTGCCCCTTGGTGGGTCACTCCAGGTGATTCTTCTTCCAATATTTTTTATTAATTCCAAAATTAATCTTCATAAATATTTAGGTCATTTGGAGCTCCGTATAATAACTATCTCTGTTGTAGCTTTTTCAAGTCCAGAATTGCAGCTGTCGGTTTTCCCTCTTCATATATATCTTGCATAAACACAGAGAAAAGTCATTAAAATTGTCTCATGGAGTGAAATATTAACCCAAAACATTTTGAGTAACAGTAGGAAAACATGACACACAATGGATGTATCACATACTCACTTGTGTCTGGGCAGACAATGGTGGATGTCGTCACACTTAGAGTGCCCTAAGAATATCTATCCATCCTCGGAGGAGAAAATCCCACTATTGAGCTATCTAGTCCCTTTGTCAAACTTTTTGATGAACTTGTAAGTCATCATTATGATCACCTAGTTACATATGAAATTTGTGACGAGGTCCAAAACCCGGGGTGTCTGGCGAAAGGGAGCCTACCCTTGATCGTGGCCAGGGCCCACCAGGCCCAAAGGGAATCATGGAACCCTAAGGAGTCGAAGGTGATGAGCTTGCTCCCCAAAATAGAGGGTGGCGGCCGGATTGATCTGATCTCCCCATGTGTAAACCCTAGGCCTCCTCTATCTAAATAAAGGGAGGCCTAGGTCCTTTTTTGCAATACAATATGAAATTCAACTCTCGGTAGACATCTCAAACACCATTGTAACCCTTTGCATGAGGTATCCCCTCACCATGGATAACAAGACAAAGTAGGATGTAGAGTTTTACTCTTCGGAGGCCCGAACCTAGGTAAATAATGTGTGCAAATCCCGTCTTGGTACTTCTGGTCTCATCATGAACTGTACCAAGGGATCTGACGAGAATTTGCTCCATCAGTTGGCGCGCCAAGTAGGGGCAACATTGACCAAAGAACGAACCCGGCACGGGGAATCGTAGCGGCCGATGATCTGTCGCCAGGCCGTCACCTCATGATCGGCTCTTTCGAGCTGATTGTTGACGGATCAGGATAACTCCTTGACATCTAGCCTTCCCTCTACATCAAGAGCGTGTATGACAGGAAAGGGCAATCCCAAAGGGTGTATGATTACCCCGATCACCTGACATGGAAACGTATCATACGACCTCCACGGTACTACGAGGTTTCCTTTGAGACCTCTGTGAACATGATATTCATGATGGCTGACACGCGTCGCGACAAGACGCTCACCAGATGTGTGTTGTATGCTATGGAGAACGTAACCAGCGAACGGCCAGCGTTGTCCCAAGAGACGATCACCTTCGACGACAGGGAACACCCCGAAGACGTCGTACAGCCAAGCGAGCATGCACTAGTGCTGAATTCCATCGTAGGGGGTGCCGCCTCTCATGCGTCCTGATGGATAGAGGTAGAGGACTCAACATTACCTTTGTCATCACCCTCGAAAAGGTGAAGATATCCTTGTCAAGACTACGGTGATCGGACATGGGTTTCCATGGGGTGGTACTAGGCCGTCGGGCTGTCCCTTGGGATGCATCAAGCTTAAGGTCATTTTCGGAGATGAGTCAAACTACCAAAGCAAAACTTTCCTGTTCGAGATCGCCCCTTCCAGAGCGGTTACCAAGTGATCTTGGGCAGACTCCAGTACGTAAAATTTATGGCAGTTCTATCCTACGCCTATCTACATTTGAAGATGCTTGGCCCGAACGGCACGATTGCCATATGGGGATGGACGAAGAAAGCCTATAAGGCCAAAGTGGCAAACGTGGAGCTGACTGAGGCCACCCTTGCGTCCTCCGAGTTTTCCAAGATAAGAAAGCGCATAGGGCCATCAGAAGACCTGCTCTCCAGAAACCAAGGCCTGGTCCCGTCTTCTAGCTGGCCAGATAGACCAAAAAGTTCCAGGTTCACCCAGAAGATGATGACAATAGAGTGAGTATCGACAGTGACCTCTAGGAGAGACAGGAAGTAGAGCTCCTCGCCTTTCTCCGATCCAATTAGATCATATTCATGTGGAAGTCTGCTAACATGCCAGGAGTACCTGCAGAGAAGATTGAACATTGCCTCAACATCCTCAATGACACGAGGCCGGTAAAGAAGGCTCTACGATGCTTCGCCACGGAAAAGCGAATGGCAATAGGAGAGGAGATAGCTTTCCTGCTTGCAGCTAAATTCATAAGGGAGGTCACGTACTTGGAGTGGCTAGAGAACCCAGTAATGTTGCTAAAGAGAAACAACACATGACACATGTGCATGGACTGCACCGACCTTAACAAGGCATGCCCTAAAGACCCATTCCCGCTACCTAGGATTGATCAGATAAATGATTCCACAGTGGGGTGTGAATGCCTACGCTTCCCGGATGCATACTCTGGATACCACTAGATACATATGAAAGATTCCGACCGAGAGACGGCCTCCTTCATCACGCCATACGGACCTTTCTGCTATATCTCAATGTCATTTGGCCACAAAATGCGAGGGCTATGTACCAGCCTTGGGTTACTGGATAAACTCCTCATGCGACCTCTAATCCATGACTTCCAGCTGTGCTTGGACCCCTACCGAGTTATTTGACAAAAATTCTCTCCGTTAGTTGGCGCGCCAGGCACGGGCAGCACCGGCTGGAGACCGATCATGGATCTGATCTTTTTATGCTTCCAGCGGCCTACCGCTAGGAGATAGCCTGATCTTGGTCTCTCTGACATCCACTGCAAACGATGCAAGCCGATTCGACGTCAACCCACCGATTTGCCCCACGCGCATCATCTACATCGCCAACGTCGCCTTCGTCATCAACACAAGCGACGACTTCTGACTATGCCTACCAACCATCCAACCCAAAGGACGCGGCAGGCTCTCAATCCCGATGGCCTTGGCGATCGCTCGCACCGATCGCTTCCCATTTGGATTAAGGAATGCGGAGGCTGCATACCAGCACTTGATCCGCCACCTACCTACGTATAGGATCTATCAAGCACTGGCATGCTTCCACCATGCACGCAATGTGCTGGCAAGGTCAGCGGCTTCAGCCTCTCCTGGCCACAAAACCCCCGTAGTCTGTTGGTACTTGTGAGCTATGTTGGGATTTCCCCAAAGATGAGGGAACGATGCAGTATAGTAGAGATAAGTCAGTTAAGAACCAAGGTTATCAATCCAGTAGGAGAATCATGTAACACCTCATTAGCAGTACCTGCACAAACGCTAACAAGGGGTTGTCAATCCCTTGACAATTATTTGCAAGATTAGATTTTGTAGTGATAGATAGATAAATAAAACACAAAATAAAATAAGTAGAGAAAAATTGCAGCAAGGTATATTTGGATTTTAATATATGATAAAAGTAGACCCGGGGGCCATAGTTTTCACAAGATGCCATATGGTGGGTAAACAAACTACTGTTGGGAAATTGATAGAAAAGCAAATAATCATGACGATATCCAAGGCAATGATCATATATATAGGCGTCACCTTCGAGACAAGTAGACCGACTCATGTTTGCATCTACTACTGTTACTCAACACATTGATTGCAATCCAGCATGCATCTAGAGTGTTAAGTTCACAAAGAACAAAGTAATGCCTTAAGCAAGATGACATGATGTAGACAAAGCATACTCACGTATGAGTAACGCCATGTTTTTATCCTTAATAGCAACGATACAAATACATGGCATGTCCCTTTCTGTCACTGGGATTGAGCACCGCAAGATCAAACCCATCACAAAGCACCTCTCCCATTGGAAAAATATCAATCTAGATGGCCAGACCAAATCAATAGATCGGAGAGAAATACATGGATAATCTAATCATAAACAAATAATTCATCGGATCCAAACAAACACACCCCAAAAAGAGATTACATTGAGTAGAACTCGAAGAACATCGGGGAGAACATTGTATTGAAGATAAGAGAGAGAGAGAGAGAGGGAGAGAGAGAAAGCCATGTAGTTGCTCATTATAGACCCGCAGGTTTGTGGTAAACTACTCACACATCATCACAAGGGCAACAAGGCTTATGTAGATCCCCTCCGTGATTGATTCCCCCAATGGTAGAGTGTCGGAAAAAGCCTCCACATGGGATCTCACGATAATAGGAACTTGCGGTGACGGAAAAACTATTTTGGGTGACTCTCTGTTGTTATCCCGATTTTACAGAACTTACAGAGGTGGAATTAGGTCAAAGGGAGCAAAGGTGGACCCAGGAGGCACCAGGGTGTTCCTACCCCCTGGTCGCGCACTGGTGGCTCGTGGCCACCTCCTTCATCTTTTGGCCCTCTCCCGAAGCTTCTAGGGTCTCTTTTGTCCAGAAAAAAACTCGAAAATGTCTCATGGCGTTTGGACTTCTTTTGGTACTGATATTCTGAAAAACAAAAACAGGCAAAAAACAACAACTAGCATTGGGCACTAAGTTAATAGGTTAGTCCCAAAAAATGATATATAATTTCTTGTAATTGCATATAAAACATCCAAGATTGATACTATGATAGCATGGAACAATAAAAAATTATAGAAACATTGGAGACGTATCAAGCATCCCCAAGCTTAATTCCTGCTCGTCCTCAAGTAGGTAAATGATAAAATAGAATTTTTTTATGTCGAATGCTACCTATAATATTCATCATATAATATTTTGTGTCATGGTTATTTGGATTTGAGTGATTCAAAGCATTAGTGTATAATTTGGCATGAAGATATAAATACTCAAGCCTACTAACAAGCAACCATGTTTTTAAAAATATCAACGCTAAAGAAACTTATCCCTAGCCCATTAGGCTCAGTAATTGATCCATTCATGAACACACTCAATATTAACTACACCCAACGCACAAGTATGACAATACTGCTCTCCAGTTTGTGATTTATAAGAGAAGATGGAGACTCAAAATAAAAATAAAAATGAATAAAGTAAAATAGATAGGCCCTTTGTAGAGTTAAGCAGAGATTTGCAGAGGTGCAAGACCTCAAAGATTAAAACAGAGATAAAATTATTTTTGAGAGGCATGCTTTTCCTGTCGACATCACGACGGAAAGGTTCCAATATCTCCCATGCTAGACACATTATAGGCGGTTCCCAAACAGAAATAAAGTTCATTTTCTTTCCACCGTTCTTTCACAATCCATAGCTAGGCATATCAACGGGTGCCTTCCAAACTTTCAACTTCCCGAGGAATTTATTATTATGATTATTTTCATTTCGGGACTGGGTATCCCTATTACCGGACATTTACTCGTGCAATGACAAGTGAAGAAACACTCATCTTGAGAATAACCCATCTAGCATGAAAGATATTGACCACCCCCTGTCGCTTCATAAGTAGTACAGGCATACAAAACAGAAAAGGTTTTGAATGACTAGAGTTGCCACATGAAAATTTACTTGGAACGACATGTAAATACCACATATAGGTAGATATAGTGGACTCATTTGACACAACTTTGGATTTAAGGAATTAGATGCACAAGCAATATTCCCACTTAGTACAAATCAAGGCTGTAAATAGATTGAGAAGCAACCAACCAGAAAACGAAAACGGTCATAAACATGCATTTAGATACTAAGACTGAATAATGCACCATAAGTAGGATATAACTTTGTTGCATAACTATTGACTTTACAAGCATGCATAGGGAATGACAAACCTTAACACCAATATTCTTACTAAACCACATTTACTTACTAGCATAACTCACAATTATCATCTCCACATTGCAAAACTATTGCAAGGAATCAAACTTATCATATTCAATCATCTACATGAAAGTTTTTATTATATCCCTCTTGAATATCCATCACATCGGGACCAAATTCACATCTTGTGCAAATTACAATTATGAATATCAAATCTCAAAAAGATATAAGTTAAGCATGAGACTGCAAATATTTCTTAAAAATATAATCATCGCTCTACTAAAAAAGGATAAGTGAAGGACTAGAGCAACTGCCTAGCTCAAAAGATATAAGTTTAGCATGTAGAGTATTCTAACAAATTACGAAAAATGTGTGTCCCTCTAGGATTGGTGTGACTAAAAAGTAGGATCGTGACAAACTAAAAAACAAAAAAACAAAGAATAATATAATACATGACGCTCCAAGAAAAACTCATATCATGTGATGAATAAAAATATAGCTCCAAGTAATATTACCGATGGTCGGTAGAAAAAAGTGGGGCGGCCTTCCGGGGCATCCCCAAGTTTAGTTGTTGGGAGTCCTTGAATATTACCTTGAGATTCCTCTAGCATCCCCAAAAGTAGGCTCTTGCCGCTCCTTATTCCTTCATCCATCGCGATCTCACTAAAAACTTGAAAACTTCAGCACACAAAACTCAACAAACCTTCGTGAGATCCGTTCATATAATAAAGCAAATCACTACTTCAGGTATTGTTGTAAACCCATTCAAATTTTATTATTACATTATACCTGCTGTATTCTAACTTCACCAACACTGGTATAGCGAGGTGCTATACAAACGGTTTTTAACCCCCTTTCCGTGAAGACATTCTGAACCGTCGCCGAGTGAGTGTGTGCGATGGGGGGAGGGGGTTCCTTCTCACACGACCAAAAAACCGTCGGGGAAAGGCCATCCTGGCAGACACGCTCGGCAAAATGAGGTCGTGTGCCACGGGCGAGCACTGAAATGTGATTATACGTACAGTTGTGCTAAAAATTATACATGCCAAATAGTTTCCGGTCGTAAGTACATCCCACATAATCAGTCCCGGCTAAACATGTATGTTTGTATGTACGTTCCACACAGTCAATCCAAGGAATACATTTCCGTTAGTATGTACATCCAACACAGTTAATCCAAGAAGTACGTTTTCGTTCATATATACATCCCACATAGTCACTCCAAGGAAAACGTTTCCGTTCACACGTACATCACACATAATTTTCCCAATTAAATCATTTGTGATAGCATTGCCATTGTAGAGGATATTAACAATTTTATCGTTTGCGTTATTAAATGCATCACACACACTTTTTATGTGGTAAATTTTGAGCAAGGTGGCCTAACGCAAACAGTTTTCAAGAGGAAGTCGTGTGTGATTGTTCATTGATCCAACACGGTTTATTCCTAGAAACGTGTGCATTGCCTGAGGTCGTCGCCCACGGTGTTTTCTCAATAACCATTTGCAATAGAAAAACCCAATTAGGGGGCTAATTGGCCATTAGCAGGCTCATTGTCCTACTATTAATAATCCATTTATTAATCTAATTGACAGTTCATATTAAGCACAAAATATATTTAATTTTGGTATTAAGGAAGCAAGATTTCATAATTGAAATACATCAGAGCAACAACATATAGCTTCAACACTCAACTACCCCATTACAAAACTTCACCAGCTCCAAGTTTCACATGCAACATCTATAACCTTTCAAAATTAGCATCATAGACGCTACATGGACAGATGAATGTCATCTAGAAAACTGCTGAAGTGGAAGGCGAATATTGAGCCTTTATTTATGTTGAAGGTCTTTGCAACTTTAGGCCACTACATGTGGATGATTGACCATCCACCCTTCGTCCTCTTCAGGAACACTTCAATATTGAACCATGGGTGCTGTATGAATACCTTCCTCGCCTCCTGACCATACAGGTAGTTTGAGAGGTAATCATCAGTAAACTACTTTGGAATGGCCTGAAAACAAGGATGCGCGTAAATATCTTCTCTAGATTGGAAATGGGACAAAGGAATAAAAAAGCCAAGGTATAATAGTTAGTACTTTCCGGTAATGAACCGATGTCTTCCTCATTATTGAGACATAGATATTGTTTTTTGTCGCTAATTTCTTTATCCTAACAATCTTTCCGAGTTTCTTGACTTGACTGATATTCATGGACAACTCATTTCCCCATACGCAAAAAGGGTCGAACAGTGGGTCTAAACCTCTGACAGCAGGACCTACATGTGCAAGAAAAAATTGTTAAAAACCTAACTATTAGAATGGTTCCTGCAATTGCACAATAATGTGCTATTAGAATAAGGACCATGCATGTGCAAACCTCGATTGTTAACCTCAGTGCTTCCCATGGTTCCCTCCAATACATATAAGGTAGTTAGTGACCAGGTTAAGTGAGGGTTCACATACTATCAGCAGAATATGTTGATGAAAAATAAGCACATTGCAAATTCATCGGATTAATTCGAGCCACATGAAAAAACCCATTTCCAAACCAAGCATGATTAAGAACTAGAAAATATAGCAATTGTATATGTTTCTCATGTATTATGTGCAGCCAAAATTCTATTTATTCCTCACAAGCGCAACAATACAAAATTCTACCCACGAAAATTGGACATCGCATTGCAGAATTGAACCAAGTAGTTAACTAAACACCACAACAAATGAACCAAACACTAACTAAGCACCACATTGCACAATATAACATACACCTAATAGAATATCAGATAGTTAACCAAACCAAGCATGCTTAACAACTTGGAAATATAGCAATTGTATATGTTTCTCAGGTATTTAGTACAACCAAATTCGATTTATTTCTCACATGGTATACAATAGAAAAATGCACCCACAACAATCGAACATCGCATTGCAGAATTGAACCAAATAGTTAACTAAAGACTACAACAAATGAACCAAACGTTAACTGAGCACCACATTGCACAATATATAACATACTAGAAGATCAGATAGTTAACGAAACCAAGCATGCTTGACAACTTGGAAATATAGCAATTGTATTTGTTTCTCATGTATTTTCTAAAGATAAATTTGATTTATTTCTCACATGGAAGACAATAGAAAATTGCACCTTGAAGAATTGAACATCACATTTGCAGAATTGAACCAAACAATTAACTAAACACGACAACTAATTAACCAAACAGTCAATAAGTCAGCACCACATTGCACGACATATAGAACATATACACTAGAGCAACAGATTGCATGGTAAAAATAGATAGGAAAATTCGCTGGAATTTGTTAAGGAAAGGCAAGAGCAGCACATGAAACGGGTAAACCGGGCATGCTTAACCGGCATAACTAGCAAAATGAACATATGTCCTTATAGTGAGCTAATAAAATAAGATACTCCTCATTGTTGAGATATCGATGATGATTGGATCCTTGGACATGGAAGAGGGCGTGGACTCCACATCATGGGTGCCCTTGTCATAGTGGTGGGTTATATAAGTCGCTCCGGGTAACAACCTGCTGGCTCTCGAGTTGAGGTAAGCCCGAGCACGCTGAGAAAATACCTCATAGTCTTTGTCGAAGGTATCGACGATGGCCTCGAGAAAACGCAATGAATTGTCGTTTAAAGCAGCCAACTGCGTCGCGACATTGGCGCACGAGGCATCGACGGTACCCTCAACAGCGAGGTGCTCCTCCAGGATCTGAGGGTCGGCACGAATGGCAGCCATTGCGACCTCACCCGTGCATGCAGCCGCGATTTGCTTCTCTGCTACCAAATGCTCCTTGAGCTCCTGGCTATTCTATGTTCTCCATGGCTTAGGGGGTCGCTTATTTGGGGGAGGGGTCGGTTGATTTGGGTGGAAGTTGTCACGCCGACAGTCGTGGCATGTCAGATGTGGAAGGAGGAGGAGGATGTGGGTTGGGTGTTGATTACCTGCCTGGATTGACGAGGACGAGCAGTGTGAAGGAGGTTGCCGGCGAGGAGGCGGCGCGGCAAGCAAGGATTGAAAATTTTGGTAGGGGGCGGGGAGGTATATATTTCCACGGAAGCCGAAAATTTTGGATCGGTGCAGCGACAAACTGGCGCGGAAAGTGTCGTCAGAAACAGTCATTTATTCAGCATTGTGTACGATATGTGAACATCACAATCGATTCATATAGCTTAAACCCGTGTGTGATGAGTTTGAATGTGCAAATTTTGGTCCGAATTTCCTTGGTTACAGTGGTCATCCAGGTCATTGCATAATTTGGGTACAAAAAGGAGACTAAATCACACCCACACTTCTTAATCGAGCAAGTTCAGCAATTAAACAGAGCTAGCTAACCTAAACATTACTCTAACAAATTAAGATCGATGCTCTTAATTAAACAAAACAAACAGTAGTACTACGTCTGGTGCTCATCGATCTCCGCCACGTCCTCCATGTCTAGCTCGCACCCAACGATCTCCTGGGGAAGGGGCTCCTTGGCATCCATCACACCATACTGGCCAAGTATCTCGCCATCCGTGACCTCCATCTCTTTGGAAACTGCCGCCACGAGCTGGGCGTGGCCGGCCGCGATCTGGGCTTGTATGCTCTCTATCATGGCAAGGTATGCCGTGGATGAATGGACGGATGCTTGACCGCTCATGACGATTGGCAACTCTTCGGTCGTGGGTTGTTGACCGTTGTCGGAGAAGCTACATTCAATTTTTGCGGTGACCGCCAGGAGCTAGGCGTGGGCGGCCTCCATCAGGGCTAAGGCCGTCGTTACACAACAGACAGCTGTTGTGCTTCTCTCGCCAGCTGCTATCCTCGAGGCAGATGTTGTTACTGCCACCTGAGAAGCAACAGCGGCCGTCTTGGCTGCCTTGGCCGCCCGGTCACAGATTGTAGTCGC
Organism: Triticum dicoccoides; assembly: GCF_002162155.2. Lineage (NCBI taxonomy): Eukaryota > Viridiplantae > Streptophyta > Magnoliopsida > Poales > Poaceae > Triticum > Triticum dicoccoides. Next base: position 320,898,391 of record NC_041385.1, on the reverse strand, counting down.
ACTCAAGTAGTTTGTGAGCACGCGCATGGAAGTTGCGGCTGCGCTCTCATCGGAGTAGGCCGCCGAAGTTGCCCTCACGAAATGGGTCAATGTCCCCATCTTTCATGAGTGACGATTGTATAGTGAAATGATATTTGGGGAGCGAGCTAGTGTGCTTGACACGCCGGCTATGGACTCTAGCTAACGCACCTTCTCACGTAAGCCATAGGCGTACAATACTACGACGGTACTCCAAGTTAGTTTGTGCTACATCTCACATAGTTGGTGATAATAAACTGTGTGGGATTGAAAGTGCAACTATCCCTAGGTGGTTTTGGTAATTCATAACAACATATAGCTCATTGAGCTAATGCTATTCCAACACAAATATTTCAGGAAAGCTCAATGAATGGCATGGCATGGATGATGAAAGTGGATCCCTCAAAATATCAAGGACAAAGGATTGGCTCAAGCTCAAAAGCTCAAGACTCTACATTTTACATTTTAGTGATCCAAGATCACATTGAGTCTATAGGAAAAGCCAATACTATCAAGAAGGGCTGAGGTGTTGCTTAATGAGCCTCTTGCTTCAAGTGCTTAGTGATATGCTCCAAAAACCCTCAACTACTTTCTCACATCCACATATGACCTAAACCCAAAGTCAAACTCGGCCCCACAGATTCTTTCTATCCGGCGCCACCGAGTTCAAATGTCATAGCCACTGCCACAAACCCTAGGCAAATCGGTCTTACCGATAGGGATCTCGGTCTCACCGATATGGGATTGTAATCTCTCTGTTTCCCTTCGTAATGTTTCGGTCTAACCGAAGTGAGCCATCGGTCCCACAGAGCTTGCAATGTAAACTCTCTGTTTCCCCTTCGTAACGTTTCGGTCCAACCGAGATGAGCGAATCGGTCCCACCGAGTTTACCTAACCAACTCTCTGGTTAGCTAATTACCAAAGTCGGTCTCACCGAGTTTGTGTAATCGGTCTCATCGAGATTACGTTATGCCCTAACCCTAACCATATCGGTCTCACCGAGTTGCATGTCGGTCCCACCGAAAATCCTAACGGTCACTAGGTTTACTAAATCGGTCTGACCGAGTTTGTTGATTCGGTCCCACCGAGTTTGGTAAATTGTGTGTAACGGTTAGATTTTGTGTGGAGGCTATATATACCCCTCCACCTCCTCTTCATTCATGGAGAGAGCCATCAGAACAAACCTAGACTTCCAACTTACCATTTCTGAGAGAGAACCACCTACTCATGTGTTGAGGCCAAGATATTCCATTCCTACCATATGAATCTTGATCTCTAGCCCTCCCCAAGTTGCTTTCCACTCAAATCTTCTTTCCACCAGATCCAAATCCTATGAGAGAGTTCAGTGTTGGGGAGACTATCTTTTGAAGCACAAGAGCAAGGAGTTCATCATCAACGCACCATTTGTTACTTCTTGGAGAGTGGTGTCTCCTAGATTGGCTAGGTGTCACTTGGGAGACTCCGACAAGATTGTGGAGTTGAACCAAGGAGTTTGTAAGGGCAAGGAGATAGCCTACTTCATGAAGATCTACCGCTAGTGAGGCAAGTCCTTCGTGGGCGCCGGCCATTGTGGGATAGACAAGGTTGCTTCTTCGTGTACCCTTCGTGGGTGGAGCCCTCCGTGGACTCGCGCAACCGTTACCCTTCGTGGGTTGAAGTCTCCATCAACGTGGATGTACGATAGCACCACCTATCGGAACCACGACAAAAACATTCGTGTCTCCAATTGCATTTGAATGCTCCAAACCCTTCCCTTTACATTCTTGCAAGTTGCATGCTTTAATTTCCGCTGCTCATATACTCTTTGCATGCTTGCTTGAATTGTGTGAAGATTTCTTGACTTGTCCAAAGATCGCTAAAATATGCCAAACTCTAAAATTGGGAAAAGGTTAAGTTTTTAATTGGTCAAGTAGTCTAATCACCCCCCCACTAGACATACTTCAAGGTCCTACAAGTGGTATCAGAGCTTGGGTATCCATTTGTTTTGATTTCCATAGCTTTTGGTGGTCATAGCCTTGGTTTCACAACCTAGGAGAGTATGGCGTCTAGCGAGGGAAATTATCACCATAGAGGTCCTTACTTTGATGGTACTAATTTTGCTAGTTGGAAGCATCAGATGAAAATGCATATTCTCGGACATAACCCCGCCATTTGGTATATTGTGTGTATTGGCTTGCAAGGTGAATTCTTTGATGGGAGAGAGCCGAACCGTGAAGCTAGCGCAGAAGAGTTGAAGATGCTGCAATACAACGCTCAAGCTTGTGATATCCTCTTCAATGGCTTGTGCCCCGAAGAATTCAACAAAATCAGTCGTCTTGAGAATGCAAAGGAAATTTGGGATACTTTGATTGATATGCATGAAGGTACCGACTCTGTCAAGGAATCCAAGTTGGATGTGCTCCAAAGTCAGCTTGACAAGTTCAAAATGAAGGATGGTGAAGGTGTCGCTGAAATGTACTCTAGGCTTGCTCTTATCACAAATGAGATTGCCGGCTTAGGAAGTGAAGAGATGACCGACATATTCATCATCAAGAAGATCTTAAGAGCATTGGATGGAAAGTATGATACCGTGTACACATTGATCCAAATGATGCCAAATTACAAAGATCTCAAGCCAACGGAAGTCATTGGAAATATTGTTGCTCATGAGATGTCACTCAAGGATAAGGAGGAACTTCACAACAAGTCAAGTGGTGCTTACAAAGCCTCATGTGAAGCCCCCACATCATCAAGTGAGAAACAAACCTTCAATGAAGAATTGAGCTTAATGGTGAAGAACTTCAACAAATTCTACAAGAGTAGAAGCAAAGAAAGAAGCTCTAAGTCAAGGTCCTACAATGACAAAAGATCTTCTGGTCGAGAGCGCAATTGCTACAATTTTGGGAGACCCGGACACTATTCCAATGAGTGTACGGCACCCTACAAAAGAAGAGAAGATTCTCCAAAAAGAAGAAGTACAAGAGAAGAATCACCACCAAGAGAGAGAAGGAGTAGAGATGATCGTTATGAACGAAGACCCTCAGGGAGAAGCAAGGATTCGGAAAGGAAGGACAAGTCATCAAAGAGCTACACAAAACGAAGACAGCAAGCTCATGTTGGTGAATGGGTATCCGTCTCCGATTCCGACAATCACTCCAAGAGAAGCTATCACTCCGACTCCGAATATACTCAAGATGAAGGTGTTGCCGGTCTAGTACTTGTGTCAACCAACTCCCACGACATATTTGATTCACCAAATGAAGGAATTGGAAGATGCTTCATGGCCAAAGGTCCAAAGGTAACACACCCCGAGTATGTTGATTTCAATAGTGATGAAGATGACTTGTTAGGTGATGATGATTTACTTGTTGACAACTCTAGTGATGAATACTATGATGAAACGTCAATTAATCATGCTAATCAAGATAAAACGAATGACAATGATAAGGAGAAGATTGAGCTTCTAACTAAACAACTAAACACTCTTAAGTTAGCTCATGAAACTATCTTCGAAGATCATCGAGAACTTTTAAGGGCTCATGAGAAGTTACGCTTTGAAAATCTCAATCTTGAGCAAGAGCATGAGTTCTTAAAGGCAATCAATGATGATCTCTGTAAGAAAAGTTCTTCTTACATTGCCAAGCGTTTACTCTTATCTACTTACATGCCTCAAGTCAAGTCTAGTAACAAGTACAAGAAAGATCCTTCCTCTAGTAGTAACAATAATAATGCCAAATCCAATGTTGTTGCTTCTAGTAGTTATCTTGATTCCACTAATGATTCTCTTAGCCAAGTTACACTTGAGCAAGAAGATAGCTTATTGAAGGGAATTATAGAGAAAGGTGTATACAAGAGCCTTGCCGGGAGTAAGCAATTCGAGGAAATTGTATGCAAGCAAGGAAGGCATCGGAAGAATCAAGGCGTTGGTTTTGAACGAAAGTTCAATGCCAATGGAGTTGAGTGGGAAGAAGATAAATACCCCAAGACGAAGTTTGTTCCTCAACAAGAGAAGTATGATCCTACTTCCTTCAAGGGAACACAAGCACAAGATGATCTTCCACCACAAGACCACAAGAACAAAGGCAAGGACAAGCTTCAAGAGGAGATTGATGTATTTGAAGAAGCACTTAAGGCCTTGGTCAAGTGGGTTCCCAAGACTACGTCAAGTTCTACTTCATCAAATACAACTACAACTCCAAGGATTCCCATCAAGATGATGTGGATCCCGAAGAAGAAGAACTAGAGTGTTCTTGAGGGTGACTCTCCAACATTCTTCACTCATATCATTACGGCAAGGACAAGTGCAATCAACTTCCAAATCTTGCACTAGTTCAAGGAGTCACAAACCCTCATGTTGGTAAGGCAAGGGACAAGGTAACCTAATGTTTTCATGGACATCATCTTGTGTGTGTATCACTCTATGTCTATGGATATTCTTGTTTGTTCCTTGTGGGACTAACCCATGTAGGTATTGAAAGTGCAACTCACTCCAAAGGATTGCTCCAAATGATGTACATCAACATTGAGCATCCACATCTTCAACACCTACCTGAAGTCATCATCGACAAAACCCAAGGTTAGTTCATCCCTCTAAGGGGGGATCTCACATCTAGGGGGAGCTTAACTCTAAGAATTGAGTCAAAGCAACTCTAATGATGTGAACACATCAATGCATTATGTAAAAGTAGTAACCCCACTTGAGCTTAAACGATGAGTATGACCTATGATCAAATGTTCTCATTTGACTCCTAAGTCAATATACTCATATATAGATGACCTAGTCATTGCCAATTGTTTGATAGATACTAGAATTGGTTGTGCATGCTTTGCCACATATTTCATTTGCCATTTTATTGTGTGAGCATGTTGGTTGCATATTTTACACATTTGAGGACATCCACTTGTTGTTTTGATTGATTGGATTCTTTTTCTTTTTGCCAAGTGGATGGACAAGAATGCCTAAGAACCTTCTCTAGCTATCTATGCTTTTCTCGCCTCAAACTCTATTCATGCTACATCACAAAATTTGATCAAGTCAGATTCAAACCACTCTGTGTGAGGAGCACTCGGAGTCCCCGATTCATCATAGACTTAAACTTCCAAAACTTCTTTGTGATTTTCGGTCTGACGGATTCCTCCATTTCGGTCATACCGAGATCACTAAGTCGATCTAGGTTTTCAATCTCGGTGCAACCGATTTGAACTTTTCGGTCTCACCGAGTTGCTGTAACTGTCAACAGTTATGCATCTCGGTGCCACCGAGTCGTTCCACTCGGTCACACCGATAGGTCGGGCTATATATTCACATGGGCAAAAATTTGGAAAACTTTCTCCGAACCTCCTCTCCCGCGCATAGCTCGCTCTGCCTGCTAGGTCTCCAGATCATCGACTTCGTCGTGAGCCGCCTCCTGTCCCTGGTCTCCGCCGCCGTCAACGGATTTCGTCTTCGCCGTTGCTGCCGTAGCGAGTTCATCGCCAAACTACGGTATGAACTCGATCACAGTGCTATCCTTGTCTGATTCTCAGCACATTGTGTTCATTATGATTCTTGCCACGATTGAAACACCTCTATCCAGTCAAAACAATCCTTAGAATAGATTTGATTTGAAAAATTAGGGTTAGGTTTCCGCCGAAACCATCTCGGACCCACCGAGTTGAAAAACTCGGTCCCACTGATTCGACTAAGGCCATTGCACTAGTAACTCCCGGTCTGACCGAGAATTGCTAATCGGTGTGACCGATTTTAGAACTTTGTGAAACCCTAGCAGTCTCGGTGCCACCAAACTATGACTCGGTCTGACTGAGTTCACTAGTTTAGGTTCCAAAACTGCTTCGGTATCACCGAGTTTGAAAATCGATTGATCTGAAATGCTTTCTGTGGAAAACTAAAACTAAGTTTTTGAATCATTCTTTTGCAAAAATCTCTACATTTTGTGATGCTCATCCACTCTATCTCATCTATAACTATTCACAGGGTCTGCAGTCAGTGTTTTCAGCATGTCAGACCAAAGTGATAGTCAGAACAGGGAAGAAGAGCAGATTCACATGAGTGAGGGCACTAGTCTCTCTAGCACTTCAGATGATGGCAGCAGGAGCACCCCAAGCAATCTTCCTAAGGCTGCCACCAGGACCACGAGGAAAAGAACCTCAGAATCTAAGGATGAGGACTATGTGGCAGTAGAAGATGAGGCCACTTCCAAGAAGAAGGTGGTCAAGAAAGAATATGGGTCAGCTGCATCCACTAAGCCAGTTGTGCAGAAGAAGGCACCTGCAAGAAGGATTTCCACTTCCAAACCCAGGAAGGTTGCCACTGGAGAAACCATGAAGTTTACTATTGAGTCAGAAGATGAAGCTGTTGGTCAAGGTAAAAAGAAGAAAAGAGTCAGAACCACCACTGCCAAAGTTCTTGGCAATCCCTCTATGAGGAGAGACTCTGATGAGGAAGAGGAAGAAGAGGTTGCTGCACCAGCACCCAAGGCACAAAAGCTGATGGGTGATGCTATTAAGTCAGGGGCTGCATCATCAAAGCCCAAAGAAGCACCCAAAGCTGCCCCCAAGCCCAAGAATGCACCAAAGAGGAATACCAGGAGTATACCAGCTGCTGAGAAGAACTAGGCCCCAGTGCCTGAAGTTGCTGCTAAGGAAGATGATGAAGGACAAGTCCTGAGGAAGCTGAAGCCCAAGATTCCAGACCACAATGATGCTCATCATGTGGCTGAGAATATGAAGCAAAGAAAGGATGCAGGATTCAAACAGTGGAGGTTGTCTGATCCCTATGCTATCAGGAGAAGGACTGTTGTTGACTAAAGGTTCCACACAAAGGAACAACAGAATTTCTATGAGACAGTGTTGTTGGACAAGAAGCCTATAGTGTGTGATATGAGGTGGGTCGACTGGACCTACATGAAGGAGAATGAAGAACACTATCCTGGAGTGCAAGATAGTTTCATTGCTTGTGGAGTTGCAGACTTTGTTGGGCAGAAGCTCACAAAGTGGAATGATGAGCTCATTATGCAATTCTACTCCACAACACATTTCTATCCATATGGCAGGATAGTTTGGATGTCTGAAGGTACAAGGTACCAATCAACCATTGAGGAATGGGAAAATCTGATCAATGCACCCAAGGAGCAGGAAGATGACTTGGATGTCTATGCCAAGAAGAAGATGGATCACAATACCATGGCACATATGTACGAGGAGATCCCAGATGCTGCAGTTGAGACACATAAGTTTGGGTCAGTTCATTTCCTTCTGTCAGGGCTGCCAATGATCAACTGGATCCTAAGGCATACTTTATTGCCCAAGTCAGGTGACCACAACATGATAAGAGGCCATGCTATAAACTTGCTACACTTGTTTGATGTGCCACAGAAATTCAAGGTCATGAGCCTCATGGTTGAGACTATCAAGAGGACAGCAGCAGACCAAAAGAGAAGTTGTGGATATGACCCACAAATTCAGGAGTTGATTAACTCAAAGATGGGCACAAGCACATACTTGCTGGACAAGGAACATTTTGCTATCTATCCAGAATTTGAGGACAATCAAGTTGTGATGAATGAGAATGAACCATCATCCGTACAAGCTCAAGAGAAGAAGGATAAAGCAAAGAAAGAGAAGGCTGGCAAGATGCCAACTCAAGAGGAGGCATCTGAGTACTTTTTGAAGAACAAGCAGGACCAGCTTGGTTACTTGATAGCATCAAATCTCAGGATTGAGAAGGGGTTGGCCACCCTAACTAAAAACCAGGAGAGCCTGGAAAGAATCATGGAACAAAAATTCTATGATTTAGATGTCAAAGTAACTGAGATTCAGTCAGTTGTGGAGCAGCTACAGGATGACATGCAGGAGAGGAAGGGCAAGACAACCACTGATGCATTTGCCAGAGTGCCTAGAGCTCAGAGATCAGCTGCAGTGCCTGTGACAGACACCAAAGCCACTTTAGCTGCACCAGCTACAGCTCCTACAGCTCTAGTGCAACCAGCTCCAGCACCTACACCTCCAGCTCCATCCACATCTACTGAAGCCTTCGTCCAAGGAGCCATCTCTACACCACCACCTAAAGACCAAGCCTGAGAGTTGATCTAGTACTATGCATTTTCTATGAAATTTTCTGTAACTTGTTGCCAAAGGGGGAGAAAAATGTATAGATCATAGGCTTCGAGAGAGAGAGAGAGTGTTGCTTTTTGTTCTCTCTTGCTTTGGTGGTTAAACTTTTGATTGCTTGAGATACTATGCTACTTTCTGTGAGACATTGATGATCATGTGTTTGATCATAAGCTACACTTATGCTTGTTAGATGATATTATCCTACATATCCTTATATGGTCATTCACTTTGCTTGGTGATGAGTGCATGTAGTCAATCTTTATTATTTCGAGTGCTCCACCAAGATGTATGTGACATGGAAGAGTAACCCATGAGCCTAATTCCTTGTGCATTTGCAGTCCAAAGCAAATCTTAAACTATGCACAAATTAGGGGGAGCTCTTGCTTATCACATACTTCTCAAAGCGACGATGTTTTTCAATCTTATTATCACTTGTCGAAGCTTTGATCTATATGTTGTCATCAATTACCAAAAAGGGGGAGATTGAAAGTGCAACTATCCCTAGGTGGTTTTGGTAATTCATAACAACATATAGCTCATTGAGCTAATGCTATTCCAAGACAAATATTTTAGGAAATCTCAATGAATGGCATGGCATGGATGATGAAAGTGGATCCCTCAAAATATCAAGGACAAAGGATTGGCTCAAGCTCAAAAGCTCAAGACTCTACATTTTACATTTTAGTGATCCAAGATCACATTGAGTCTATAGGAAAAGCCAATACTATCAAGAAGGGATGAGGTGTTGCTTAATGAGCCTCTTGCTTCAAGTGCTTAGTGATATGCTCCAAAAACCCTCAACTACTTTCTCACATCCACATATGACCTAAACCCAAAGTCAAACTCGGCCCCACCGATTCTTTCTATCTGGCGCCACCGAGTTCAAATGTCATAGCCACTGCCACAAACCCTAGGCAAATCGGTCTTACCGATAGGGATCTCGGTCTCACCGAGATGGGATTGTAATCTCTCTGTTTCCCTTCATAACGTTTCGGTCTAACCAAAGTGAGCGATCGGTCCCACCGAGATTGCAATGTAAACTCTTTGTTTCCCCTTCGTAATGTTTCGGTCCAACCGAGATGAGCGAATCGGTCCCACCGAGTTTACCTAACCAACTCTTTGGTTAGGTAATTACCAAAATCGGTCTCACTGAGTTTGTGTATTCGGTCTCACCGAGATTATGTTATGCCCTAACCCTAACCATATCGGTCTCACCGAGTTGCATGTCGGTCCCACCAAAAATCCTAACGGTCACTAGGTTTACTAAATCGATCTGACCGAGTTTGATGATTCGGTCCCATCGAGTTTGGTAAATTGTGTGTAACAGTTAGATTTTGTGTGGACGCTATATATACCCCTCCACCTCCTCTTCATTCGTGGAGAGAGCCATCAGAACAAACCTACACTTCCAACTTACCATTTCTGAGAGAGAACCACCTACTCATGTGTTGAGGCCAAGATATTCCATTCCTACCATATGCATCTTAATCTCTAGCCCTCCCCAATTTTATTTCCACTCAAATCTTCTTTCCACCAGATCCAAATCCTATGAGAGAGAGTTGAGTGTTGGGGAGACTATCATTTGAAGCACAAGAGCAAGGAGTTTATCATCAACGCACCATTTGTTACTTCTTGGAGAGTGGTGTCTCCTTGATTGGCTAGGTGTCACTTGGGAGCCTCCGACAAGATTGTGGAGTTGAACCAAGGAGTTTGTAAGGGCAAGGAGATAGCCTACTTTGTGAAGATCTACCGCTAGTGAGGCAAGTCCTTCGTGGGCGACGGCCATGGTGGGATAGACAAGGTTGCTTCTTCGTGGACTCGCGCAACCATTATCCTTCGTGGGTTGAAGTCTCCATCAACGTGGATGTACGATAGCACCACCTATCGGAACCACGACAAAAACATCCGTGTCTCCAATTGCGTTTGAATCCTCCAAACCCTTCCCTTTACATTCTTGCAAGTTGCATGCTTTAATTTCCTCTGCTCATATACTCTTTGCATGCTTGCTTGAATTGTGTGAAGATTGCTTGACTGGTACAAAGATCGCTAAAATCTGCCAAACTCTAAAGTTGGGAAAAGGTAAAGTTTTTAACTGGTCAAGTAGTCTAATCACCCCCGCTCTAAACATACTTCAAGGTCCTACAGGGATCTACTTCATTTTTCACCTTCATTTGAATTACATAATGAGGTCATAGTGGCAAAGGAGGGAGTTTGAATTGCTAGAACTTTTATCTACAGTGAACATGCAATTATAGGTGTGTCATCAAAAAAAATGGAATTATTCACGGTTCATTTGGACATTTTTATACATTAACTTGGTTTTCTAGGCATTTCAGGTGCACAATTCAGAATTAAACAACATGCACAGGCTCCGGTGCACAAAAATGGGTTGTAAAATCATATATGTGTCCATGGGTTGATGCTTATGTCTCATGCAAGAAATGGGGATGAATTTCATACACCACAGCACCGTGGCTCTCCAGCTAACGTTGAGGTACTTACTTTTGTAATTCTAGTAAATCCAAAAGTCGTCTGAAATTCATTAACCTTTCCATGCTATCATGGAATGGCATCAACATGTTGGGGTAAAGAATAATGTCCAATTTGGGGAAGGTTGTGGTATAAGCTTCTCACAAACCAGAGCATCTCACAAGAAGCCTCATGGTTCTGGTAGGGAAACGTGTCACATTTGTGGACAAAAAGATATTCATCGCCTCTTCTTGCTTTCAATTTTTTTCTGGTGTCAACATAGAATAACAGGAGTGGCGTCTTATATTTTGGAATTTTTCGGGGTTCGTTTGGACATTTTTATACATTAACTGAGTTTTCTATGTATTTATGTGCATAATTCAAAATTGAACAACATGCACATGCTCCAGTGCATAAAAACGGGTTGAAAAATCAAATGTGTATCCTTGGTTGCAAGCTTAGGACTGATGCAAGAAATGAGAATGAATGTCAAACACCTTGACACTGTCGCTCGGCCGCTAACATTGAGATACATGGTTTTAGAATTCTAGTAAATCGAAAACTCGTCTATAATTCTTGAAACATGACATGATATCATGGAACGACATCAAAATGTAGTGGTAAAAATATTGTCGCATTTGGGGTAGGTTTGGGTATAAGATTCTCGCAAATGAAAGCTTCTCACAACAAGCCTGATGGTTTCAGTAGGGAACGTGCCACCTTTGTCAACAAAATGATATCCATTGCCTCTTCTTGCTTTCAAAATTTTTCTAGTGTCAATATAGATCAACAAGAGTGTTGTGTCAATTTTGGGGATTTTCGAGGTTCACTTGGACACTTTTATACATTAACTGAGTCTTTTATGCATTTATGTGCATTATTCAAATTTCTACATGCACATGCTCCAGCGCATATAAATGGGTTCAAAATTCAAATTTGTGTCCTTGGTTGCATGCTTAAGTCCAATGCAAGAAATGGGAATGAATGTGAAACACCTTGCCACCATTGCTCGGCCGCTAACATTGAGATACATGGTTTTTAAATTCTAGTAAATCAAAAGCGTGTCTCAAATTTATGAAACTTGACATGCTATCATGGAACGACATAAACATGCCGGGGTAAAAATATTGTCCCAGTTGGTGCAAGTTGTGGTATAAACTTCTCACAATGCAGAGCTTCTCAAAACAAGCCTCGTGGTTACGGTAAGGAATGTTTCACCTTTCGGGACGAAACGATATCTGTTGCCTCTTCTTGATTTCAATTTCTTTTCTAGTGTCCATAGAACAACAGGAATGTTGTGTTAAATTTTGGAATTTTTCGGAGTTCGTTTGGACATTTTTATAAATTAACTAAGTTTTAAATGCATTTATGTGCATAATTCAAATTTTAACTACAGGCACATGCTCCGGTGCATATAAATTGGTTGAAAAATCAAATATATGTCCTTGATTGCATGCTTAGGTCCCATGCTAGAAATGGGCATGAATGTCAAACACCTTGCCACCATCGCTCGGCCGCAAACATTGAGATATATGGCTTTTAAATTCTAGTAAATCCAAAACTCATCTGAAATTCATGCAACTTGGCATGCTATTGTGGAACGGCATCAACATGTTGTGGTAAAAAATGTGTCCCATTTGGGGCATGTTTGGGTATAAGCATCTCACATACTAGAACTTCTGACAACAAGCCTCATGGTTCCAGTAGGGAATGTGCCTCCTTGGTGGATGAAACGATATTCATTGCCTCTTCCTGTTTTCAAAATTATCCTAGCGGCAACATAGAGAAACAGAAGTGTCGTGTTAAATTTTGCAATTTCGGGTTCGTTTGGACATTTTTATACATTAACTGAGTTTTCTAGGCATTTTATGTGCATAATTCAAATTTGAACTACATGCACATGCTCCAGTGCAGAAAAATGGGTTGACATATGAATGTGTGTCTTTGGGTGCATGCTTAGGTCCCATGCAAGAAATGGGAATGAATTTCAAACACCAGGGCACTGTTGATTGCCGGCAAAATGTTGAGATACTTTGTTTTTAAATTCTAGTAAATCAAAAACTCGTCTGAATTCCATGAAACTTGGCATGCTATCATGCAATGGCACCCGAAATGTTGTGGTATTTTTCATGTCCATTTCGAGAGAAGGCGCACTCGAATAACAGCCAACAGAGGCATTTTGAAACAAATAGCTGCCACTTTGAAACGTTTGGTATTATTTAAATTGTGTCCGTTCTGTTAACCATTCACGTGATGCCATGTGTCACTCTTTTAATGGCTAGGAGGTACCATGCGGACAGGTGCTTGACTAAACGGGACGCGTGCGAGCTGTACTCCAATGCGCAGGCTCACCGGGAAGCGTGCGAGTTGTACACCGCGTAGGCACACTGGGAAGTGAGCCCTTTGACTTCCATGGTCGCCCGCCTTGCTCGCATTCTCTCCATTAATGGATCCCAAGCCACAGTTAATACGGGCGGCCTTACTGTTTGCCTCCCATTCCCCTCCGGCAGACCTCCACTAACGCCCTGGCGTAGAAGGATCATCTTCCACTAGTCTTCCAGTTTGGTGAAGTCGACTCCAAGCGCAGGAGGTAGAAAATAAGGAGGAACAGGAACTCATCGACATTGCCCTAAACGAGCTAGCCACAGCGGTTGCTGCCCCCGCGCCCGTCCCAGCTCGCATCCCTCGCCCGCGCCAGCGACCATCCCTGTAGCATTGACGGTCTGGTCACCGAGCCTATCGCAGAGCTAGAAGCCATTGGCGTCATCGAGGTTTCCGCATACTCGCGCCAGCTCGTGTACATGCTAGTGCCAGTGCTTGTGCTCGTGCGCGCCCTTGCACCCACCACGGCACCGGTTGTCGCGGGAGGAAGTCTGACAGTAAGAATAGGGGGTATGTAGGAAGAGGCAAGATCCTAGCTACGATGAGGTTGTACATGCAAGTTTATGAGTTCAGGCCCCTCTTGGAGGAGGTAATAGCCCTACATCTCGGTGCCGTGAGGCTTTGTCGACTGGATTATGCATGGATGTTACAAGGGATGTGAACCCTTGTGCCTGATGAGGGGCTGGCTTATATAGACTCCACCAGGACCCACACAACCCTCATTACACAGGGTTCAATGTGAGTTAAGATAGGGGTGTTACTGGTAATGCCAGCCATTAATGATCTTTAAGACTACAGAGTGAATGCCTGACCGTTGCCATCCTAGGGTGACTTTAGATCTTCTATACTCCGAGTGGTTCTTCATATGGTCGAGTGACCCTGTTGTGGTCGAGTTTAATTGGGATATCCGAGTGGAATCTTCTGTCAAGTGGATTGCACTTCAAGGTCATTCCAGTTGGTACTCTCTGTTGGTCTTTGAATGTCTTTGATTATAGGGTAGTGTCCTTGGGTAGGGTGTCTAGGTCAGGCCTAAGACCCTACCCTAGGTACATGTCCTCATGATTAGCCCCTGAATGGATTGAGGTCTGAGTGAAGAAGGGTTGAAGTTGATTCCGACTCGATTCAATGCTTCAGAGGCATTTGACAGAAGTCTGGAAACCACACTGGTATTTTAACCCTGCTTCAGTCGCCTCGATCGATTCCCGTAGCTTAAAACCATGGAGTGAATTAATGTGATAAGTCTTCGAGTGAACCATAATGTGAAATCTTTGACGCAATTGACTTCCCTGTGGTTTCCGGATCTCGTGGGATTCAAAATTTTGGAGAATCGTCGGATAGGGACTCTTCGATTTTCGTGCTGCCTTTTTTGCCACGTCTCGAGCCAGCGTCTACGACGGGATGTGATTGGATTGTTCGGGCCCATCGGTGAGCCACTCAGAACCAGCCTCATAAAAGGCGTCGAAGCCGCTGCGACATACTGTGCCTTCCATTTGATCCCGTTTCCCTCTTCTTCTCCGCCTCTCTTCTCCCTACCCTCCATGCTTCCGCTCGGCCCTCCCAAGCTCCACCACAATGGTGAAGGAGAAGACCGCGGCCCTGGAGCGCGTGAAGAAAGCGTCGGCGGTGGTGAAGAGCAAGAAGACGGCAAGGGCTTTGTCGCCGCGGTCCGGTCTGCTGCCTAGTTGGATCCAGGGAGACTGGATCCGCTCCACAGTCATGAAGGAGGACCTAGACAATCTCGCCCACGATTTCTTGATTTCCCACTGGTCCTGGAGGCTACCGGGGGATGAATCCGAGCCTCAGTCGCGCGATGTTGATTGTGTTCTCCTCACCACCCATGTCGAGCGAGGTTTCTATTTGCCCCTGCACCCATTTTTGGAGGATTCTTGAACTTCTTCCGAGCCCAGATTCACCACTTTCCTCCCAACACAATCTTGTACCTTGCCACATTCGTTTCCATGTGCGAAAACTTCTTGGGATGCCAGCCGCACTGGGTATCTTCAAGCACATATTCACTTGTCATTCTCAAACGGTTAATAAGGCTAACCCAGACGACAAAAAGACACACGTGATCTAGATGTGTGGGGGGTTAGGGATCCAAATGAGGGGTAGGAGCTGCTTTCCTCCTGTAACTTTCCCCGAGTCAGTTACTGGGTGGCAGTCGACCTGGTTTTATTGCAAGGATGTTCCGACTCCTGGTCAGTCGACTGGCCTTCCCCCTTTCACTATGGAGAGACTCTGCACCCATCACTCACTAGTTGTAGCTCCGGAGGAGAAGGAGGAACTGCAAATGCTGGTGGCGGCCGTTGTTGAGTTGGTTAAATTTGGAGTGATGGGGATGGATCTGTTGGAGGTGTTCCTCAGTCGACGGAATCAGCCATTGCAATCCCATGATCAACCCATGTGGATGTACTCGGGCTTAGAGGACACCCCTCGAACTCACCCGGAGGAGGTTAACAAGGAGATGGTGGCTCAGTGGCTCCAGAGAATTAGTGGCAACAAGGACAACCCCAGGGGTTCTAGGAGGATTCTGCCATTCAACGCCAACAATGATCCAGGAGAGGTCAGACTCAAATATCTGAGTGTTTTTCCCATTGTTTTGCAGTTGTTCTTGGATCCGACTCATATCTACAACTTGTGCCTTGTAGGTTTTCAACAACTTGCACTCGATGCCTAACGGAGAGCTGTACCAAGAAGGAATTGACAATGACAATGAGGGCAGCGACAACCAGTACACCGAAGATAGTGAAGATGAGAGCGAGGACTCAAGCAGCAGCAGCGAAGAAGTCGACTCACCGCTCTGCTCAGAGTGTTGTTCCAAATAGTTGCAGGTGTTACAACAATGTTAACCGCTTCATCATGAGGAATTTCGTAAGCTTAACCTTCACATTGTTCCTCAACGATTCCTTTCCACCTTGGTGGCGAAACCTACCCTTATGGATCAGATCATCAAAGATCAGAAGGTAGATCCGAGGATTTCCCATATCGAAAGAAACATCAAGAAAGGAGTTGCAGATTGTTTCTCCATTGATGATCAAGGAGTCGTATACTTTGGAAGCCGTCTACTGGTTCCCAAGGTGCAAAACCTGAGGCGATTGATCCTTAAGGAAGCTCATGAATCCCCTCTCACTATTCATCCCGGTAGTACCAAGATGTATCAGGACCTACACCAGAGATTCTGGTGGACTAGGATGAAGAGAGAAATTTGTCAGTATATTGCTAACTGCGACGTCGGTCATCGAGTTAAAGAAGAGCATTAACGGTCTGCTGGCACCCTTCAACCTTTAGCTATTCCTGAATGGAAATGGGATCAAATTGGTATGGATTTCATCACCGGTTTTTCCATGAGCAAGAGAGGGAATAACGCTATCTTCGTCGTTATTGACCGTCTATCCAAAGTGGCCCATTTCTTGCCTGTTCGCGAGAGTATAACCGCTAGTCAGCTAACAGACTTCTATATCTTCCGAATAGTATCTCTCCATGGTGTTCCATTGGAAATTAACTCGGATCGAGGAAGTCTCTTCACCTCTCGATTTTGGGAAAGTTTCCAAAATGCTATGGGAACCCGTCTTTCCTTTGGCACCGCCTTTCACCAGCAGTCAAGTGGCCAAGTAGAACGCGTCAACTAGATTCTAGAAGACATGCTTCGAGCTTCTGTTATTTCATTCGGAATGGATTGGGAGAAATGCCTTCCATTTGCTGAATTTGCTTATACCAATAGCTATCAATCTAGCTTGGGTAAAGCTCCTTTTGAAGTTCTCTATGGACGAAGATGTCAAATGCCTCTTACTTGGACAGAAACCGGGGAAAGACAATTCTTTGGCCCGGATAAGATTCAGGAAGCAGAAGAGCAAGTTCGCATTGTTCGTGAAAAGTTGAAAACAGCCCAATCTTGTCAAAAGAGCCAATATGATTGTAAACATAAGGCTATGACTTTTGAGGTTGACGAGAAGGCCTACCTTCGGGTTACTCCTCTGTAGGGAACCCATCGCTTCGGTATCAAAGGCAAATTGGCTCCTCGCTACATTGGACCCTTTGGCATTCTTGCCAAACAAGGAGAAGTTGCCTACTAATTGGAACTACCTCCGCACCTCTCTAGAGTCCATGATGTCTTCCACGTTTCTCAACTCAGGTGTTGCTTCTCCGATCCTATCCATGGAGTGGACCACGAAACGCTTGATATCCAAGATAATATCACATATCGAGAATACCCCGTTCGTATCCTCGATCAAGCCGAGTGTACCACTTGACGCCATAACATCAAGTTCCTCAAGGTTCAATGGTCGCATCATTCTGAGAAAGAAGCAACTTGGGAAAGGGAGGATCATCTTCGACTCGAGCATCCCGTCTTCTTCCCGGAGGATCCTAAATCTCGGGACGAGACTTTTTCGGAGAGGGGGTGAGTTGTCACACCCTAGCTAGTTCATGCATTAGAGTGCTTGCATAATGTTTATCTTTCATCAGAAACTTGAAATGGGGATGACAGGACCCCCAGCACCCCCTTGAAACCAACTAGGGTTTACTAAAAATATTTTCAATGAACCTCAAATGCCCTTCTAAAATGTCCATCATCTTTGACTTGGTCTTAAACCACTATCAAAAATGGTGCACAAATTTCTAGGTCATTTTAAGGTCACTTGATTAAATCATTAGCTATTTGAATTTGGGCATTTAAATACTGTAAACTATTTGAAGTGCTAAAATAATCCCAAACTAAAATGTTCCATGTTGGATATATTCCAAATAGTGGCCATGTGCAGTTTGGTGATTTTTGGAGATGCCTAAGTATTTTTAGAAATGTAACAAACTTACAGAAATAAAACAAAACAGAAAATAAAAGGAAAAGGGATTCCCTGGCCGCAACCCACCACCCAGCCCACCTGGCGGCCCAGCACTGTGCTGGCCCATGCCAGCCAGCTGCTTCGTCCCCGCCAGGCAGGCAGGGAGGTGACGCCGATGAGCGCGAGCTCGCCACGGCGCCACCTGCTTGCCGCTTCGCCCATGGATGAGCTGGACGACGTCCATGTCGCCCCCTCGACGCCTTGGGCACATCCATTCTCCCCGATCGCCTCTCCCTCGCTGCCCTCCACCATGGCTGACGCAGCCGCTGCCACCTCGCCGTCATAGACATAGCCATTGCCGTCCCTGTGCCGCTTGACCGTGTCCAGCAACTCCGCCATCATCATCTCCATCGAGAAGGGCGAGTCCCAAGCGCTCGCGTGCCCCAAAGCCACCGCATCGACCTCGCCCGACTCCGCCACCGACGGAAATCCCCTTCGCCTTCACCGTCGTAGCAGTTCGTCCCCGACCGTGCCTCCTAGCTCATCATCTTCACCATGAGCTTCTGCCCCTTCCCCTCCCTCTTGTTCTTGATGTCGCCCCCTACTTCGACTGCAACAAGCAGCACCACACCCGCCGCCACCTGAGCTCGAAGCCGACGATGCTCCGGCCAACTAACAGCCACGCCACCATGTCCAACGAGTTCACCTCGTCACGTAGGCCACGTAGGAGCTGGCCTTAAGCCTGCAAGAGCATCACAACGAAGAGCTCGAATTCACCCGAACTCTGGCAGCTGCACAGCTCGTTGCCGGTGTCGTTTCCAGTGACTTGGAGCTCAACCACCAACACCAATCGACGCGGCTCACTCCCAGCTACCTGTAGATGGTCTCCGCCGTCCTTTTGGTCGCCGGAGGGCAAATCCCGCAGCCTCCATCGCGTCTGGACGTCGCCGGCGGCTAAACACTGGCGAGTCAGCATGGTTTGACCACATGTTTGACTCCCCTGAGTCACTGGTGTGTGGGCCCTGCCATCTGGTCAAACCTGGATTAGTATTAATCTAATCCTAATTAACCTAATTAACTAACTGAGACACTGACTAATGGGTCCCACTCATCAGGTTTGACCTGGGCACCCCTGTTGACCTGCTGATGCAATGCTGACGTAGTAACTCCTTTTTCCGGATTTATTCTTATTCAGGAAATTCTAGAAAATAGTGTGAACTTCAAAAAATCATAGAAATTAAATGCAAAGTGTTATATATGAAAAATGATCAGAAAAACCCAATCTATCCATCTGTATTGGTTTCATGCATGTTTGAACAAGTTAACTTGCTGTTTAGTGCAAAACATGATAAGGCACTATTTAAGATCATATATGGGTTTGTAATTTGAATCTTTAGTTCAAAATGCTTCAAACTCATCTGGTCATAGTTGCATTAGCCCAATACACTCATTTTGCCATGTCTCATGCATGCATAATATTGTTTCACATTGTTTGGTGTTGATTGTATATCGGTGCTCTCTGTGGCAGGTTCTGCCCCGGAAGAGTATCACGAGTATCCAAACAAGGAGCAATACCAGTCTACGGACCCGCAAGGCAAGCAACCAACCATTTGATCATATCGACACAATCCCATGTTCTCGCTTCTGCTCTCGTTTACTACATTTAAGACAATGCAATTCAAACTGTTGTGTGCTACGGTAGTCAAACCCATTTCCTCTGCATGACCCGTCATTGCCACAGTAACTAGATGAAATCCACTAGCATGTGTAGGAGTTGATTGAGCCATGTGTATGTGTTTCCTACCTTGCTATGCCAGGTCTAGTTCATCTGGGTGATGGGCTAGAGTGAAATAATCATGTCGGTAAAGAGAGTGATGTGTTGAATATGATTTGGTAAAGGTATCGATGAGAGGCCATGTTGGATTACATGGTGGGTTGTTTCATTCGAACCATCCTTAAGCACTGAGATCTGTATGTATAATTTAAGAATCATCTACTACCATGCATTGGAAACCTCGGCCGGACTCCTTGCGGATGGAACCTGGATAGGCGATAAAACTGGACTATAGACTTAGGTGTTTAGGTAGGCGGTGGCCGACACCCACATTGGGTTTGCGCTTGAAGGTTGCCTAGTACATGTCGTGTAAATGGCGATAAGTGGTGGAAGTGTGTGTGAAGAAGTACACCCTGCAGGGTTAACATCATCTATTCGAATAGCCGCGTCCGCTGTAAAGGACTACTTGGTTGCCTATACAGTTCATAGACAAGTAAATGGATACTACTAAAAGCCTCAAGATAAGCGTGAGTGCCGAGGATGGCTCTTCTGTAGGATGACTGAGGTGGATCCCCGGTAGTGTATTGAAGTGGGGTGTAGTGGACTCGAGTGCGCAAAACAATTACAAGTTAGTGTCTCGTAAGATAGCTTAGCAAAGAGTCAAAGCTGGCTTGCTGCAATAACCCCACCATCCCTTCTTGATAATGTGCATGTATGTAAGATATGATGTAAGTCTTGCTGAGTACCTTTGTACTCGTATTTGCTCAATTTACGTTTTACAGAAGATGCTGCAACCCCTTCTAATGGGTTCTTCATAGACGTCGATGTCGATGACTAGGCTGGAGCTCAGGTGGTGATCCTGAGCACACGATGGACCATGTAGGATAGCCAAGCTTCTTCAAGCCTCTTTTATTTTCTAGTTGTCTGTACTTAGACATGTTACTTCCGTTGTTGGCTTGTATGTTGTATGACTTGGATGCTGGGTCGTGTGACCCGTACTTGTGTGTATGCTATGTATGGCTCTCTGAGCCTTTAAATAAAGTACTTGAGTTGTAGAGTCATGTTGTGATGCCATGTTGTATTTGCACATATTGAGCATATTGTGTGTATGATTGAAATGCTTGGTATGTGTGTGATCTGACTATCTAGTTGTTTATCCTTGGTAGCCTCTCTTACCGGGATATGTCTCCTAGTGCCTCCACTGAGCCTTGGTAGCTTGCTACTGCTCCGAAACACTTAGGCTGGCCGGCATGAGTCCTTCTTCGTTCCTATGTCTGTCCCTGCAGGGAAATGTCACGCGATGACTACTGGAGTCCTGTAAGCCTGCTACAGCCCGGTTTATCGGAGTCCTGCTAGCCCAGTTGCTACAGCCCGGATTCACTCGTTGATGACCGACACGTTTGTTGCTGGGTCACGTAGGCCTGTCCATGTATGTTAGTGCCACTTTGGGTTCACGACTAGCCATGTCAGCTCCGGCTCCTTGTCATATGGATGCTAGCGACACTATTATATACATGTGCCAAAAGGCGCAAACAGTCCCGGGCAAGGTAAGGTGACACCCGTGGGAATACCGTGCATGAGGCTGCAAAGTGATATGAGGTGTTACATGCTAGATCGGTGTGGCATTGAGTCGGGGTCCTGATAGCAGGACCCTACAGGGGGATGTGGCAAAGCTGCTGCGTCGAGTGCCAAAGTTCCAAAGCGCACTCGAACATCAACTCCCGAGCCATCAGAGAAGGCTGCGAAGCAAGTGAAGGTTGCCCCGCCCAAGCCTTGGAAGGCCCTTCCTAGGATCAAGGTGGCTGTGCCCGTGACTTCAGCATAAGAATTTCCTTATTGTGTTCTTTAGTGTTATTGTGAACTCGTTTGCCTGTTTGACCGAGTGGAATCTAAAACTTTTAGAACTTCTACTTCTGCGACATCCATGGACGTTGACGAGGAACATGGTGATGCGGAAACCGTGGATGTAGCCACCTCTTAGGCAGGTATGGTTTTATAACTGCGCCTATGCTCTGTTAACGATCTTTTGGGTCGACTAAAATTTCACTGTCGAGTGTTTGCAGCACCAACGAAAATTATCTTACTCCATGCTGCTGATGATGAGGATGTGCCTCCAAAGAATGCTATGACGAGAGGCAGAACTTTGACCAGGAGGGTGCCTGGAGCCAGAACGCCTCACTCGTCATCTGTACCCGTGGTCCCACAAGTCAACGATCTAGTACGGGCTTCAGTCTCCTTTGCCAATCCGCTATCGATTGACCAACCTTCAGTGTCGACTGATCAGGCTTCAGAACCGATTACACAAGTTAAGGCTTCTACTCCACCAGCCCCATCAGCTATTCCATCATCCAACATATTTGTTGTGTATCCTGTCCGGAAGGACCTGCCAAGGAGGCCATGATTCAGGCAAGTCTAATGATGGCCGATTGAAGGTGGTGTATGACATCAGCAAGGCCGCGTATGACGCCAGCTCTACTCTTCGAGCGAATGTCCGACTGTCGGTGGGAAACGACACCTATGGTATCACAAGAATCCCTACTACGGTTCCGGGGCGCGGGGTTGTGAGTAGAGCAGGATTAGTAATCGGCACAAGGATCATTTACCCAGGTTTGGGCCGTGAGGATGCGTAAAACCCTAGTCCTGCTTGGTGGATGTATTGAGTGTTCTTGAGCTCTCGAACTAGCTATGGGTGTTGCGTGGTTTGGAAGAGCCGATTCCTTTTCCAATACGCCATGGGCCTCCTTTTATAGGCGAAAGGGGCTGCCATAGTGGCACACAGGAGGTGGAACGGCCTATAGTGTTGTGAGCTTATCGCTTGTATTACAGGACAAGGTGCATTTAATGCGTGGCTTAGGTGTCCCTTCACTTTATCAGGGACGGGGGCGAGGCCCATCTCGCCGCTCCTCCTCACTTCGACACGTGCCATGGCCAGCGATGCATGCGGTGCCATGTAGGCAGGCAGGCAGCTGAGGTGGCGCGGTGGTGAAGCCTCCACGAAGATCTGCATGCCGCGACGCAGGTGTGTGCTGAGTTGGCCTGGAAGATGCATGTTGCCACCCAGGTGCCTGCCCAGCTGGTTGGGCTGGCAGCTGCATGTGAACGATGGTGGGGATCTGGTTGGTGTGGGCCTGGCAGCGGCCCCGCTGTCGCCTTCGTCAAAGGTCTTGCCGGGTGGCCCAACAAGGGTCTTGCCGTGGCGCGCTGTCATCCTCGGCAAGGGTCTTGCCGGGGGTCTTGTGGGTTTTCCTCGGTACGAAACTTGACGAGGATTGTTGCCCTTCAATCCTTATCTGATCTTGAGTATTCTTTGTCTTCACAAAGATCTGCATACCACCATGGGGGTGCCTCCTGAGACCTGGCCCAACATAGTTGTTGGCGTTGAAACCGTGGACTCGAGGGTGGCTCACTCCGATCCGCTGGTGTGGGCGAGCTTTCGGCAAGGGGCTTGCCGGGGATACTGAGGCTGCCCCGGCAAGGGTCTTGCCGGGGAAGCCTGCTTCATCCATCCGATCCCTGTGGCCTTGGCCCTTGATGTTGCTTTGTTTGTCTCATGCCTTCGGCTTCTCTCCGGCTTCCCTTCTTTGCCCTGCTATGTGCGGATATGTTGCATGCCTCCGACTACCCGTGCACAAGTAAAGGGGTCAAAAGGAGAGCCCCTACTTTTGTACACCGACAGGGACCCCCGGGCCTGGGCCACACATAAGCGCGACACTTTGTTGGCCTAGGCCCAGAACGGTGTGCGGGCAGGCGGGGCGAATTTCACTGCGGTAACTGTTCCGTCCGCTGCGCTTCCCCGCGACCCGTGTTGAAATTAACTCGGATCGAGGAAGTCTCTTCACCTCTCGATTTTGGGAAAGTTTCCAAAATGCTATGGGAACCCGTCTTTCCTTTAGCACCGCCTTTCACCCTCAGTCAAGTGGCCAAGTAGAACGCGTCAACCAGATTCTAGAAGACATGCTTCGAGCTTCTGTTATTTCATTCGGAATGGATTGGGAGAAATGCCTTCCATTTGCTGAATTTGCTTATACCAATAGCTATCAATCTAGCTTGGGTAAAGCTCCTTTTGAAGTTCTCTATGGACGAAGATGTCAAATGCCTCTTACTTGGACAGAAACCGGGGAAAGACAATTCTTTGGCCCGGATAAGATTCAGGAAGCAGAAGAGCAAGTTCGCATCGTTCGTGAAAAGTTGAAAACAGCCCAATCTTGTCAAAAGAGCCAATATGATTGTAAACATAAGGCTATGACTTTTGAGGTTGACGAGAAGGCCTACCTTCGGGTTACTCCTCTGTAGGGAACCCATCTCTTCGGTATCAAAGGAAAATTGGCTCCTCTCTACATTGGACCCTTTGGCATTCTTGCCAAACAAGGAGAAGTTGCCTACTAATTGGAACTACCTCCGCACCTCTCTAGAGTCCATGATGTCTTCCACGTTTCTCAACTCAGGTGTTGCTTCTCCGATCCTATCCATGGAGTGGACCACGAAACGCTTGATCTCCAAGATAATATCACATATCGAGAATACCCCGTTCGTATCCTCGATCAAGCCGAGTGTACCACTTGACGCCATAACATCAAGTTCCTCAAGGTTCAATGGTCGCATCATTCTGAGAAAGAAGCAACTTGGGAAAGGGAGGATCGTCTTCGACTCGAGCATCCCGCCTTCTTCCCGGAGGATCCTAAATCTTGGGACGAGACTTTTTCGGAGAGGGGGTGAGTTGTCACACCCTAGCTAGTTCATGCATTAGAGTGCTTGCATAATGTTTATCTTTCATCAGAAACTTGAAATGGGGATGACAGGACCCCCAGCACCCCCTTGAAACCAACTAGGGTTTACTAAAAATATTTTCAATGAACCTCAAATGCCCTTCTAAAATGTCCATCATCTTTGCCTTGGTCTTAAACCACTATCAAAAATGGTGCACAAATTTCTAGGTCATTTTAAGGTCACTTGATTAAATCATTAGATATTTAAATTTGGGCATTTAAATACTGTAAACTATTTGAAGTGCTAAAATAATCCCCAACTAAAATGTTCCATGTTGGATATATTCCAAATAGTGGCCATGTGCAGTTTGGTGATTTTTGGAGATGCCTAAGTATTTTTAGAAATGTAACAAACTTACAGAAATAAAACAAAACAGAAAATAAAAGGAAAAGGGCTTCCCTGGCCGCAACCCACCACCCAGCCCACCTGGCGGCCCAGCACTGTGCTGGCCCATGCCAGCCAGCTGCTTCGTCCCCGCCAGGCAGGCAGGGAGGTGACGCCGATGAGCGCGAGCTCGCCACGGCGCCACCTGCTTGCCGCTTCGCCCATGGATGAGCTGGACGACGTCCATGTCTCCCCCTCGACCCCTTGGGCACATCCATTCTCCCCCATCGCCTCTCCCTCGCTCCCCTCCACCATGGCCGACGCAGCCGCTGCCACCTCGCCGTCATAGACATAGCCATTGCCGTCCCTGCGCCGCTTGACCGTGTCCAGCAACTCCGCCATCATCATCTCCATCGAGCAGGGCGAGTCCCAAGCGCTCGCGTGCCCCAAAGCCACCGCATCGACCTCGCCTGACTCCACCACCGCCGGAAATCCCCTTCGCCTTCACCGTCGTAGCAGTTCGTCCCCGACCGTGCCTCCTAGCTCATCGTCTTCGCCATGAGCTTCTGCCCCTTCCCCTCCCTCTTGTTCTTGATGTCGCCCCCTACTTTGACTGCAACAAGCAGCACCACACCCGCCGCCACCTGAGCTCGAAGCCGACGATGCTCCGGCCAACTAACAGCCACGCCACCATGTCCAACGAGTTCACCTCGTCACGTAGGCCACGTAGGAGCTGGCCTTAAGCCTGCAAGAGCATCACAACGAAGAGCTCGAATTCACCCGAACTCTGGCAGCTGCACAGCTCGTTGCCGGTGTCGTTTCCTGTGACTTGGAGCTCAACCACCAACACCAATCGACGCGGCTCACTCCCAGCTACCTGTAGATGGTCTCCGCCGTCCTTTTGGTCGCCGGAGGGCAAATCCCGCAGCCTCCATCGCGTCTGGACGTCGCCGGCGGCTAAACACTGGCGAGTCAGCATGGTTTGACCACATGTTTGACTCCCCTGAGTCACTGGTGTGTGGGCCCTGCCATCTGGTCAAACCTGGATTAGTATTAATCTAATCCTAATTAACCTAATTAACTAACTGAGACACTGACTAATGGGTCCCACTCATCAGGTTTGACCTGGGCACCCCTGTTGACCTGCTGATGCAATGCTGACGTAGTAACTCCTTTTTCCGGATTTATTCTTATTCAGGAAATTCTAGAAAATAGTGTGAACTTCAAAAAATCATAGAAATTAAATGCAAAGTGTTATATATGAAAAATGATCAGAAAAACCCAATCTATCCATCTGTATTGGTTTCATGCATGTTTGAACAAGTTAACTTGCTGTTTAGTGCAAAACATGATAAGGCACTATTTAAGATCATATATGGGTTTGTAATTTGAATCTTTAGTTCAAAATGCTTCAAACTCATCTGGTCATAGTTGCATTAGCCCAATACACTCATTTTGCCATGTCTCATGCATGCATAATATTGTTTCACATTGTTTGGTGTTGATTGTATATCGGTGCTCTCTGTGGCAGGTTCTGCCCCGGAAGAGTATCACGAGTATCCAAACAAGGAGCAATACCAGTCTACGGACCCGCAAGGCAAGCAACCAACCATTTGATCATATCGACACAATCCCATGTTCTCGCTTCTGCTCTCGTTTACTGCATTTAAGACAATGCAATTCAAACTGTTGTGTGCTACGGTAGTCAAACCCATTTCCTCTGCATGACCCGTCATTGCCACAGTAACTAGATGAAATCCACTAGCATGTGTAGGAGTTGATTGAGCCATGTGTATGTGTTTCCTACCTTGCTATGCCAGGTCTAGTTCATCTGGGTGATGGGCTAGAGTGAAATAATCATGTCGGTAAAGAGAGTGATGTGTTGAATATGATTTGGTAAAGGTATCGATGAGAGGCCATGTTGGATTACATGGTGGGTTGTTTCATTCGAACCATCCTTAAGCACTGAGATCTGTATGTATAATTTAAGAATCATCTACTACCATGCATTGGAAACCTCGGCCGGACTCCTTGCGGATGGAACCTGGATAGGCGATAAAACTGGACTATAGACTTAGGTGTTTAGGTAGGCTGTGGCCGACACCCACATTGGGTTTGCGCTTGAAGGTTGCCTAGTACATGTCGTGTAAATGGAGATAAGTGGTGGAAGTGTGTGTGAAGAAGTACACCCTGCAGGGTTAACATCATCTATTCGAATAGCCGCGTCCGCTGTAAAGGACTACTTGGTTGCCTATACAGTTCATAGACAAGTAAATGGATACTACTAAAAGCCTCAAGATAAGCGTGAGTGCCGAGGATGGCTCTTCTGTAGGATGACTGAGGTGGATCCCCGGTAGTGTATTGAAGTGGGGTGTAGTGGACTCGAGTGCGCAAAACAATTACAAGTTGGTGTCTCGTAAGATAGCTTAGCAAAGAGTCAAAGCTGGCTTGCTGCAATAACCCCACCATCCCTTCTTGATAATGTGCATGTATGTAAGATATGATGTAAGTCTTGCTGAGTACCTTTGTACTCATATTTGCTCAATTTACGTTTTACAGAAGATGCTGCAACCCCTTCTAATGGGTTCTTCATAGACGTCGATGTCGATGACTAGGCTGGAGCCCAGGTGGTGATCCTGAGCACACGATGGACCATGTAGGATAGCCAAGCTTCTTCAAGCCTCTTTTATTTTCTAGTTGTCTGTACTTAGACATGTTACTTTCGTTGTTGGCTTGTATGTTGTATGACTTGGATGCTGGGTCGTGTGACCCGTACTTGTGTGTATGCTATGTATGGCTCTCTGAGCCTTTAAATAAAGTACTTGAGTTGTAGAGTCATGTTGTGATGCCATGTTGTATTTGCACATATTGAGCATATTGTGTGTATGATTGAAATGCTTGGTATGTGTGGGATCTGACTATCTAGTTGTTTATCCTTGGTAGCCTCTCTTACCGGGATATGTCTCCTAGTGCCTCCACTGAGCCTTGGTAGCTTGCTACTGCTCCGAAACACTTAGGCTGGCCGGCATGAGTCCTTCTTCGTTCCTATGTCTGTCCCTGCAGGGAAATGTCACGCGATGACTACTGGAGTCCTGTAAGCCTGCTACAGCCCGGTTTATCGGAGTCCTGCTAGCCCAGTTGCTACAGCCCGGATTCACTCGTTGATGACCGACACGTTTGTTGCTGGGTCACGTAGGCCTGTCCATGTATGTTAGTGCCACTTTGGGTTCACGACTAGCCATGTCAGCTCGGGCTCCTTGTCATATGGATGCTAGCGACACTATTATATACATGTGCCAAAAGGTGCAAACAGTCCCGGGCAAGGTAAGGTGACACCCGTAGGAATACCGTGCATGAGGCTGCAAAGTGATATGAGGTGTTACATGCTAGATCGGTGTGGCATTGAGTCGGGGTCCTGATAGCAGGACCCTACAGGGGGATGTGGCAAAGCTGCTGTGTCGAGTGCCAAAGTTCCAAAGCACACTCGAACATCAACTCCCGAGCCATCAGAGAAGGCTGCGAAGCAAGCCAAGGTTGCCCCGCCCAAGCCTCGGAAGGCCCTTCCTAGGATCAAGGTGTCTGTGCCCGTGACTTCAGCATAAGAATTTCCTTATTGTGTTCTTTAGTGTTATTGTGAACTCGTTTGCCTGTTTGACCGAGTGAAATCTAAAACTTTTAGCACTGCTACTTCTGCGACATCCATGGACGTTGACGAGGAACGTGGTGATGCGGAAACCGTGGATGTAGCCACCTCTTAGGCAGGTATGGTTTTATAACTGCGCCTATGCTCTGTTAACGATATTTTGGGTCGACTAAAATTTCACTGTCGAGTGTTTGCAGCACCAACGAAAATTATCTTACTCCATGCTGCTGATGATGAGGATGTGCCTCCAAAGAATGCTATGAGGAGAGGCAGAACTTTGACCAGGAGGGTGCCTGGAGCCAGAACGCCTCACTCGTCATCTGTACCCGTGGTCCCACAAGTCAACGATCTAGTACGGGCTTCAGTCTCCTTTGCCAATCCTCTATCGATTGACCAACCTTCAGTGTCGACTGATCAGGCTTCAGAACCGATTACACAAGTTAAGGCTTCTACTCCACCGGCCCCATCAGCTATTCCATCATCCAACATATTTGTTGTGTATCCTGTCTGAAAGGACCTGCCAAGGAGGCCATGATTCAGGCAAGTCTAATGATGGCCGATTGAAGGTGGTGTATGACATCAGCAAGGCCGCGTATGACGCCAGCTCTGCTCTTCGAGCGAATGTCCGACTGTCGGTGGGAAACGACACCTATGGTATCACAAGAATCCCTACTACGGTTCCGGGGCGCGGGGTTGTGAGTAGAGCAGGATTAGTAATCGGCACAAGGATCATTTACCCAGGTTTGGGCCGCGAGGATGCGTAAATCCCTAGTCCTGCTTGGTGGATGTATTGAGGGTTCTTGAGCTCTCGAACTAGCTATGGGTGTTGCGTGGTTTGGAAGAGCCGATTCCTTTTCCAATACGCCATGGGCCTCCTTTTATAGGTGAAAGGGGCTGCCATAGTGGCACACAGGAGGTGGAATGGCCTATAGTGTTGTGAGCTTATCGCTTGTATTACAGGACAAGGTGCATTTAATGCGTGGCTTAGGTGTCCCTTCACTTTATCGGGGACGGGGGCGAGGCCCGTCTCGCCGCTCCTCCTCACTTCGACACGTGCCCTGGCCAGCGATGCATGCGGTGCCATGTAGGGAGGCAGGCAGCTGAGGTGGCGCGGTGGTGAAGCCTCCACGAAGATCTGCATGCCGCGACGCAGGTGTGTGCTGAGTTGGCCTGGAAGATGCATGTTGCCACCCAGGTGCCTGCCCAGCTGGTTGGGCTGGCAGCTGCATGTGAACGATGGTGGGGATCTGGTTGGTGTGGGCCTGGCAGCGGCCTCGCTGTCACCTTCGTCAAAGGTCTTGCCGGGTGGCCCGACAAGGGTCTTGCCGTGGCGCGTTGTCGTCCTCGGCAAGGGTCTTGCCGGGGGTCTTGTGGGTTTTCCTCGGTACGAAACTTGACGAGGATTGTTGCCCTTCAATCCTTATCTGATCTTGAGTATTCTTTGTCTTCACAAAGATCTGCATACCACCATGGGGGTGCCTCCCGAGACCTGGCCCAACATAGTTGTTGGCGTTGGAAACCGTGGACTCGAGGGTGGCTCACTCCGATCCGCTGGTGTGGGCGAGCTTTCGGCAAGGGGCTTGTCGGGGATACTGAGGCTGCCCCGGCAAGGGTCTTGCCGGGGAAGCCTGCTTCATCCATCCGATCCCTGTAGCCTTGGCCCTTGATGTTGCTTTGTTTGTCTCATGCCTTCGGCTTCTCTCCGGCTTCCCTTCTTTGCCCTGCTATGTGCGGATATGTCGCGTGCCTCCGACTACCCGTGCACAAGTAAAGGGGTCAAAATGAGAGGCCCTTCTTTTGTACACCGACAGGGACCCCCGGGCCTGGGCCACACATAAGCGCGACACTTTGTAGGGCTAGGCCCAGAACGGTGTGCGGGCAGGCGGGGCGAATTTCACTGCGGTAACTGTTCCGTCCGCTGCGCTTCCCCGCGACCCGTGTTGAAGGCGGGCATGGGGGTCGCGCGTGCGTGCGTGATTGAAACATGCTGGCGTCATCTTGCGGTGGATAGTGAAGAGGCGGCTTGCATGTCCTTTCAAGACCATAGGGCCGCTGCTCATTTACTGCCCTTACTCGGGAACCGTCGCTCCACACGTCCCATTGCGCCCGTCCTTCGTGCCAAGTTCGCTGCATGCATGATGCAGAGTGAATGACAGGCGCACGGGATACGGGAAGACGCGCGCTTGTGGGCTGATTCCCACGCGCCTTCAATTGAGCGGGGAGGGCGGTCGACGGCCCTGCCCGTTGTCACTTCAACGGGCCTGATTGGCTGAGAGGGGCGACCAAGCCTCGCCCCCGCCCCTTTATAAAGAGGGGAGCGGGAGGAACGACGCCTCTCAATCCTTCGTCACCTGCTTCTCCCCATTCCTGCTTCCTCCTTCTTCTGTCATGGCGAGGGGGCGTGGCGATGCTTCATCGGTGGCGGCGAGGGTCTCGATTAGGCAACGCATTGCTCCTCCCCAAGAGCTCGTAGCGGCGGAGCCGGCCGTTAGAGGGAGGGGAGGGGCAATGTCGAGGCCACCGCGGCGCTCGAGGGAAAGGAGGACGGGGCGGCAGATCAGCCTCGCCTCTGCTAGCAGTCCCTCCGCTGGTGGAGGGCCATGTCGGGGATAACCCTTGCAAGTTGTTCATCAGGCTGCGCCAGCCTCCGTGCCGTGGTCTTCGCCTCCCGACTCCGTTTGCGTGAGCGATGGAGCTGGACCCGCCGCAGGCGCTGCGGCTGCATGTGAGGGGTTGTGGGAACAGCAGCACATGGGCCGATGTCGAGTTCCCCGCCCCTCACATCATGTATCTTCGCCGAGGGTGGAAGACCTTCGCCCGCGTCCACAGATTGACGGTGGGGCTCGTTCTCCATTTCAAATTAAGGGAGAACGGTCTGTTCTCCGTCAAGGTCTTTGGAGATCTTGGAACTCGCCTGAAGTGCTGTGTGGGGAGCTCCTCCAACAACGAAAACACTTCCTCAAGCGAGAGTGATGAGGAGGACAGCGGGGCAGATGACGGGGATGAGTCCGACTAGGTGTCAGACGCCCCGTGCCTGGGCGGGCACGGCAGCAGCAGCATCTGCACCTGGCCGCACCTCTGGCGGGATCCGCTGGGGGAGGAGCCAGCTCCCTGAACTTCTCGGGGCCATCTCCTTAGGCGGCTGGCGTAGGGAGGTCGGAGAAGGCGAAGAAGGCGGGTGGCGTGCCGTCAAGTCGAAGTACGCGGGCACCGATGCCTTCATAGCTTATTGACGGGCCGCTGCCTCATCTTCCATCTCTTCCTCCGGTGCCACCACCGCCGACCCTCTCCTAAGCGACCGCCGGCATGTTCTCTTGGTGCCTTCTGCTGCTCATACCTCATCTAGGCACCCCTTTTGCCCTTCTAATTTCTTGTTCCATTTCCTGAGGAGAGGGACATGAAAGTGATTATGGGCACCTTATCTCTTTTTAGTCTTGTAAGCCTTCGGGCCCTTGTTAAATTTGGAACTTGTAATCCCCTTACTCATGTTTTTCATTTCGTATGAACTGTACCTGTACGACATGTTTTTAATGAAAAAGGGATGTTTGACGGGTTTTTCGTTCGTGGTTAAACCCGCGACAAGGAGCGAATCCTTGTTACTTTTTCAAGATAAACATTTTTCGCCCGGCAACAGGCCTTGTCGTCCCCCCACTTCGTTCGACCTTTCTCACGCCCTTGGCGGAGGCAGGGATGAGGTGGGCTTAGGCTCCTTGTTCCGTTGCCTTGCTGGTGTGACTACGACCAAATCCAGACCCAGGAGATAATCCTTGGGTACGGAGAAAGGGGAGCACAGTAGCCTAGAAATAAAGCGAGGCTTCACATATCCCAGTCCATAATGAAATGCATGATAGAGGATAAAAAAGCTTATCTGGATCTGCAGCCCCCGGCAACCTTGGCTTGCCATGGATGGATCCTTGTACCTGCAGCCCCCCGCAACTTTGGCTTGCCGGGGGCAGGACGCCGGTCCGTTTCCTTTCTTCCAAACAGCTCGGCAGAAGTGCTTATGTGTCCTGCAAACCAAAAGGACAGAAAAGAATAGAGAGACGCGCACTCGACCTCTAAGCTAGGGGTTAGCCTCCGCTAAGCACTATCAACCCTAACCGAGGAGGAGACTCGACCTAGCATGCATGCTATAACTTAGGGTGCCAACGCTTCATTTATTTATGCTCAGGGTCTACGCCTGGCTTTATACAAAGGGTTACATGCCCTGCCGGCAAGGCTTGTACAAAAGGTGGCTTGCCGGGAGGCCCAGCAGCCATTCCTTATGGGTAAAACTTGCGAAGATGCTCGATGTTCCCGGAGTTGCTCACTGGAATGGCATCTTCGGTCTCCAGGCGGACTGCGCCGGGCCTGGTGACTCGTGTTACCCGATAAGGGCCTTCCCACTTTGGCGTCAACTTGTTGGAATTCTTGGCCGACAGAACGTGCTGAAGAACAAGGTTGCCTTCCTCAAAGCTCTGGGCATGAACCTTGCGGCTATGGTAGCGGTGCAAGGCTTGCTGGTAGCATGCTGCTCTCACAGCCGCCCAGAGACGATCTTCCTCAAGGAGCGTTGCGTCGTCTTGCCGCAATCGCTCTTGCTCAAGCTCATCATAAGGAGCACTCGAGGTGACCCATATATGAGTTCCGTGGGGAGAACTGGTTTTGCCCCGTAGACCAGGGCAAAGGGCGTCTGGCCGATGGCTCGATTTGGCGTTGTTTTGATCGACCAAAGAACTGCCGGCAGCTCGTCAATCCAGCGCCTTCCACTCTTGCGCAGCCTGTCAAAAGTCCTCGTTCTTAAACCTCGCAGAACTTTAACATTTGTTCTCTCCGCTTGGCCGTTGCTCCGTGGGTGTGCCACGGAAGCAAAGCAGACCTTGTTGCCGAGATCCTCAATGTAGTGCATGAAGGCCTGGCTTGTGAACTATGTGCCGTTGTGTGTGATAATCATGTTGGGTACCCCAAAATGGCAAACTAGTCCCTTGAAGAACTTGATGGCTGACTGCGCTGTCACCTTCCTCACTGCTTCCACCTCTGGCCACTTTGTGAACTTGTCAATTGCACCGTACAAGTACTCAAAGCCCTCGACGGCACGAGGGAAAGGGCCCAATATGTCGAGCCCCCGGATCGAGAAGGGCCAGGAGAGAGGAATGGTTTGAAGGGCTTGAGTTGGTTGATGAAGCTTCTTCGAATGGAACTGGCACGCTTCACACTTGGTTACTAGTGCTGTTGCATCCTGAGGGCGGTGGGCCAGAAGAAATCTTTCCGGAAAGCCTTGACGGCAAGGGCCCTCGACCCTATGTGGGAGCCAGATATGCCTCCATGTATCTATGCCAACAGCTCTAGTCCTTGGTCCCGGGAGATGCACTTCAATTTCACCCCATTTGGTCATTTTCTGTACAATACATTGTCAATGAATTGGTACAGAGCAGACCGGTAGGCTACTCTTTCTGCCTCTTCCTGCTCCTCAGGAAGCTCTCCTTTTTGGAGGAATCGGACGGTGTGCTGCGCCCATGCCGGAGCCTGTGGCTCGACGACAAGGACCAAATGCATCTCTTCTGCCACGGAAGCAGCCGTCTCTACGGCCATGGCCTGAGTCCCTGCCGTTGGTTGCCCCGCGGCAGGATCGGCATTCATGACAGCATCTTCGCCAGCGGCTCCGGGGAGCTCGGTGCGGAAGTACTTGCCGGAGCCTAGCTTCCTCCGCTTTTTCTGCCCAGTTGACGGTTCGACAGATGGTTGAGTTAACAGAAGCACAAAAGTACCTTGTTCCACAGGTAGCTTGAGGGCCGCGCGCTTTGACAAGTAGTTGGCGATGTCGTTCTCCGTCCGAGGGACGTGCTCCCCTTGTATACCGTCAAAGTGCTCCTCTAGTTTCCTCACTTCATCCACGTAAGCTTCCATCAACGGGATTTGGTAATCTTTGTTGATTTGCCTGACGACGAGTTGCGAGTCGCCCTGACGATGAGCTTTTTGACTCCGAGGTCCACCACGATCCTGAGACCG
Source organism: Triticum dicoccoides (assembly GCF_002162155.2). Lineage (NCBI taxonomy): Eukaryota > Viridiplantae > Streptophyta > Magnoliopsida > Poales > Poaceae > Triticum > Triticum dicoccoides. The sequence goes on along the minus strand of NC_041385.1, from coordinate 320,864,154 downwards.
ACAAGAAAACCCTCGTACTCGGTGGTGTTGTTGGTTGACATCTCCCAGGGAAAGTGCATTTGGATGACATACTTGAGGTGCTCTCCGGTGGGTGCGACAAGGAGCACACCAGCGCCGGCGCCTTGTAGCGAGAAAGCCCCATCAAAGTACATGATCTAGTTGCGGTTCGTTTCCTTGCCGGGGAGAGTGGTCTCCTGTTCCTCTTCGTCGGGCGTCGAGGTCCATTCCGCGACAAACTCCGCCAAGACTCTGCTCTGAATCGTCGAGGTACTTTCAAATTTTAAACCGAAACTCGACAGCTCCAGGGCCCATTCCACAATCCTCCCTGTTGCATCTGGGTTATGCAGTATCCGCTGCAATGGGAGGCGGGTGACCACGGTGATCTCGTGCGCTTGTAAGTAATGACACGGCTTTCTCGAGGCCATAAGGAGGCCGAAGAGCAGTTTTTGCACGCCTGAGTACCTCGACCTAGCCCCCTGCAAGAGGGAGCTGACGAAGTAAACTAGGTGCTGCACCATTTTCATCTTCTACGTCACTTCACCCGGTCGCGTGGGCCCAATCGCACTGGCATCAGCCTCTGCCGGTACTCGGTCTTGCTGGGACCGGGCCCTGCCGGGGAGGGTTCTGGCCCGCCATCCATTGACTCTGCCGCTGCTCCTGCCTCTTTGTCGACCTCTCTCTGTGCTACTAGTGCGGCGTAATACATACCACATGGGGTGATGAATGCTATCATCTCCTCGTCTTCTTTCGTCATGAAGATCTGGTGGTACCCTGAGTAGGCGTCGAGGAATAAAAATAGGTCACACCCAGCCGTGGAGTCGACAATCTGGTCGATGCGCGGCAATGGGAAGGGATCCTTTGGACAAGCCTTATTGATGTCTATGTAATAAATACACAGCCTCCACTTCCCGTTTGCCTTGCGCACCACCACCGGGTTGGCCAACCACGTCGGATGGAGCACTCCCCTTACCAAACCTGCCTCCTCTAGTTTTCTGATCTCCTCCGTGATGAACTCCTGCCTCTCTAGAGCTTGCTTCCTGTCCTTCTGCTTGACGGGCCATTCATGAGGACAGACAGCAAGATGGTGCTCAATCACTTCCCTGGGAACGGTGGGGATGTCGGAGGCTTTCCATGCAAACACATCAACATTTGCCCGTAGGAAAGTGACGAGCTCGCTTTCCTATTTGCTGACGTAATTACTCACAAAGCATATTCATGTTCATAATCATAGGGGTAATAATGTGCATAAAGTATCTGAACATATGATCTTCCACCAAATAAACCAACTAGCATCAACTACAAAGAGTAATCAACACTACTAGCAACCTACTGGCACCAATCACGGACTTGGAGACAAGAATTGGACACAAGAGATGAACTAGGGTTTGGAGATGAGATGGTGCTCGTGAAGATGTTGATGGAGATTGCCCTCTCCCGATGAGAGGAGCGTTGGTGATGACGATGGTGATGATTTCCCCCTCCCGGAGGGAAGTGTCCCCGGCAGAACAGCTCTGCCAGAGCCCTAGATTGGTTCCACCAAGGTTCCACCTCATGGCGGCGGAGTCTCGTCCTGAAAGGTTGCCTTCTATTATTTTTTCTCATTGAAAGACTTCATATAGGAGAAGATGGGCGTCGGAGAGCCACCAGGGGGCCGACGAGGTAGGGGGGCGCGCCCAGGGGGCCGCCCCCCACCCTCGTAAGTAGGGTGTGGGTCCCCTGGCCTTCATCTTTGGCGATGATTTTTCTTTATTTATTTTAAGGTATTCCGTGGAGTTTCAGGACTTTTGGAGTTGCGCAGAATAGTCCTTCAATATTTGCTCCTTTTCCAGCCTAGAATTCCAGCTGCCGGCATTCTCCCTCTTCATGTAAACCTTGTAAAATAAGAGAGAATAGCCATAAGTATTGTGACATAACGTGAAATAACAGCCCATAATGCAATAAATATTGTCATAAAAGCATGATGCAAAATGGACATATCAGCCGCAAGCACTCACACGGAAGTGCGCCGCCCCATGGACGGGAAGGGCCTCGACATCGAGGGGAGCTTCTTCGAGCCAGGCGGAGTCTTCGGCGATAAAGACGAGCGCGCCACATGGATCTCGCGGCCCAAAGCCAAACCACCACTGGAAACCATATTGATGGAGAACGAAATTTGCAACCTCATCGGAAATCGCTCAGACGCCTTCCCCAAAGGTGGGCGCCAACTGTCATGGGAGTAAGTCTGACAGTAAGAATAGGGGGTACATAGGAAGAGTCAAGGTCCTAGCTATGGTGAGGTTGTACACACAAGTTTACGAGTTCAGGCCCTTCTTAGAGGAGGTAATAGCCCTACGCCTTGGTGCCCTGAGGCTTTGTCGACTGGATTATGCATGGATGTTACAAGGGGTGCAAACCCTTATGCCTGAGGAGGGGGTGGCTTATATATAGTGCGCCAGGACCCTCGCAGCCCTCAGTTACATAGGGTTCAATGTGAGTTAAGATAGGGGCGTTACTGGTAACGCCAGCCATTAATGATCTTTAAGACTACAGAGTAAACGCCTGACCGTTGCCATCCTGGGGTGACTTTAGATCTTCTGTACTCCGAGTGGTTCTCCATATGGTCGAGTGACCCTGTTGTGGTCCAGTGGAATTGGGATATCCGAGTGGAATCTTCTGTCAAGTGGATTGCACTTCAAGGTGATTGCAGTCGGTACTATCTGTTTGTCGGGGGTTGGGTGCGACATATGCTAAAGGATGGCTTATCATGGTGGGAGCGAGTAGAACGTCGCCGGTGCCTGGAAGCGGGATGAGGCGTAGGCATGTACGCCGGCGAACTTTACCCAGGTTGGGGGCGCTCCGTGGAGATAATACCCCTACTCCTGCTCTGCGGGGTCTCCGCATGATCACTAAGGCACTAGTGATACAAAGTGCTCCTCGAGCTGTGTCTAGGGGTAGGAGAAGGCAAGGCTAGCTCTTCCCTGCCCTAGGTTTCTGGCTATTTCTATTAGAGTTGTAACCCTTTGCATGGGTGGCCTGGGGGGTTTATATAGGCCTACCCCCAGGGGTACAATGGTAATCTAGCCGGCTGCCGGGCCCGGCTGTCAGTGTCTCTGGCCTCCGGCTTCTCCGCCGACCGCTGGGGCCCTCCGCCTGGTGGGCCCTGCCAACTGGTTGGTGGCTGTTCACTGTAGCAGTATCCCTAGTGATGGGGGCTTGGTCATCTTTAGCGTGGCTACAGTCCCACCGCCTGGTGGGAGGATACTGTAGCCACACCTGGTCTTTTCAGCTTAATGGCTTTGCTCGCCTCGGGGCAAGGGACGGCCGCCTGCTGGAGGCCGGCCCCTCTCTGATCTGCCTGGTCGAACTTCCACCGTCCTCCTTGGGGTCACTGTCCGATAGGGCCCGCCTCTGGCTCCGTCGTGGGGAACAGGGCTCCGCCTGCTAGGAGCAACGTCAGGATAGATACGGCACAGTGCTCCATCATGCGGAGATCTCCGTCTGTACGGAGCACTGTAGCCATGCCCGTCTCGAGCGTGGGAGGCGACGTGCTTTACTGTATCCATACTTCGTCTTGTACTCCTGATAGGAGCTCGGCCGCCCCGTAGTCGTGAAGTAGCCGCCTGCCTGTAGCCGCCCTCTCTGGAGGGCGGCCGCCAGGAGCCGGCCACTCGGAGCGTCGTAGTCTTGGGTCACCCGCCCTCTGGCAGCCGGCCGCCGAGCCAGCCGGCCTCAGAGGGCGGAGTTTTGGCTTGGGGCTCAGCTAGGCGGAGCTGGCCCGAAGTCTTGATAAATCTTGGGCCTCGGGTGAGCTTACCCGTGGCCCATTACTCCGACAGTAGTCCCCGAAGCCGGTGACGCGTCGTGGTCAAGGGGCCGCGAGGTCTCAGCGGCTTCTCCCCTTCCCGTGCTCGGCGAAAACGTTGACCGCCTGGTGGCCAGTCGGCCGCTCGAGCCGGCCTCTCCAGGCGGAGCTAAATGGTCAATTTTGAACTCTAAGGCGGGAACGGTGGCGTGCCTGTTAACCTTCCCCTGAGCAGCCGCCCGCCGCGGACACACCACGCGGTGCACGCCAACCTGACAAGCCTGCCATCCCACGCTCTTGATGGGACTTGACCCGGTCCGGGCCCGCCACTACCACGCCTCGGCAACCGGGCGGATTTACCGTGCCGGAGGGGATGGTTGCCATCCCCGCGACCATTCACGACGGGGTGAATGCGCGCGGGAGACGGGGGGTCATGGGGACATGGGCGCAGTTAATCCCACGACCCCACGTCCCGCCCCCTTGGCTACATAGCCCGGGCGCTATAAGTAGGGAGGGGGTAGAGGTGCGGCAAAGTTCCTGCGCCCCCTCCCACTCTTCTTCTTCTTCTCTTAGCCTCCGCTACTACTGCTGACGTAGCGTCGCCGCCGTTGCTCGACGCCGACGTGTCTTTCCTCTCCGCGCCACCAGCCAGAGCCATGAGCGACTGGGATGGATCGACCGTGATCGAGGATCACATCGCTTTCCTCCGCGACACGCGCCGTATGCCCAGCGCGGCCTTCGTCAAGGCGCGGGTGCCGCCGGAGACGGAGATCTCGCCGGCGCCACAGGAAGGCGAGCGGGTCGTCTTCCGCTTGCACTTCCTGCGGAGCTTTGGCCTCCCCGCGAGCAATTTCTTCCGTGCCTTCCTCAACTTCTACAACCTTCACCCCATCACCTCACTCCCAACGGCGTGACCTTGCTCTCCGCCTTCGCCACGGCGTGCGAGGGCTACCTCGGCATCCTCCCCACCAACAAGTTGTGGGGAGCGTTCTTCTATGGAAAGCTCGTCACCTCCGCCAAGGAGACGGCGGCCGAGTGCGGGGGCTTCGTCGCCGTGCGCCGGCCGGCGAAACAGAATGTCTTCCCCGTCATCAAGCTGGCGCAGTCGGTGAAGATGTGGCAGTAGTCCTATTTCTACATCGAGAACGTGGACCCTGCTACCAAGAATCCGGCCACGGCGACCAGGCGGAAAGAGACCGCGGCCAGGGCGACCCAATATCAAAGGCAACCGAAGGTGCCAGTTATGGTGTCGGCGTAAGCATCTTTTCCTTACTCCTTGTTTTTTCATTAATCTGTCATAAAAATCTTCTGACTTGTCTTCTTATTTCAGGGCCCCGCTGACCCTTGAGAAGTCGGGTGCCGGCTCGGTCCTCAGGTCGGCAGCGACCTCCTCGACCAGCCGGCGCATCGACCCGGCCGTCGACCTCCGGGAGGCGACAGAGCGGAATGCGCAGGAGGCACACGACGAGGCGGAGGCCGGCCGCCTGGCCAAGGAGCAGGCGGACATGTCTGCCGCGAGGGAGATGGCGCAGGTGGAAGCTCAGGCCGCGGAGAAGGAACGGCTCACGGAGGCCGCCCGCCGCCGAGAGCCACTATTTGTGGCCCCTCTGAGCACTGCGCCGCCTCTGCCTGATTTTGAGGCGACAGTCGGAGGAGCCGGCAGCGACTACCCAATTCAAGAGCGGGGGGCTGACGTAGCCATGACGGACGTCTTCATGCCTCCGCCCCTGCCGCCGCCTCCGCCTCCTCCTCCAGCCAGCGAGCCGCGGGAAGAACAGCCAGTGGCGCCGCCGGTGCCACCGGTCGAGACCGCGGTGGCAACGGTCCTGGTTCCCGCGGTTCGCATTCCCACGCGCCGCTATCTGGAGAAGGCGGCCTCGGCGCCGCGGCCGCAAGAGATCGGCGCCTCGAGCTCGTCAGCCCTTGACACCGAGGCGACCAGTGCCGCGCCCATGGGCTGGGTACGCGGGGGCGGAACTGGCGCCCTGAACGAGGCATCCCATGACGTCCAGGCCAAGCTCCGGGTGGAGGCAGTGGCACTCAAGCGCTGCAACGAGGCCTACTTGGAGTCGCGCACCGCCATCCGAGTAAGCCGTCTTTTGGTTTTCTCTCCGAATGTTCTTCTTTGCTTCTTTCGTGGGGGCGCGCAAGCGCACCCACTGGGTGTAGTCCCCAAGTTTCGGGCCGCCATCTGAGCAGGCGGGTCGGAACTTTAAGTTGTAGTCGCCGATTGCTGATTTTCGTTTTGTTGTTTCTTCTGCAGGATTATCATAACCTCCAAGGTTTCGCCGCTGGAGGCGTAGACGGCCCATCTCGCCGAAAGCCGGCATAAGTCTCTTTCTTCTTTCTTCGCAGGGGCGCGCTGGCGCACCAGCGGGCTGTAGTCCCCGAGGTTCGGGCCGACTGCTGAGCAGTCGGGCCGAATCTCCTTAGTTGTTCTTTTTTCCTTGTTGTCTACTTCTTTTCCGCGGGGGCGCGCTAGCGCGCCCGCGGGCTGTAGTCCCCGAGATTCGGGCCGACTGCTGAGTAGTCGGGCCGAATCTCCTCGGTTATTTCTTTCCTTTATCTTGTCCGCTTGACTAATGCCTTCTTCTTTTCTTTCTTTCTTCAGAGGCTAATGCCGATCTGCAGCAGCAGCTGGGCGAAGCCAAGACCGCCCTTCATGGCAAAGAGGTGGAGTGCAGCAAGCTGGCAAAGGAGCTGAACCGCCTGGCCGCCCAACTTGCCGAACAGGCGGAAAACCTCAAGGCGGCCCAGCTGAAGGTGGAGACGGCGGAGACTAGCCTCCTTGCCGAGTTTGATCTCGAGCGCTCTGCCTGGGCCGACAAGGAGGCCCAGGTGACGGCCTGCTTCAGTAGCATTGAGGACTTGGTCGATGGTAAGCCCTATTCTCTTAGGTTCTTGTCTAGAGTTATCAGCCCTTGCTCATAGCCTTGGTCTTTTTCTTCCTCTGCCCAGACAGACTTCTTCCCGGGCCATTCTGTAGCTGCCACTCAGATGATCGAGGCCCAGCATGAGGAGCGAAGGGCAGAGGGTGCATAGATCGCCGCTGATGCCCCCGGGACCCTTGGTGAACAGGTCCTCAGCATTCAGGCCCGGCTTCGGCCCGCTCACCGCTTGTTGCGTCGCCTACACCGCATCGGAGCCCAGGCGGTCTCCTCCCTCTGGCCCGGCTTGCCGGCCCCATGCACCCCAAGTCGGACTGCCGACTTCCTGGAGGTGGTGATGGGCCGCCTGGAGGCCTGGAAGGGCTCAGCAGCCCGGGCAGGAGCGTGCCGAGCCTTGGAATTCATCAAGGCGTGGTACCCTGGGCTAGATCTAGCCCAGTTAGCCACGTTCCGACTGGAGGCGCAGGAGGAGCTGGTGGCGGTGGAAGCTGAGCTTGTCAGCAGGGCAGCGGCGATCGCCGACTTCACCGACACCAGTGTCTTCGTTTCGGAGGTGGTCGAGGAAGGCGGTGAAGCTCCGCATGAATGGCTAGGGCTAAACCTAGAAGACAGCGAAGACTCCGCTGAAGTCATCGCCTCCAGTGACGAGGGGGAGGACGGGGAGGAGGAAGAGGAGGAGGAGGAAGACGAGAGCGACCTCGACATGCCGGAGGTCGGGGCGGACGGTCAGCCCCAACCTGACCGGGCCTCAAACAACAAGCCACGCACCAAGGTGCCGCCCACTACTGGAGGCATTCAAGTGGGGGCGGACCTACCGCCCGTTCCTCCGACGGATGCTACCGACTCCATCCTCCAGCACTCCAACGCTCTACCTGCTGCCAGCGATCCCTTTGCCCAGACGGAGCCGCTTGCCGTGCCAGGTGGTGTGGCCGACTCCAACGTTCAGTCGGAGCCCATGGCCACACCATCCGGCACCGGCCAGCCGGAGCCTTCTGCCGCGCCAACTAGCACCGCCCAGCCGGAGTCCTCTGTTGCGCCTTAGGATTTTTTTTGTTTTCTGCTTGCTACTTTGAACACTTTGGTTAAATTCGCACAATTCCACCCGCGGGGTGTATATCAAACTCTGTTTGAATGCTGGCTAGAGGCCTTTATCCATGTAAAAATATTTTATCATCGCTTATGCTTACTATGCTGACCTCCACTCTTCTTTTTCTCCTTGGTTTTTTCCTTTGCTGCCAACCCTTTGGCTTTGCTTTCACCGGCCAGGTGGCCGCTCTGCGGAACGTGGCTGGTTTGAGCGTTCTAGCCGTTTGTGAAGGGGGCTAGGTTTTAACCATTCAGTGGTTTGGGTAGTAAGGTGGAGGCCGGCCGTCTGGCCGCCAAGCAGCCAGACGGCTAGGAGCGATGCCGCGTGCTACTATATGCGCTTCCCTCTTTAGTCGTTTTTTCGTGTGGGGGACCTCTTTGCGACCTTTGCCCGCCATGCAGTCGCTATGCGAGCTGTGGCTTCTGACAAAGGAAGCTTTTGGTGCCGGCACACTGCTTGTTCGACTGCATGGGCGGCATATTGTAGAAGGCGGTGAGGCTCCGGGCCGACTGGTCGAACCCGGTGCCAGGCGAAAGAAAAAGACTATACATTCTCATAGGAATGATACTTATCATATAGATAAAAGAGGGCAGTCCACGAGCTCTTCTCGGGGGAACCGGAGTCTTTTTACATAGTACAAAAGGTAGCGTGATACATATTGCTTTCAACTGTAAAACCTTCGGAGGAGGTTTGCGTTCCACGACCTCTCTGTTTCTTTGCCTGAATCATCTCTCTTACGCGCCCTGGGCTTCTGGGCATCAATCAGGTAGTAGGCATCGCTGCCCAACACCTTACTGATGATAAAAGGGCCTTCCCATGGTGCCGAGAGCTTGTGCTGTCCAGCTGTTCGCTGGATCAGCCGGAGCACAAGGTCTCCCTCCAGGAAGGACCTTGCCTTCACCTTGCGGTTGTAGTATCGGCGCAGGCTCTGCTGGTAGATGGCCGACCTGCTGAGTGCTAACAGCCGGCCCTCTTCCAGCAAGTTGACGCCGTCTTCTCATGCCTCCTTGGCGTCCGCCTCGGTGTACATGGTGACCCTTGGGGAGTTGAATTCGTTATCCGTCGGGATGACGACTTCGGCACCGTAGACGAGGAAGAAAGGCGTGAAGCCTGTTGATTTATTTGGAGTTGTGGGCAAGCTCCAGAGGACGGCCGGCAGCTCGATGAGCTAGCAGCCGGCCGAGCGCTCCAGAGGCTCGACCAGTCGGGGCTTGAGGCCGGACAAAATGAGGCCATTTGCGCATTCCACCTGGCCGTTTGACTGGGGGTGGGCAACGGATGCTAAGTCCAGGCGGATGCCCTGTGTTGCACAGAAACGGGCCAAGGCTCCCTTGGCGAAGTTGGTGCCGTTGTCGGTGATGATACTATGCGGGACGCCATACCGCATGGTGATGTCGGCGATAAAGGTCACGGCAGTTGGCCCATTCAGCTTCTTGATTGGTTTTTCCTCTATCCACTTGGTAAACCTGTCCACCGCAACCAGCAAGTGAGTCAAGCCACCGCGGGCTGTCTTGAATGGTCCCACCATATCCAATCCCCACATGGCGAAGGGCCAGGCTATGGGAATGGTCTTGAGTGTAGAAGCCGACAGGTGTGGCTTGGAGCGGAACCTCTGGCACCCTTGACACTTCTGAACCAGCTCCTTGGCCTCTTCCAGGGCAGTGGGCCAGAAGAACCCATGGCAGAAAGCTTTGGCCACCAGGGCTCTTGAAGCCGCGTGGTGGCCACATTCGCCCTGATGGATATCCTTGAGTATTGCTTGGCCTTGGTCCGACTCCACACACCGTTGATAAACCCCTGTTACACTTCGTCGCACCAGCTCTCTGTTGACTATGGTGTAAGCTGCAGCTCGCCTCTGCACCTGTCGGGCTAAGAATTCATCGGTTGGCAGCTCTTTATTCACCAAGAACTTGAGGATTGGCTGGGCCCATGAGGGCGTCGCAATTTCTTTGACTACGACTACTGCAACTTGAATGAGGGCGGCTAGGAGGGGAGGCGGCGGGTTGGCAGCTGCTTCCCCCTGCTGTGTTGGAGAAGTCCCCGGGCCGACTGCTGAAGTCCCCGGGCCGGGTTTTGAAGTCCCCGGGCCGGGCGCGGCTGTAGCAGTCCCCGGGCCGCCTGTCGAGGTCCCTGTGCCGGCCTCTGGGGCCCTCAAGTCAGATTCGACTACTTCGGGAAGGGCCGGCACAAAGATGGAGTCTGAATCAGGGGACGACTTGATAGATGGCTTCAGAAGGCGGCGTAGGGCGACGCCGGCTGGTATTGCTTGTCGGTTGGAGCCAATCCGTGCCAGAGCATCTGCTTGCTCGTTGTCATTCCTTGGCACATGAAGGAACTCGCACCCATCAAAGTATCCGCTGAGTTGCTGCACGAGGAAGCGGTAGCTTGCCATGTTTGCATCCTTGGCGTCCCAGTCACCTGATGACTGCTGCACCACCAAGTCGGAGTCACCATAGCACAGGATCCGGCGGATGCCGAGTTCCTTGGCAAGCCAGAGCCCATGTATGAGTGCCTCATATTCTGCTACGTTGTTGGAGGCGGCGAAGTGGACTTGCAACATGTATTTGAGCTTGTCGCCTTTGGGAGAGGTGAGGATGACGCCGGCTCCCAGGCCGGTGCGCATTTTCGAGCCATCAAAATGCATCCGCCAATGAGTGGAGTCTGGAGAAGGCGGCAAATGTTGGGTCTCAGCCCAATCAACAAGGAAGTCAGCTAACACTTGTGATTTGATGGCGGTGCGAGGCTGGTAGTAGATGGCGTAAGGGGCCAGATCAATGGCCCACTTGGCCACTCGACCAGAGGCGTCTCGGCTCCAAATGATCTCAGCGAGTGGAGCTGTGGAAACAACAGTTATTGGGTGCTCTTGGAAGTAGGGCTTCAGCTTCTTGGCGGCGAAGTCCATGCCGTAACACATCTTCTGGTAGTGGGGGTAGTTTTGCTTGGAGGCAGACAATACTTCGCTCAAGTAATATACTGGTCTCTGGACCGGCAATGCTTTGTCCTTCTCCTTGCGCTCTACCACCATGACTATGCTGACAACCCGACTGGTGGCTCCAATGTAGAGGAGCATGGGCTCCTTCTCAGTCGGAGCCGCGAGGATAGGCGGGGTTGCCAACATTCTCTTGAGTTGGAGGAATGCTTCGTCCGCCTTGTCGTTCCACTCGAAAAAATTGGTCTTCTTCATGAGTTGGTACAGGGGAAGGGCCTTCTCGCCTAGCCGACTGATGAAACGGCTGACTGATGCCAAGCAACCGGTGAATTTCTGCACGTCCAGCAGTCGGGTGGGCACTTTCATCATCTCAATTGCTTTCATCTTCATGGGATTGCACTCTATGCCGTGCTCTGAGACCAGGAAACTGAGGAGCTGGCCGGCTGGTACTCCAAAGACACATTTCTCCGGGTTGAGCTTGATCTGGAATCGGCGTAGGTTCTCAAAGGTCTCCTTGAGGTCCTCCAGCAGCGTGCCATGCTTCTCCTTCACCACCACATCATCCACATATACGTGGGCATTTCTGCCGAGTTGCTTGAGGAGGCACTTCTGCATGCAACGCTGGAACATGGCGCCGGCGTTTCTCAAGCCGAACGTCATGGTAAGGTAGCAGAAGGCTCCAAATGGCGTGATGAAGGCGGTCTTCAGTCTGTTGGCCGGGTTCAGTTTTATCTGGTGATACCCAGAGTATGCGTCCAAGAAACTCAACAGCTCGCATCCGGCTGTGGAGTCTATAACTTGATCAATCCTTGGCAGAGCAAAGGGATCTTTTGGGCAGGCTTTGTTGAGGCTGGTGTAGTCAATGCACATGCGCCACTTCTTGTTCTTTTTCAACACTAGGACTGGGTTGGCCAGCCACTCTGTAAAGAATACTTCCATAATGAATCCGGCTGCTAGGAGCCGGGCTATCTCTTCTCCGACAACTCTTCTCTTCTCTTCTGACAGGCGGTGCAAGGGCTGCCTGACCGGCTTGACGTCAGGTCGGACATGTAGCTTGTGCTCGGCGAAATCCGTCGGAACACCCGGCATGTCTTTGGGAGACCATGCAAAGATATACCGATTCTCATGGAGGAAATCGATGAGCTCACTTTCCTATTTGCTGTCAAGGCCTGTGCCTACAACAGCGTGCCTCTCTGGGTGCTCCGGGTCCAAGGGTATTTTCTTTGTTTCCTTGGCCGGCTTGAACGAGCCCTCATCCTCCGACTCCTGGGGGATGAGTGACATTTCCGGCTTCTTGCCTGCCAACTCCACCACCCGTTCAAGGAGCCGCTTCTCTGCAACGATCACGAGGGACCCGGCCAGCCTACTGCTGCTGCAGCGCAGGCGATCGATCTCTTGTAGTCTCCGACTACTGTCAGGATTCCCTTGGTACTTGGCATCTTCATCTTGAGGTAGGCGTAGTGGGGGACCGCCATGAACTTGCCAAGAGCAGGCCGGCCAAGAAGGGCATGGTAGGGGCTCTCAAGGTCCACCACTTCAAACCAAACTGAGTCCCGACGGAAGTGATTCTTGTCTCCGAAGAGGACATCAATCTGGGTCTTGCCGATTGGCAGGAAAGGCCAGGGACTATGCCATGGAAAACAGTCCGATTGGGGGTGAGCTGCTTCGGCTTGATTCCCAACTTCTCCATTGTGTCACGGTACAGGATATTGATGTTGCTGCCGCCATCTATCAGGATTCTGGAGAAACGGGCGGCCCGCCTCTCCATTGCAAGGGTTGCCTCCAAGACCAGGGCATACGAACCAGGGGAAGGCATCACTTCCGGGTGGTCGGCCCTGCTCCAACTGATAGGCTTCTCGGACCAATGCATGAACTCTGGAGTACCGGAGGCCACCGCTTGCACTTCTTCTTGTTGTTGTTGTCGTCTGTTGCGCCTGTCATCGGCCACGTTGGTAAACACAACATAGGCTCCGTGCTCCTCTGGGTACTCGTCTTGTATGGCACAGACTGGTCGGGCTGCCGGCTGCTGGGCTGAGGAGGCGGCGTGCCGGCAGGCGGAGGAGGCAGGAGTCCATCTCCCTTGGCAATTCAGGTGAGCCAGTGACACTTGCGAGTGGTGCGGTTGGAGGGCTTCGCGCCACTATGGAACTTGCATGGTGCATCCAAGGTTTGCTCGTAAGAGAAAGCAGGCAACCAATTGGTCTTGCCGCCCTTCTGCCGCTTGGGGGCCGGCTGCCCTTTGGGCTGCTGATCTTCGACCGTCGCCACCTACCGGCTGGTGGAAGCCAGCTGGGTGGCCTTCCGCTTGTGATCTCCTGGTTGCTGTCGCCGACTGGTGTCACCGGCCGGAGTCTGAGGCGCCTGAGGGGCCACCTTGCAGGACGCATCAACAAGGATTTCCGCCTTCATGGAGGAGTCGGCCATGGCATGCTTGTCGACGATGACCAGCAGCTCATCGAGGGTCTCGGGCTCGTCGCAGAGGAGTCGGTGCTTGAGGAGGGTGCCCTCTCGGCACCCGGCGGTGAATTACTCGATCGCCTGCACCTTGTGCACGCCTTCGCAGGAATGGCGCAGCTCGATCCAGCGCGTGAGGTAGTCGCGAGTCGACTCCGTGGGCCCTTGGACGAACAAGGAGAGCTGTCGGGGCTTGGGAGCCCGCTTGTAGGTGCTGGTGAAGTTGCGGATGAAGACCTCGGTGAAATCAACCCAGCTGTTGATGCTGCGGGGCTTCAGGCTGTTGAGCCACGTCCGGGCAGTGCCCTGAAGCATGAGCGGGCCGTACTTCACGGCAACGCGCTTCTTGCCGTTCGCTATACTGACGGCCGTGGAGTAGTCGACCAGCCAGTCCTCCGGCTTCACGGAGCCGGTGTACTTGGGTGTGTCTCGCGGGAGGGTGAAACCTTTAGGGAAGGGCTCATCTCGGATTCAGGGGCCGAAATAGGGCGGGCCCAGCGCATCTTCTTCTTCGAGCGCCAGGGATCGGTTGAGACGATCGATTCGATGGAGAGCATCATTCTCTCCGACTCCCTGCCGACGGCCAAGGCGGTCGCCGAGTGCCGGATGTGTGACAGGAGGCGGAGTGGGGTATCTTGCTCCACGAGGCGGGGGAGGCGGCAGGTCGCGTCGCCGCTCTACTGCGAGAGGGCGGCCGTCCTCGTCCCGCTCGATGGAGAGGTGCGTCCGACTGCGGCTAGCAGTCGGCTCATTGCCCTTTCCTCCGCGGGCGCCACCAGTCGGCGTCCGGGAGGTCGCCCCATGATCTCGGCGTGGGGGCGGCTCATTGTTTCGTCCGGGTGGGACTTCAGCGCGGCAGGCGGCCTCGTGCTGTTAGGCTGCCGCGTCTAGGAGCTGCTGGACTCGCTCCGTCATGAGGCGGCGCTCGTCGCCGTCGCATTTGTCCAACTCATCCATTACCGCCTGGGCGGCCCGGATGTTTTCCGCAGGCATGGCGTAGACGGGGCACTCTACCCCGAACATGCTGGCAACGGTCGCGCCACGCTGCCGAACTGTGCCGAGGCGGCTAGGCCCCTCAGGAGCTGGCGTGCCGCCTATGTCCCGGTCCATCTCGCGCCGATAGGTGTCCGAAAGCAGGCACGTGTTGGCCAGGCGGCCAGCATTTTCGAGAAGCTAGAGGCGGCGTGCCTCCAGCGCCTCAGCGTCCGCGCCCTCGGGAATGGGCACCGTGAGGTCGCGCAGAGCAGCATCGAGGGGATCTTGAGTACGCTTGTCCGAGTGCCCCTCGCTGTTGAGGACGAGCACCTCCGTGACGGTGCTCCCGCCGCTGTACTCGCGAGGAGGCGGCTCGTCGTAGGCCACCATGTTGGTGGGGAACGCGTCGAGCGACGCCGTGTCGGAGTCGACGATCATCGGATCGGTCGAGCAGACAGACTCCTGGTCTGCAGCAGGCTCGCTGGCGACATGGAGCTGGTCAAGGAGGCTAACAAGGCGGCTCTCAGGACAGCTTGTGCCCGCGTCAGAGGCCGGCTCATCGGAGAGGTCGATCTCGCCGACGAGGTCAGCGAGGCAGCTTGCCGTGCAGGCGATCTCCGCGCCGTGCAGCGCGTTGGGGCTGACGCCGTCGGGCGTGCTGGGTTGGCTTTGCTTGCCAGGAAGGAACAGAGTTCCCGTCCAGAGCAGATCTCCGGGAGACGGTGCACCTCGCCCCATGGTTGGCGCCAAATGTCAGGGGTTGGGTGCGACATATGCCAAAGGATGGCTTATCATGGTGGGAGCGAGTAGAACGTCGCCGGTGCCTGGAAGCGGGATGAGGCGTAGACACGTACGCCGGCAAACTTTACCCAGGTTGGGGGCTCTCCATGGAGATAATACCCCTACTCCTGCTCTGCGGGGTCTCCGCATGATCACTAAGGCACTAGTGATACAAAGTGCTCCTCGAGCTATGTCTAGGGGTAGGAGAAGGCAAGGCTAGCTCTTCCCTGCCCTAGGTTTCTGGCTATTTCTATTAGAGTAGGAACCCTTTGCATGGGTGGCCTGGGGGGTTTATATAGGCCTACCCCCCAGGGGTACAATCGTAATCTGGCCGGCTGTCGGGTCCGGCCGTCAGTGTCTCCGGCCTCCGGCTTCTCCGCCGACCGCTGGGGCCCTCTGCCTCGTGGGCCCTGCCAACTGGTTGGTGGTTGTTCACTGTAGCCGTATCCCCAGTGATGGGGTCTTGGTCATCTTTAGCGTGGCTACAGTCCCACCGCCTGGTGGGAGGATACTATAGCCATGCCTGGTCTTGTCAGCTTAATGGCTTTGCTCGCCTCGTGGCAAGGGACGGCCGCCTGCTGGAGGCCGGCCCCTCTCTGATCTGCCTGGTCGAACTTCCGCCATCTTCCTTGGGGTCACTATCTGATAGGGCCCGCGTTTGGCGGGCCGTACCGACAGGCCGTCGTGGGGAACAGGGCTCCGCCTGCTAGGAGCAACGTCAAGATAGATAAGGCACAGTGCTCCGTCGTGCGGAGATCTCCGTCTGTATGGAGCACTGTAGCCACGCCCGTCTCGAGCATGGGAGGTGACGTCCTTTACTGTAGCCATACTTCTTCTTGTACTCCTGATAAGAGCTCGGCCGCCCCGTAGTGCTTTACTATAGCCATACTTCGTCTCGAGCGTGGGAGGCGACATGCTTTACTGTAGCCGCCTGCCTGTAGCCGCCCTCTCTGGAGGGCGGCCACCAGGAGCCGGCCACTCGGAGCGTCGTAGTCTTGGGTCACCCGCCCTCTGGCGGCCGGCCGCCGAGCCTGCCGGCCTCAGAGGGCGGAGTTTTGGCTTGGGGCTCAGCTAGGCAGAGCTGGCCCGAAGTCTTGATAAATCTTGGGCCTCGGGTGAGCCTACCCGTGGCCCATTACTCCGACATTGTTGGTCTTTGAGTTTCTTTGATTATAGGGCAGTGTCCTTGGGTAGGGTGTCTAGGTCATGCCTAAGACCCTACCCTAGGTACATGTCCTTGTCACCGGTCCCCGTGCGTTTGCATGCACCCTCCACGCCCGCACTTGTGCGTGCGCCACCCTCAATGGCATGGGACGCCGCCGTCGATTGCAACCTCGCAGCGCCGTGAGTTGTCATCCTCCCGCGCCCCGCCCGTCAATCGCGTGCCGACATGATGTTTTATTTCCAAGTGAAGAACATTCGGTGCTACCTCGAAGACTTCAACAACGGTGACCCAAAGGATGACAACGACAATGCTGGCGCGGCACGCCGCTTCCGCCGCCGCCGGAATTAGTTTTTTAGGTTTAATACTATATCTCGATGATATGGATATAAATTCATAGAAAGATATGTTCGAACAAATTTGTGTTTTTCTCTCTAAATGTACACACCTATCAAACGATTTTATTTTTAAAAATATCAATGGTTTTTAAATATAAAACACTCATCGCAAACATTTTAGATAGAACACACGTATGCAAACCGACAGCTTCCCCAGGAAACCAAGGGAAAATGTGCCGAGCTGGATTTGTGAAGCTCTTCATCGCAAATGTTTTAGTTAGAACACCCGTATGCAAAGTGATAGCTATGGTCTTCCCTAGTAAGCCAAGGGAAAATTCGCCGCATAGGATTTGTGCATCTCTTCAATGCAAACGGTTCAGATTGAATATGGTATACAAAGCAAGACTTTGGCGCTAAGCCAAGAGAAAATCTGGCATGCAGGATCTGTACATCCCTTCAACACAAACGGTTTTTTCAGATGACCCATTGGCAACCATGTATAGACAATTTGGTAAGATTTGCATCCGTTATATTGGGTATATTGCCATTTGTCAAACTGGAAAGATTAAAATTTATTGATCTATTAACATTGCCCTTTGTCAACCTTGTAACACTATCATTTGTCAAAATATGCAGCTAAAAATCACTAGCACTATCTAATTTTTGCAACTAAAATTCAGTAATTAAGAATATATTTCATTCATAGATTAAGGAGTCGTTCTTTATACAAACAGTTCAAACCGACAGCTGAACTGACCAAACTTTTCCCCCAATTGTTGCCAACCACATACTGAAATAGCTAGTATAACTATATATACTGGCTAATTTTAAATACGTTGTACAATTCCACCACATCTATAGTCAGATGAACTGAACAAAATAGCCCCTAAATACTAGTTTTACTACGAGGGGGCTTTGTACTACTTCTAGCAACCTCTTCTCTACTAAGCGCACATAGTAAGAGGCAGAGGAGGAGGATCCTACCGACGAGTTGGACAACTGTAATACAGTGCCTGCCGCTGTTGCATCTTTAGCGACGCTCACCTCGAATGCCCTCTGCCGCTCCAGAAAACTCCTCTCAAAGTGGAGGGACTCCTCGTAGATGTCTTGATTGCTTGCCTCTACGGCAGCCTATGTTGCAGCCACAGCGGCGGTAAGACTCTTTGCGTGCTCGATGAGGCGCTCCTCCTCCTCCCACAGGAACTCGATGTAGCACGCAAGGTTGCTAACGCACGTGCAGGCCTCCACCTCCGCATCCCGCCTTCGGGCGGCTGTGGCGGAGCAGGTGATAACCCCGGTGGTTGACGGTGGGTTGGCGGCCACGGCAGCCGATGATGGGTGGCGGCCACGACCACCACCTCCCGCCATTGGGTTGCGGTAGTAGAGCAGGTGATGGCCATGGTGGCCCGCAGTGGGGTGGCAGGCATGACGGCTACCTCCCACATTCAGGCCATGGCGGCAGAGCGAGCAATTGCCCTAGCTTTTGACTGTGGTGTGGCATCGATGGCGGGAAATGGTGGGGTGGCGGCAATGGCGGCCAACAATAGCTGCTACGGGTAGTGGTGGCAGAGCGTGTGTTGGATATTCCACGCACACCTAACAGGGACTTCACACGCACTACACTACTCTGGGGATTGCACCGCCACCGCGGTGTAGCCTCCCAGCTGGAGCTGTCCTCTAATGAGGGCGGAGTGGTTGAGCGATGAAGGCAGACTGGTGCCCTTGGCGATTGTGGGAGAAGTAGACGAGATAAGCTACAGGGAGGGGAAAATGTGATGCAGGACTCGCCGGCCGTGAGGGTTTATATAGCAGGCCGGTAAGCATTAGGAGGACGAAAGGACATGTACACATACGGTTAATAAAAACAAACGTTTGCGATTTAATACCTACTATCCCCATCCTGGTTTATAAGTCATCTTTGTATTTTTGTGCCAAATTTTGACTAGAGATTTAACTAATAAAATACGAATGCATGTCGCCAAAGATTATATCGTCAGATTCGCATTTGAACATGGTTTCCAATTATATAACTTTTATAACATGCATTAACATTTTGATAGTTAAATTTAAGGTCAAAATATGGCACAGGATATAAAGGGGGCGAATAGACCAAGACGGAGGTACTAGCACATGGCCGCTCTCTACGCAGTGTCGCAACTGTCGGTCGGCCTATAGACGACCATTCCCTGCATGTTCGGAGCAAATCACATGGCTTATTAGCAACAATCGTCTATGTTATTATTGGTCTTCGCACACATTTCTTATTATGGACCTGTTTGCCGTGTATCACACACATCTTGTTCAATTAAATTGTTTCTGTTGTCTTGGCTTATCACAAACAGTTCATCCGAGTGAACTGTATGCCCTCCATCACACACACCTAGATCTGGCTGACCGTTTCTATTGTGTTGCCTAATCACACACGGTTCATCCTAGTGAACTGTATGCCGTATATTGCACGCACCCTCATCTGGATGCCTGTTTCTGTTGTTCTGCCTCATCGCAAATAGTTCTGCTAACCGTTTGCCACGCATCTCACATGCAACTCTAATCCGAATCACGTTTGATGTCACCGTCATCGCAAACATTTTGTATCTTTTTTGATAGTTTTATTACATCATCGTTTGTGATTAATGCATCACACACTGTTTCGTTGAAGTGTCTCTAATTGGATTGTCGTGTTTGGACCAACCTCTAGTAGTGCATGGCTTATACCCCTGATACAATCCATAGATTTATCAAGCGAACAACGCAACAAAAACAGAATTTGTCAAAAACAGAATAGTCTGTAGCAATTCGAACAATGACCATACTTCTAGAACTCCAAAGAATCTAAAAATTAGGATGACATGGGCAATTTTTATGTCAATCATGTGTATAAAATTCAGAATTTTTCGACACTCCACTGATTTTTAACAATTCTCCTACTGAGCATAAAAGTTTGTATTTTTGCACAGAACCAAAGCAACTATCATCCAAATCATACCAAAGGCTTTACTTCGCACAAACACTAACTAAAACAAAAAAACACAACCATAATAGTAGCATAATTGTGTGCACACAAAAAAATAGAAAAAGAAACTATAGGGGATTTCTCCCAACAAGCTCTTTCTTTATAGCCATTAAGATAGGCGTCAGATTTTATCGAAGCTCACATGAAAGATAATAAGTGAAACATGAAGAGAGCTTCATAAAACATGTGATGAACACATTTAAGTCAAAAATACTTCCTATACATAGGCATTTTTATAGGAAATCAAATTATCAAGGAACCATTAATAATTTCAACATGAAGAGCGGTAGTGTAGTGTCGGGCGGAAGCTGATCCACCAACACCTATGGGGACCGGGCCCCTTTTGGTTCGGTGGGAGGCGGAGAGCGCACAAAGAGCGGATCGAGGCAGTACACGCGAGCAGTTTTTTACCCAGCTTCGGGCCGCACGGATGCGTAAAACCCTACTGTTGCTTGTTTGTGTGTATTGAATTCTTGCTCAGGAGCGATGGACGCTGCCAGACCGAGCGTGAGAGTGTTCCTGATGTTTCGAATGAGTCGAACCTCTTCTACGTTGCACTTGGGCCTCCTTTTATACTTTCAAGGGGTCACCGACAGGTGGCAACGTAGACTAGAAGGGTAAAAATGGAAAAGGATGCGGTAGGTGCAGCTACCGCTACTGTGGACACAGTGCACCCTACCTAACTCTGACGGCAGGGGACAAGGTCATTGAATGCCCGTCTGTGTCGCCTAAACAGTACCGAAATGGACCGCTAGGGACGCCACCGTTTGCCACGATGGTTATCTTGTCAGCGCTTGCTTGCCCCCGCGCACCCCTAGCTGCGCGGCCTCCTGCCACGTGCGCTTGGGACATTCCTAGAGCGACACGTTAGCAGGTGTGCTGGAGCACGGGCACGAAGTGGGGGTTTTCCCGCGGCAAGCTCCTTGCCGCGGTCGTCGTCTTGTCGTGTTCGGGAGCTTGTCGCTCACCGGGCCTTGCCGGGACGCGCGGCGCGTCGCGGCAAGCTTTCTTGGTATGCCTTGAGTGGCCTTCCCGGCAAGCTCCTCTTGCCGGGGTCTTGTCTCTTCCCGGCAAGATCCTCTTGCCGGGGCCTTGGTTGGCCTTCCCGGCAAGCTCCTCTTGTCGGGGCCTTGGTTGGCCTTCCCGGCAACCTCCTCTTGCCGGGGCCTTGGTTGGCCTTCCCGGCAAGCTCCTCTTGTCGGGGCCTTGGTTTGAGTACTTTGTTCTGGAATGGTCTTCAAGGGAACCACGGAGGGTCTTGGCGGTCACCCGGCAAGTCTTGCCGCAGGATGCTGCGACCGCTCGTGCACAAGTTCGGGGTACTAGGGTACCCCTACTCTAGTACACCGACAGGAGCCCCCGGGCCTGGGCCAGACACGGTGCCGAGTGCTGTTGGGCCAGGCCCAAAACAGTGCACGGGCACGCGCGGCCTAGGTCACGCCGCATACCTCCCCTCTCCCACCGCGCACGCCCAGAACGGCACGCGTCAAACGCGGCGTCGTGGGTGACTCGGGCGGCATGCGCGGGGCGAAGCCGCTCGAGCATGCGTCAGGCCACGATGATGGGGACGGCCCACGCCCTCCTCCCTAACGGAGGTAGGCATGGGGGCGTGGTGCATTTACTGGACGGGGCCGGTGCTCGATTTTCGGGACGTCCACTCCCCGCGATCACGAGGCGGAGCGAGGCCGCCTCATCCGTCGCCTTGGTTCTGCATCCCCGCCACGCGGCTCCCATGCGCTTGGAGTCGTGGACGGTGGAAGTGGGAAACTGGGCCGTCGCGAGCAGAGGCAGCGGGTTGGCCCTGAATCCCTGCTCTTCCCGTGCCTTGATTTGCTGAGCGGGGCGGCCGAGCCCCCACCTCGCTCCTTTATAAAGAGCGGGAGGGGAGCACAGAAACCCGCACTCTCTCATCTCCTCCTTTCTTCAACTTCTGCTCCCCTTTCTCTCATTCGCCATGGAGAAAGGGAACCCAGGCCCTTCATCGGTGGCGGCAAGGGTCGCCGCCAGACAGCGTACCTCTCCCTCTCCTGCGCCCGAGGTGGCAGAGCCAGCCATAAGGGGAAGAGGGAGGGGGCGAGGTCGCGGACGAGGTCGAGGCGCTCGGGGAAGAGGCGGGCGGGGCGGCGCGCCAGCTTCGCCTCCGCCGGCGGCTCCTCCCCCCACGGCGGTCCATATAGGGGACGACTCTTGCGAGTTCTTCGTCAAGCTGCGCCGGGCGCCTCGTCGTCGCCTCCGGCTTCCAGCTCCGTTTGCGAGCGCGATGGAGTTGGACCCGCCCGAGACACTGAGACTGCACATGAGGGGCTGTGGGATCAGCGGCACGTGAGTCCGCGTTGTATTCCCAGCCCCTAATGTGGTGTATCTTGATCGAGGGTGGAAGACGTTCGCCCGCGTCCACAGCCTGATGGAGGGGTTTACCCTCCATTTTAAGTTGATGGAGGGCGATCTCCTCTTCGTCAAGGTCTTCGGGTGCTTCGGCACTCGGGCGAAGTGCTGCGTGGACAGCTCCTCTAATAGCGAAGACTCCTCCTCACGCGAGAGTGACGAGGAGGAGAGCGACAGCGACGATGAGGGTAGCGGGCGGCAGGGTGGCGGGTCCAACTAGGCGTCGGGCGCCGCTTCGCGCGGCACCGGTGACCCCATCATCCGTGTCGCCGGCTTCTTGAACTCCCCGGGGTCGTCTCCTTGGGCGGCTGGCGTAGGGAGGCTACGGAAGGGGAAGAGGGCTGGCGACAAGGCCGTCAGGTCGGAGTACGAGGGCGTGGTGCCCTCGACAGCATGCTGACGTCCTGCCGCCCCGTCTTCGAGCCCCGCTTCCAGCGCCGCCATCGCCGTCCAGCCTTCGGACGGCCCCCGGGATGTTCCCTTGGTGTCTTCTGGCACCCGTAGCTCGCCTAGGCGCTCCCTTTGCCCTTTTCGCCTCCTTGACCTGCCTCCTGAAGAGAGGGACAGGAAAGGGATTACGGGCATCTTATCTTTTTAATTTGTAAGCCTTCTGGCCTTAGCTGTATCTAAAACTTGTAATCCTCTCTTTCATGTTTTTCATCCTCTATGGACTGTACCTGAGTGGGATGTTTTTTAATGAAAAGGGGATGCTTGCCGGGTTATTTGTCTCGCGGGTTGAACCCACGCCAAGGAGCAAATCCTTGGTATCCCTCGGACAGACATTTCATCTCCCGGCAACAGGCCCTGCCGCCTTCCCACGTCGCTCGACCTTTCTCACGCCTTTGACGGAGACGGGAACGAGGTGGGTGCGGTCTCCTCGTTTCATCCCTTTGCTGCCGCGACTACGACCAAACTTGGCCCCGGGAACGAGCCCCAGGGCCTAGAGTTGAGGGAGCACGGCAGTTTTTGGGAAGAAACGCGGTTTCGCATTCCCCGGTCCATAAGAGGATGCATGATGAGGGATGAAAGACTTATCTGATATTGCAGCCCCCGGCAACTCTGGTTTGCCGTGGACGATTCTTGGCACTCGCAGCCCCCAGCGATACTGGCTTGCCGGGGCCCAGGTGCCGGCACTGCCAGTCATGTCATGGGAACACTTTATTAGAGGCGCGACAAGTTATTTTTGTAATATAACTCTATCTTAGGCAAAAAATTATTGTGTTACTTCCTTTACTCGACTCTTGGCTTTTTATGGTTCTGCCCTACGCTTTCTAGGGAAACTTGCCGGTGCAGGCACCCTTGCCGCGAGCGCCGAGTGCGGAACTTCAGCAGCCTGCTGGCGGGGTTGCTACCGACAAGCAACCTTGTCACAACTAGTTGCAGCTCACTTAAGTTGTTGAGCGGACTCAAAACAAAGTAAGGGCGCAGCTAGCTACGAGTTGGTTCCTCCGCGCACAGGTTTTCCATACAAAAAACGGTCGTTCAAGGAAAATAACTCAAAAACTTAAAAAACTGATTGCTCAAACTTTAGCAACTTAGCTTTTCTGTCGTCTGCTTCCCGGCAAGGAGAGACTTTCTTGAACGGCCTAGTCCACACCATTATCCTCTCCTCCCCCCCCCCCCCCGGTAAACCTTGTGGGCGAGGGAACCTTCCTTCTTTTGAGAGAGAAACAGAGAAATAAAGTAATGATATGGAGCCTTGGGCTCGTTATCACTTACCGGGGTTTGGTGCTGCACAAAGTGTCAGATAACATATGCGAAAAAGGATTATAACATAAAAAAGAAACTGACAAGATGCGCTGGGCACATGAACTTTACTGGTGCACGGGGTCTGCGCCCGGCTCTGTACAAAGGATTACATGCAACAGCGGCAAGACTTGTACAGAAAGGTGGTTGCCGGACAGGGTCCGACAACCGCGCCTTACGGGTAAAACTTACGAAGATGCTCGATGTTCCAGGAGTTGCTCACCGGAATGCCATCTTCGGTCTCAAGGCGGACAGCGCCGGGCCTAGTGACTCGTTTTACCCGATAAGGGCCTTCCCACTTTGGCGTCAACTTGTTGGAATTCTTGGCCGACTGAACGCGCCGAAGAACAAGGTCGCCTTCCTCGAGACTCCTGGCATTGACTCTGCGGCTATGGTAGCGGCGCAGAGCTTGCTGGTAGCGAGCAGCTTGCACAGCAGCCTGGAGACGGTCTTCCTCAAGGAGCGGCGCGTCATCTTGCTGCAGCTGCTCTTGCTCGAGCTCATCATAAGCGAGCACTCGAGGTGACCCGTATACGAGTTCCGTGGGGGTAATCGCGGCAGTGAGGTGCTTGGTTGCCGCGCAGTGTCGCCGTTGGCGAAGCCGATGAGGCTTTGGATAGTGGCCCTCCATTCGTCGGTCTTGTCCACCGTCGGAGGATAGTTTAGGAGCAGTTGAGCTCGCGCCAAGGCTTCTTCTGGAGTGGTGGGCGGCGGAGGTGAACGGCGCGAGGAGTGGGGCGTGCTCGGACTCCTAACCATGTTAGAAGGAGCAGTGCCCCGTCCAGGCGACCGTACTTCGCTCGAGCTAGCATGTTGACGTGCATGTTGGTCTTGAGCGCCACGAGAACCACCAGCTTGATCTTGGCCCAGCGGACGTATGGCGCTGCGAACGCCATGACGCTGTTGGTCCCGCGCCTCCTGAGAGGGGCGCGGTGCGCGCATGGACGCCGAGGTCTGTGCCGCCTTGTCCTTGGACTTGGCCGCACTGAGGGCTCCCTCGTCGACGCCCATTCTTCCACCGGCGTCCACTCCACCACCCGTTTGCTCCGGAGGCTGTGAAAGCGACGCAGACGAAACAACTGCCTCCGAATCCTTCTTCTTCGGTGGCATGTCGATGAAGACGATGAAGATTTAGCTCGTGTGCACGCCGGATCGGGTTCGCGCAATCTCAACGCCCCCTACCTGGCGCGCCAAAGATGTCGGGCGGAAGCTGATCCACCAACACCTATGGGGACCGGGCCCCTTTTGGTTCGGTCGGAGGTGGAGAGCGCACAAAGAGCGGATCGAGGCAGTACACGCGAGCAGTTTTTTACCCAGCTTCGGGCCGCACGGATGCGTAAAACCCTACTGCTGCTTGTTTGTGTGTATTGAATTCTTGCTCAGGAGCGATGGACGCTGCCAGACCGAGCGTGAGAGTGTTCCTGATGTTTCGAATGAGTCGAACCTCTTGTACGTTGCGCTTGGGCCTCCTTTTATACTTTCAAGTGGTCACCGACAGGTGGCAACGTAGACTAGAAGGGTAAAAATGGAAAAGGATGCGGTAGGTGCAGCTACCGCTACTGTGGACACAGTGCACCCTACCTAACTCTGACGGCAGGGGACAAGGTCATTGAATGCCCGTCTGTGGCGCCTAAACAGTACCGAAACGGACCGCTAGGGACGCCACCGTTTGCCACGATGGTTATCTTGTCAGCGCTTGCTTGCCACCGCGCACCCCTAGCTGCGCGGCCTCCTGCCACGTGCGCTTTGGAGAGTCCTAGAGCGACACGTTAGCAGGTGTGCTGGAGCGCGGGCACGAAGTGGGGGTTTTCCCGCGGCAAGCTCCTTGCCGCGGTCGTCGTCTTGTCGTGTTCGGGAGCTTGTCGCTCACCGGACCTTGCCCGGACACGCGGCGCGTCGCGGCAAGCTTTCTTGGTATGCCTTTAGTGGCCTTCCCGGCAAGCTCCTCTTGCCGGGGTCTTGTCTCTTCCCGGCAAGATCCTCTTGCCGGGGCCTTGGTTGGCCTTCCCGGCAAGCTCCTCTTGCCGGGGCCTTGGTTGGCCTTCCCGGCAAGCTCTTCTTGCCGGGGCCTTGGTTGGCCTTCCCGGCAAGCTCCTCTTGCTGGGGCCTTGGTTTGAGTACTTTGTTCTTGAATGGTCTTCAAGGGAACCACGGAGGGTCTTGGCGGTCACCCGGCAAGCCTTGCCGCGGGATGCTGCGACCGCCCGTGCACAAGTTCGGGGTACTAGGGTACCCCTACTCTAGTACACCGACATGTAGTAACGTGAAGATTTTTAAAACCATATGTTCCTCTCTCATAATACTTACATGTAGGTTCATAATCAAATTAACAATATAGCTATCATATAAAATTTTCTCTCCATGATGCACATGCATAGAAGTTTTACAATCTTCAAAGGTAGTGGGATTAATATCAACTAAAGTCTTGACCTCTCCAAACCCGATTTTATCAAAAAATTCATAAGATTGAACACTCTCCAATTTTGCGGGATTATTTTTACCTAAAGTTGACGCTCTTCCAAACTCATTTTCAATATTATTGCAAATATTACTATCAATATCATAATCATCATGAGGCTTAAATAAATTTTCAAGATCATAATAAACATTATCACTCCAATCATGATCATTGCAATAAGTAGTGGACATAACAAAATTATGATCTCCAAGCTTGTAGCTTGGCATATCATTAGCATAGTTGTCATTAGTAGAATTTGCAATAACATCATTGTAATCATGCTTTTCATTCAAGGGGCTATCAAGTGTGAGTGCAAAAGCAATAATTTCATGTTTAACAGAAGGAATTATAGCAAGTTCGTCTCCATAAGAATGATTAATACTGGCATCATGGCCATAAGAATAGCAAGCATCAAGTTCATGAAGGGGGATATTTCAATCAAATCAACGGAATCATAATTATCTACAAGTTCATGCATATCATTATTCTCTTCCAAAGCAGCAGACATTCTCCTAATAAATTCACTAACATATGCATTAGAAGCATAGTTTTCATAGCAATATTTAAGCATGGCAAAAAATTTAGATTTGTAGAGAGTAATACCATACTTTTCAATTAAAGAAGCAACTTCATCCCTTAAAAGGAACAATTTTTTTGATTTTTTCAGTATCATAGTACCTATAAACACCTTTGGCATAAAAAGAAAAGATTTCATTATCATTAAATCACATTGGTAGGGAAGGTGTTTTTTAGGGTTTTCCGAGCAACAATTAAAATCATAAATTTCACATAGACTCCAAGCAAAGCATAGCAAAAAAAAATTGATGACATAAGAGTCTTCCTTTTTGTGTCAAATGGACACGCACAAAATGAGCATGCCCATCTATTGGTTTTCCCTCAACTAAAGTAGTTGGGGTTTTAGCACGTGCACAAATGGATCGAAGATGGTCCAAGTAGAAAACTTTAAGGGGATATATAGTCATCTTTATTTTCCTTGTTTCTTTTCTGTTTTTTATTCATGACATGAAGACAATAAAAGCAAGCAACCAAATGAGCAAGAAGGAAAACAAAAAATATTTTTATATTTTGTGAAAACGTTTTAGAAGTGGGGAGATGAAAACAAGAGGCAAATGGCAAATAATGTGAATGCGATGGTACTTGATAGATGTTATGATTGATGGCTCGTGCCCGCGTCAGTATTTCCCCGAAGAGGAAGGGATGATGCAGCATAGCTACGGTAGGTATTTTCCTCAGTTATGAAACCAAGGTTATCGAACCAGTAGGAGAACCAAGCAACACTATGTAAATAGTACCTCCACACAAAGAACAAATACTTGCAACCCGACGCATAAGAGGGGTTGTCAATCCCTCTTGGGTAAATGATAAATTTGTTTGCATGATTTTGGATAAATAGATCTCACGATAAAACAAATTAAATAAATAAACAAAAAGTGCAGAAAGGCATTTTTGGGATTTTAAAATAATGGATCTGAGAACAAAAGAAGATAAAAATAGATCTCAAAGCAAATATGAGAAAGAATAGACCCGGGGGCCGTAGATTTCACTAGTGGCTTCTCTTGAGAAACATAACATATGACGGGTCAACAAATTAATGTTGGGTAGTTGATAGAACTTCAAATAATTATGATGATATCCAGGTAATGATCATTATATAGGCATCACGTCCAAGATTAGTAGACCGATTCCTGCCAACATCTACTGCTATTACTCCACACATCGACCACTATCCAGCATGCATATAGTGTATAAGTTCTTGGAGAAACGGAGTAATGCAATAAGAACAATTACATGTTGTAGACAAGTTCTATTCATGTAGGAGTAGAATCCATCTTGTTATCCTTAATAGCAATGATACATATGTATCTTACTTTCCCTTCTGTCACTAGGAAGGAACACCGCACGATCGAACCCCTCACAAAGCACCTCTTCCCATGGCAAGAAAAATCAATCTAGTTGGCCTAACTAAACCAAAGATTCTAAGAAGAAATACGAGGCTATAAGTAATCATGCATATAAGTTTGTGTTTAGTTGACTCCCCTAGGGTTTATTGATTTTCGGGGTATTTGTAGAGCAAAGAGGCGGTGCGGGAGGCGCCCGAGGTGGACACAACCCACCAGGGCGCGCCTGGGCCCCCAGGCACGCCCAGGTGGGTTGTGCTCCCCTAGGAGCCCCCCTCAGGTACTTCTTTGGCCCAACAAGTGTCTCTGGTCCGGAAAAATTCTCCAAAAAGTTTTGCTGCGTTTTGACTCCGTTTGGTACTGATATTCAGCGAAGTAAAAAACAAGCAAAAAATAGAAACTGCACTGGGCACTATATCAATAGGTTAGTCCCAAAAATGATGTAAACACTACAAAAAAACACATCCATGACATTTTGGGCCAAGCGAAGAAAATTTATGTCATGCTTATGACACTTCTATGATGATAATTGTGACAAAACCTGGTATCATCATAGATGTGGTGGGCTCCTACTTCTCTGACAAAAAATCATGATAGAAAATGGGATTTTCGTCCTGGGCAGGCCAGAGACGCAGCTGCATGGCATTCTTTGGGTCGTCTATGACGGAAAAACCATGGTAGAAACCAGGGCGAGGAAACTATCGGGGAGTTGCCGGTTACGGTGGGTGGTCGGGGCCGAGCGATGCATGGAAGGATTGCGTTTTCTCTCGTACACATACGCGCGTGGGTGCGAGGCATTGGGCTCTAACTGAACCCGAGCGAGGCATTCGCCTACTGAACCCGAGCGATTGCACTGGCTACGCGTTATTGAACCCGAGCGATCGTTCGATCCCTGGCTGTTAACTGAACCCGATTGAGCGATTCATTCACTACTGCTCCTAACAGAAGCCGATTGAACATGCTGCCTCTTGATGAACAATGAGCGTTGTTGTGGGTTGGATGAACAGTTCCCGGTGGGGGCTGGATGAATAGGACCCCATTGTAGTAGAGGCCATTGCCACTTGATGAACAGGACCCCGATAGAGTCGGTTGGGGGTGGATGAACAAGACCTCGGGGAGGGCTGGTTGAACAGTAGCCGGTGGAGAGCTGGATGTACAGTAGCCCGTGGAGGTTGGTTGAATAGTAGCCGGTGGAGTCTGGATGAACAGGAGCCCATTGATGAACAGTACCTGGTGGAGGAAGGAAGGAGACGTCGTGGATTAATAGTCGCTGGTGGAGGCTGGAGGAGGTCGACGGTGGATGAACAATAGCCCGTGGAGGCTGGAGCGAGGTAGTAGAAGGTGGATGAACAGTATCCTGCAGAGTGCCATTTTGTGGTACGCCACACCTCTCTTGATGAATAGTGCCCCGTTTCGACCGTAGGAGGTTGAAGAGAAGTTTGTTTCCTGCATTTTGCGGTACGCCACACCCCTCCCAATGAACAGGACCCCGTTTAAACCATAAGAGGTTAAAGAGAAGTCTGTTTCCTCCGTTTTGTAGTAAACCAGACCCCTCCCGGTGAACAGGATCTCGTTTCGACCATAGGCGGTCGAACAGAAGACCATTTCCTCCGTTCTGCGGTAGGCCTGGCCTCGTTTTGGCTGTTCCATCCAAGCCAGTTGGCTCCTGATGAACATGATGCATTTTGTTGCCTCCCGATGAACACGACACAGTTTCTCCATTACGACCCAGCCTGTTGGCTGCCAATGAACAGGACGCCATCACTGTACGCGTTCGAGACCCCGCCCATAAGTATGTACGCAGTCGTATTTACTTTCTTGCAGCATGGTTGTACGTACATGTACATGATATAGAAGGGACTGTGTGACATGTTACATCCTCGCCTTACTCGGTCACGGTTCATCGCTGCAGAGAGACCATTCGACCAGTATGTACGTACATGTTCGCGACCAGATAGACAACCCTACGTACGGTTCGACTGGGTGGGTCCCAGCTGTCAGGGTGGATAAGGAGGCACTTCCTTGCATGCAAAGATATAGCTGGTGGGTCCCACCTGTCAGGGGGAAGAATCATTTTTTCGTAATATGGACACACTTCCTTGTGTGCGAAGATGTAGCTGGTGGGTCCCAGCTGTCAGTGGTAGGAATAAGGAGGCACTTCCTTCCGTGCAAAGATAAACATGGTGGGTCCCAACTTATAGGGGGAGGAATAATTTTATTTCTGCATAATAAGGAGGCGGTTGCATGCGTGCGTCCATGGACCTGGTGCGTCCCCACTATCAGCCTCTCCACGTACAGTCCTCTTCTAATGACTCTCGTTTGTTGACCATGTTGACGACGACGCGCCGAGCGCATCCAAGGTGGTGGACGACTGTGAGGCCCCAGACAACAACTAGCCGGAGATGGGAAGACGTGGGAGTGGAGCCACAGACGCAGAGGTATACGAGGCTTAACTGGTTCTGGTGCGGCGTGGTTCGGTAGTCAACGGATAAGAACAGGAGGTGTGGAGGGGTGGAGGGATGGCCTGGTCGGTGGTGAGGTAGCGCTTCACAGCGAAGCGTGCTAAGCAGAGCTGCTAGCAGCATGAGGCGGGAGCAGGTGGTCCCGGCGGCGCTTGAGGAAGAAGACGAGAGAGTGAAGAAGGATGCCGGTCATTGGATTTAAATACAATGGCTATCGATGACAGAATCATTTGTTGACTAAGTTGACAATGACTTGCGTTGGCTTCGACCTATTGGCCCACATTTAAGCCTCCAAAAATGTGGCACATATTCAACCCATTTTTCAGAATTTACAAGTCCATTTGATCATTTTTTTAGAATTACAGTCCATTTGTTTGGCTGGGTGAACGAATAATGATGGTCCATGCGGCCCATTTTTTTAAAAACTACAGCCCATTTTCACTTTCTTGAAATACGCGAACTTGCTGGGCTGGCTAAACAAATAATGTAGCATCCATGCGGCCCATTTATTTTTTTCCTAAAAAATTACAGCCCATTTGCACTTTCTAGAAATACATGATTTTGCTGGGCTGATTCTAATTATAATGTTGGGTTGGGCGCAGCAATGTTATCCAAAAATAAACAAGGATGAGCATTTTGTTATAAATATATTTAAATAATAAGTGCTTTATTATTCCATTGGTCCTTAGATCTTACCAAGCTTTTTTACACGATCACCAGGATATTCATTGCCTTAATGTAAAAAAATCTAGGATTTTATTGTTAAATTTTTTTATAAGTTAATAAGACGTGGGATATTGCACTGGTACGCGTCGATGCTAGCAGGTCCTTCCGCAACGGCATTTGGAACCGTCGCCAAGTGAGTGTGGGTCATAGGGGGGTCCTTCCCACATGACCCAGAAAACGTCGGGGATAGGCCCTCCTGTCACACAAGCTGGCTCGTGTGCGATCGGGCGAGGCATCGAAACCCAATTGTTTCCGTCCGTATGTACATCCCACATGGTGAATCGTAGAAAAACATTTCCATTCATATGTATATCACACACAGTCTATCCAAGGAGTACGTTTCCGTTCTTATGTACATCCCACACAGTCAATCCAGGGAAAAAGTTTTTGTTCATATGTACTTCCTACACAGTCAATCCAGGGAAAACATTTCCGTTTGTATGTACATCCCACATAGTCAATCCAGGGAAAACGTTTTCGTTCGTATGTACATCCCAAACGATTAGGCCGCTATAGTCATGTGAAAAGGTGGACATCAACATTTAATCTGTCGATATGTTTGTGATAGGTACGTTGTCGCACACGGTTCAAGAATGTAAAATGTGTGTGGTGCCTCTACTAACGCAAACATGTACATTTTCATAACTATGTGCGATTGGTATTCCTATCACATGCACACTGGTTTGAAATGTTTGTTGTATTACCATGAATCGCACACGCATATGAGACGAAACCGTGTGTGTGTCCGACGGGCATCGCAAACGTTTCACGTCAAAGAACCGTCTATTTTCTTTTTTCATCACACATGCCGTTTTCTTTCTAACCATGTGCACATTATTTTATTCGCTCCTGTACAATTTTTTTGGCTGTAATTTATTATTCAAATTGGAAATTTTGAAATATGAAACGTGCAATTCAAATTCTCAGCACAATGGTTCAATAACGAATCCATAAATAAAATTGTCAGTACAATATGTTTAGTAATTACAGGATTAGACAACAATTAACTATGATGAACCAGAATATTTACAGGCGGTAAAGGTGAAGAGACAAGTGTAAATCATTTTGACTGCCGATGTTGTTGAAGAAGCGGAATGCCCATAATGTGCCTTCCTGCATGCCATAGGCACAAATAACTTTTGTCCAACCCCTTGTGACGATCGCCCGCTCATCCTTCACCGCCTTCAGGAAGACTTCTAGAGCATTATCATGGTAGCATGAATTATATAATTTAACCTTAGTTGCCTCCACTCCAGTCATGTAGTTTGCAAGGCAATCATCAGTATATAACTTCGGAAACCATTGAAAACAGAAAAATATCAGAGCACGAGGTCTAATAGAATAACTTGTTGTGGGCAGGGGGACAAGGCAACAGATTACTTACCATCCTAAAGTTCACTGATGTCTTGTACAAAGTGTAAATAAAGAGCTTAATTCCCATCACCCGTTTCTTTCTCCTAACAATCTTTCTTAGTTTCCTCACTTGACGCTTGTTCATGAATATCTCATTGCCCCATACACAAAAGGGATCGAAGCATGGATCAGTGCCGCTCATATACGTACCTACAAGCAACCAGTAAATGTTAGAAGCTAAATTAGATTGCACAAATGATGAAAAATACAACTACCTACATTCCTAAGTACAAGTATTTTTAGAGATTTCAATATGAACTACATACGAATGTATATAGAATTATAGATATAGTTTAGATAAGAATCTAGATTCACTCATTTTGCTCCTTATGTAGTCTATATTGGAATCTCTAAAAATACTTAAATTTAGGAATAGATGGTGTATAAGACATGGGATGCAGCTAACCTTGATGGCAAATAACAACATCCCCCATTGTAGCCCTGTGTAAGTACATGGAAAGCCAATGTTAACTACAACAGGGTTAACATCCACCAAAAATAGCAAATGGTAATAAAACGGCAGCATCTGTAGTGATATCTTCATTGCAAAAGAGTAGCATGGTAGCAAAGGGATGGATAAAAAATTGGATACAACTGTTAATTGCAACAGGCTTAACAGCATCCTAGTTCATGTTTTGTAAGTTTGTAGACATTGAAATACAACTGTTTAAAAATGGATATAACTGTTAATTGCAACAGGCTTAATGGCCATTGAAACCAGTACTGATAAAAATGCAATTGGCAGAGTTAAACATCACAAGGCAGGTGCTGTCAGAGCAGATAATGGCCCAGTTGTCTATAAAAAGGTAGGGAAAAGAGCTAAAACATGTTAGGCATGTTTACTACAAGATACTTAAGACATCGACCATACAAAACATAGCCATTAATTGCAACTGATATTGGTAAGATTGAACTGGTGAGTTCATACTTGGTAAGTCCTAAGAGGTAGTTTCTAGGGCACTTCATCTTAGCCAGAGCCCGCCCAAAGTCAGCGGCGGCGGAGGCGAGCTCTTCCTCCGGGTTGAAGCATGGATTAGTGCCCCCGACATGTGTACCTACAAGAAGCAAGTAAATGTTAGAAGCCAAACTGCAATTGCACAAATGATGTAAAATACTGTTAGACATGGGATGCAGCTAACCTCGAAGGCAAACAACAGCATCGCCTGTTATGGCGCTGCATAAGTACATGGATAGGCATGTTAAGTAAAACAGGGTTAGCATCCACCAAAAATAGCAAATGGGTAGCATCTCTAGTATATCTCCATTGCGGAGAGTAGCATGGTAGCAAAGTTTGTTGCTGGTATTGGTGAAATCGAACTGAACAGTTAATACATGAACATCACACAGTGTGCAGTACTAAAATAAACAAGGCACGAACATGCTTAATACATCAACCGTACAAAACATAGCCATTGCAAGTGGTATTGGTAAGATTTAGTTGGTTAGATCATACCTGTTAAGTCTTGGGGGGTAGTCGCCGGGGCACTTCTTCTTGGCCAGATCTTGCACCATGTCGGCAGCGGCGGAGGCGAGGTGTTCCTCCAGGTCAACACACATAGCGGCCATCGCGCCATGGACCACCATCAGCTCCTCGACCTCCACGTGATATGTGGTTGGGATTGTGCGACGATGCTCGTGAGGTAGGGACGGTGGGGATTTGGAGGCATGAGGATGTTTGGCAGGCGCCATTTAAGCAATCAGGACGGGGCCGTGATAGAGATCGGTGGGTTACATGACTCGATCCGAGCAAAACATAGATGTGGTTAAAGTTATTGTTGCGGCAGCGGCGGTTTGAGCTGCGGTAGGGGGAGGCACGGGGGGAGAGGGGGAAGTGGGGGAGATACTGAGGAAATTTGATGGGTGGGGATGTGGTTGGCGGAATAAATTCTGAAATCGCGCGCCTAATGAAAATTTCACTACGAAACTTGAAACTTGGGCGGGGAAACACACAACGGAGATGAAGCGCGTAAAATACTCATGTGCGAGAAAACAGAAAATTAGCAGTTCCCATCTCCAAAAAATGTACACGTGTAGTCGATTTTTTTGGCCAATGGTACGTCTGGTTTATTAGGAACCGTTGCACAGGTAACAGACTTATGGATCATTAACGCAAAAACGCACACGGGTACGACATAGAAACCGTGTGTTTTGTGATCTTCTAATGATTAACGCAAAAAGCGCACACAGTCACACATGCTAATCAATGCTCAAAGCCCTCAAAGGATGCTCTTACTGATATTGTACGTTAATACTACAAACTTAAAGCACTACTGGTAGTTTTCTCTAATACTACAAACTTAAACTAATTCTCACATGCTGCCATCGGGGCATGCTGGCCAGACGTCGGTGTTCTCCTTCCCGGCCTTGTAGGCAGCAGCCAACCGTGCTTCCATCTCCTCCAGGCTCTCCTCGCCATGGCATGTGGCCTCTTCTTTCTAGCAGTGGCGGGACTCTCTTTTCTTGACTGATTTCTGCCTTTTCTGATCCTCTTGTGCGGCTTTGGCCGCCTCTAAATCCACCGCCCATTCGGCCATGGCAGCCTCAAAGTCCGCCCACGTAACTGTGTGGCTACCGACGGCGATGAACTCGGTGTGGCGAGATGCCATCGCTTCCTTACCATGTGTGCGCTCGCGGGCGGCAAGGAACGCGGCACCGCGGGATGCCATCGCTTCCTTACCAGTTACTGTGCGCCACGGTGCCATGAACGACGCTAGAAGAGAGCTCTGGGATGAAAGGGATCGGGCAGCCGTACAGTGCGGTGGTTTTCAAGAGCTCAACGACAAATGACAAAAGAAATTTGGCTTCCCTTACAATTTTGCTCGTTAATTATCGCACACGGTTCATCTCGGCCGCTTCCGGAAACAGTGTGCGCTGAGGCTATTGTGTGTTGCATTACGATTGGCCGGAACCCAAGCCACGCGGATCGCGCGTGTGCACCGTAGGATGCGCCGCGGCAATCCATGTCCCTCACATCACATCCGTGCAGCTGTAGCTGGATTGGATTTATATGTGCCAAATGCCTAGAAAATGCACACAATCCCTTAAATATGGTAAATGAGCCCAGAAAAATGCCAAATTTGAACACAGTGATTTGCAGGGTGTATGTTCTTCGTAGAAAAAATCTCTAGGGCAAAGAACAACGAAAATTTGGATTCCCCTTCAATTTTGGTGATTTCCCTCTCGAAAGCATTGAACTTCCCTGGCAATGGTTCGATTTATGAAGGGCGTGCATGACGACATAAGCCAAACCATCTAAAATTTTCACCAGGGCATGGTGAGGTCATACCATGGCACCATGCCAGGCGTCATGATTTTCAATCATTTATTTCATTTTTCCTATAGTTGAAAACCAATAAACAAATATTTGTGGTTAACTATTGCCACACATTTGAACGAAATGTGTGTCCAATCCTTGTAAAAGGCAATAGATTTACTAAATGGCATGAGCATCATTTTCCTGACCGTTCTTGTGCACCCTTTCATGCACCGATTGTTTGAAATTGAATTATGTGCATTAATGCCTAGAAAATGCACATAATCCCCTAAATATGGTAAATGAACCCAGAAAAGTGTCAAATTTGAACCCGGTGATTTGTAGGGTGTATGTTCATCTTAGAAAAAAAATCATGGACAAAGGACAAAAGAAATTTGGATCCCCCTTCAATCTTGGTGATTTCCCTCTCGAAACCATGAAACTTCCTCGGTGATGGTTCGATTTATGGAAGGCGTGCATGACGACATAAGGATAACATTCTCAAATTTTTACCAGGGCATGGTGAGGCCATACCATGGCACCACGCCAGGCGTCATGTTTTTCAAGCATTTATTTCATTTTTTATATAGTTGTTAACCCAGTAAACGACGCGTTTATGGTTGACTATTGCCACACATTTCCTCGAAATATATGTCCATTCCTTGTAAAAGGCATGAGAATTTACTAAATGGCACGAGGATGGTTTTCTAGACCGTTCTTGTGCACCTTTTCATGCATCGATTGTTCGAATTTGAATTATGTGCATTAATGCCTAGAGAATGCAAATAATCCCCTAAATATGGTAAATGAACACGAAAAAGTGTCAAATTTGAACTTGGTGATTTGCAGGGTGTATGTTCATCATAGAAAAAATTCATGGACAAAGGACAAAGGAAATTTGGATCTCCCTTCAATCTTAGTGATTTCCCCCTCGAAACCATGGAACTTCCTCGGTGATGGTTCAATTTATGAAAGGTGTGCATGACGACATAAGGAAAACATTCTCAAATTTTTACCAGGGCACGGTGAGGCCATACCAAGGCACCACGCCAGGCGTCATGTTTTCCAGGCATGTATTTCATTTTTGTATAGTTGTTAACCTAGTAAATGACGCGTTTATGGTCGACTATTGACACCCATTTCCTTGAAATATCTGCCCATTGCTTGTAAAAGGCATCAGAATGTACTAAATAGCACGAGGATGGTTTTCCAGACCATTCTTTTGCACCTTTTCATGCACCGATTGTTCGAATGTGAATTATGTGCATTAATGCCTAGAAAATGCAAATAATCCCCTAAATATGGTAAATGAGCCCGGAAAAATGTCAAATTTGAACCCGTTGCATCTGAGGAAGTATGTTGATCGTTGGAAAAAACTGAATGAGAAACTAGGACGGAAATTTGGATTCCCCTTCAACCTTGGTGATTTCCCTCTAGAAAGCATGGAACTTCCTCGGTGATGGTTCGATTTGTGAGGGTGTGCTTGATGACATTTATCAAACCTTCTCAGCTTTTAACTAGGGCATGATGGCATCATGCCAGGCATCATGTTTTTCAAGAACGTATTTCATTTTTCTATAGTTGCTAACCCAGTAAATGACGCATTTTGGTTGACTATTGCCACACATTCCCTTGAAATCTCTGCATGTTCCGTGTAAAAGGATTCAGAATTTACTAAATACCACGAGTATGGTTTTTTCAAACCATTCTTGTGCACCTTTTCATGCACCGATTGTTTGAATTTGAATTATGTGAATTAATGCCTAGAAAATGAACATAATCCCCTAATATAGTAAATGAGCCTGGAAAAATGCCAAATTTGAGCACGTTGCATTCAAAGGGGTATGTTGATTGTAGAAAAAAATGGAATGACAAGCTAGGAAGGAAATTTGGATTCCCGGCCCCTTCAATCTTGCTGATTCCCCTCGAAACCGTGAACTTTCCTAGGTGATGGTTCAATTTATGAATGGCGTGCATGACGACATAGGACAAACATTCTCAATTTTTTACCAGGGCATGGTGAGGCCACACATTTATTTAAAATATCTGCCCATTACTTGTAAAAGGCATGAGAAATTAGTAAATAGCATGACCATGGTTTTCCACACCGTTCTCATGCACCTTTTCCGATAGTTTGAATTCGAATTATTTGCATTAATGCCTAGAAAATGCACATAATCCCCTAATATTGTAAATGAACCAGAAAAGTGCCAAATTTGAACACGGTGATTAGCAGGGTTAATGTCCATCGTAGAAAAAAACTCATGGACAAAGGATAAAGGAAATTTCGATTCCCATTCAATCTTGGTGATTTACTATCACACATGATTCATCTCCGTCGACTCTGTGAACCAGGTGTGTTCACTCACACATGCAAAAAGAAAAAAGAAAACCCTCACCCCCTTCGTCCCCACCAACTTGCCGCGGACTCCTTCACAACTCTGCACCTCATCAACTTCTATCGCGGCGGCCACCCTAAGCTTGACGGCGCTGTTGTTGGCGGGCGGAGGTCGCGCTCCAAACGGCACGCGATTTCGCCCCTACCGCTTTCCGCCGCCTATCTGCACCGACATTCTAGACTCTGGTCGACTCGGGTTTTCTGCGGGATTGGCCCGGGGATTTTTCTCATGGAGAAGGTAATCAACTTAGAGAAACATTCACTCAACTCTTACTGTAGGCCGTCCGTCGTCGTTAATCAACCGACGGAAATCGACGTGGAATCATTTTTGTTCTAGCTGATTCTTGGGTGTTCATTCATGTGTCCACAGTGCGAGCATAACTCGGGCAAGTGTGGTCGCGGCCAGTCGGAAACGAACTTCTATCTCACCATTTCGGATGACTTCAGGGAGCGCTCGGTATGTTCAATCTCAACCTACCACGGTCGGCATGGCCTAATTGTGTGAACATATACCATCGGTTGCTACATTATCTATATATTTGCATCAAATCTTTGTTACATTATCTATTTTTAATTATATATTTTTGTACTTTGCTTTCATCTATATATTGGTTTGTTCTATCAGTTACTCCCACTTTTGCATCTTGCTCCATTATTTCAATATCTCTAATTTACAATCTTAATTTTCATTTCAAGCAGTACATCCCTTGCTTTGCAAGAACAGGAGTAGAAGGAAATCTTCGGATTTACTTTGTTGATGACTCCCAGGATGTCATATTGACAACGCAACATGGACATACAATGATAATTAGCTTAAAACTTGATAAAGATGGTCACTCCTATTTTAATGCGGAACTTTGGAGAAAAATTTCTAGGTCTTAAACTGAAAGCTGGCAATAAAATTCTAGTGCGTCCACCACATCCTAGTCTAACTAACATGGATGTTTACTTCCCCAACGTCGTCAGCCGATCAAAGTCTGATTGAGGTTACTGTCCTTTCATCTTTCTCCATGCCGTCATATTACTTAGCAAAATCGAGGTATTTGTTCTGACTAATTGATCACTATTTAAGCAACCAATTGTGATTTCATTTTCTAACTCCGTTCCTCGGCAATAACAAATTCTATTACCAAATTATGCGCACTATATATTCTTCTGCCATGTTCGGAATAAATAATACATTTCCACCTTTTAAGCAGGATATGTTGGACGCATAGAGAATGATCTGTATGTTACTAAGCATACCAAATTTCACTGGAATACTTGAAGCATGTCATGAACTTTGTCGATAATCTGACAGAGATAGCAAAGCGTATGAACATAGGATTTTGGATGGGATTAATTATACCTATGGTGCACACATTGAACAAGACCAATTGTGTGCACAAAACGCTGGTAAAATGTCTTATTTTAATGTTGATGCTCATAAACTATATGTATCTTCAATGATATGTTACAATTGGTTTTTATTCTACATTTCAACAGAAATTGCCCACTGTAGCAGTTCCTGGTTCGATTTCCCGGGGTGGTCGAATTACACTGGTGCCAGCTAATAATGCCAAAGTGATTGGAAGGTACTGCATTTCCCGCAGAAATGGAACCATTCAAATAAATTGGAGACATTGTTCTACTCATGCGCTATCAAGGCACATGAGGGCTCTTCCTTTTCATTGATGAGATGCCGAGTCACCGTGATCAAGATGCTTCCAGCGGATAGTTGTGGTTGTTGGCCCTCAGCCTCTTAAAATGTGCTAGTTGTTACTATGTTAAGTATGTAGATATGGACCATATGGTTGTTGGCCGTTAGCCTCTTAAAATGTGATAGTTGTTACTATGTTAAGTATCGATATGGACCATATGGTTGTCAAAATAGTGTTATGAAGATCCTCCTTTTTTATAATAGTGTAACAGCTATATATATATATATATATATATATATATATATATATATATATATATATATGTTACTCAAATGCTGTTAGCCAAGTTCTTAAAATTTCATGGAAAGTATTAGTATCGTACACAGTTCTTTGAGTTTAAACATGTGCCCGATGTCCAGAAGGCATTTGCATATCAACTATCCATATTGCAAATTCACAAACATGTTAACATAAGGAAACGTATGTGTAACTTACTAATCATCGCACATGAGTACTCGCAGACGCATCGTGTGCGATACTCCTAGCCACCGCTAGCAACTAGTTTGCATTTTTCAAAGTTTTTTGTACAAACAGAATCGCAGACGAACTTACTATAGTAACCGTCTTTGTTATAATTTCTCATCGCAAACAGTTCATCCGAGTGGGTTGTTTGCTTCGTATCACACACATCTGGTTTACACGAATCGTTTGTATTCTTTTGGCTCATCGCAAATGCCGCATATCACACACATCTTGTTAAGATGAACCGTCTATGTTCTCTTACCTAATCGAAAACAGTTTGTCTGACTGAACCGTATGTTGTATATCACACACACCTTGATCTGGCTGACCATTTCTGTTGCATTCTCTAGTAGCACACATTTCATCGGAGCGAACTGTATGCCGTATATCGCACACACATTGATGTGGATGCCTGTTTATGTTGTTCTTCCTCATCGCAAGCAATTATGCTGGATCAACCATATGCCCAACATCGCACACGCAAGTAAAATCTGAACCGTGTTTGATGTGTCTGCCATCGCAAACGTTTTACACCTTTTTTGACGGTTTTTTACACAACTGTTTTCGATTATTGCATCGCACATAGTTTCATCGAAGGGTCACTGATCGTATTGTCGCGTTAGCAGCATCCTCCAGTAGTGTTGCTTCTTATGTATAAGTATCTGTTAAATATTTGATAAGAATAATATATAATAACATATAGAATAATATAAATATATATAATATAGTTAGAAGGGAAACATAAGTTGGACCTGGCATTCCTATTCTTATATAGCAAAGTAGAACAGACCTCTGCATTTTCTTCAATAAAATACATAAGTTGGGTTGCGGATGTTTCAGGAAAAATAAAACCTAGGACGGGAGGTCCATAGGCTAGTCGATACAAGACAGCCCTCAAGAAAATACAAACCGGCATGTCATGGGCTGTGCATGTTAAAAAAGAAATCCTAGATGGGGCATCCCATAACCCAGCTGATACTTGTTGGCCCACTGATAATAAATGATACCTTCCATCTCCCCGACTTCATTGTAAATTTATCTCCTTTTAGTAACTACGTTGAAGGACCTCAAAAAAATGTAACTATGTTGGAAAACCCATGGACCCCAACATCTATATAGCATTAGGAGGAAGTATTTTTTCAATGACGCACTTGCTTGCGTACGTCCATAGACCTTGTGGGTCTCGACTGTCTGCCTCTCCACGTACATTCCTCTCCAGATTCCTCTCGTTTGTTCAGCATGTTCACAATGGCAAATAGCGGCGCCGCGGCGAGCGCACGAAGGTGGAGGACGAGAACGAACTGGAGCCGAGGAAGGCATGATACAGTAATGGTAGATGTTGTGCCTTATTTCTAGCGAAACTATTGAACTAGCCCAGTGGCTAAGTGACACTACCCGACCATTGTTCTGCCCGTGTTTGATTCCACCTGATGCAGTGAAAATATGTCCAAATTTTTTGCCTCTGCCATTATTTTCATGTGGGTCCCCATTGTCTTCTACGCACACCACGTCCAACACTTGCCAAAACATCATCCCTTGTATTCTTTGTTTTTCACACACTCGACATTGTGTGGGCATTTTGAAAATAGCATATCTTTTTGACTGTGCATCATATAAAGATATGCTATGCATGAATCTTGATAAGCATGATGTTAACTGGCTGGTAGTTCCATTTTTGACTGTGAATAAAACTTCCAACATGATGTTATTCATGTTTGAAAAGGGCGTGTTAATATAAATGATCTGCCTCTGAAACTTGCAGTTTCTTATCTGAAACTGAAACTTGCAGTTTCTTCTCTGAGAATCACATTGTCTGCACTTTTATATGAAACTACATTTTTGAAGTGCTAAAAATAGATCTCTAGAATTCAT
Source organism: Triticum dicoccoides (assembly GCF_002162155.2). Taxonomy (NCBI): domain Eukaryota; kingdom Viridiplantae; phylum Streptophyta; class Magnoliopsida; order Poales; family Poaceae; genus Triticum; species Triticum dicoccoides. Next base: position 320,821,953 of record NC_041385.1, on the reverse strand, counting down.
AAAATACTTCATATGCTCAATACTGTAAAGCTAAAATTCAAAAGACATTCATATCTGAAAGTACTCTCAAAATACACAACACAAAACACAATTCACAACCTACAAATACTGACAACCCTAAGCTCCTCCTGACAATTCACAACCTGCCTGCCTATTGGGTTGGGGGCAGTCCTCTCCTATTCCTTGGTGGCAGACAACCGCCCCGTGAAACGATGTGAACGGCGAGGGAGAGGATGGCGGGGAAGCATCGTCGGGCCAACTGCTTTTCTCCTCTTGCGATTGGGTTCGGTTGACGACGACTCCGTCGACTAGCTCTGGCACAACACCCTCCCAAACGGCACTGTAGATGCTCGATCCTTCATTCTCTGGTGGACGCTCCATCTTGGGTTGATACTCCCACCACTGCTGCCTCATGACCGAATTTGATGAACCTGTTTGCTCCATGGCCCAGAGGAGCAGCTCTATGTACTCCCGTGCGACTCCCTTCGGTAGTATCGCTGCCTTTTGACTTTGTTGCAGATATTTGGCCATGGAAGTCACCGTTGTCGCTAGTTGGTCCTTGTTGTCAAATCAAGACTGTATCTCCAACATCCTAGCTAGCTTCACAGGGTCGCTAAGGGAGTCCTGGATTAGGGGGTGTCCGGATGGCCGGACTATAGCCTTTGGTCGGACTCCTGGACTATGAAGATACAAGATTGAAGACTTCGTCCCGTGTCCGGATGGGACTTTCCTTGGCGTGGAAGGCAAGCTTGGCGATACGGATATGTAGATCTCCTACCATTGTAACCGACTCTGTGTAACCCTAACCCTCTTAGGTGCCTATATAAACCGGAGGGTTTTAGTCCGTAGGACGAACAACAATCATACCATAGGCTAGCTTCTAGGGTTTAGCCTCTCTGATCTCGTGGTAGATCTACTCTTGTACTACCCATATCATCAATATTAATCAAGCAGGAGTAGGGTTTTACCTCCATCGATAGGGCCCGAACCTGGGTAAAAACATCGTGTCACTTGTCTCCTGTTACCATCCGCCTAGACGCACAGTTCGGGTCCCCCTACCCGAGATCCGCCGGTTTTGACAACGACATTGGTGCTTTCATTGAGAGTTCCTCTGTGTCGTCATCTTTAGGCCCGATGGCTCCTCCGATCATCAACAACGATGCGGTCCAGGGTGAGACTTTTTTCCTCGGACAGATCTTTGTATTCGGAGGCTTTGCACTACGGGCCAATTCGCTTGGCCATCTGGAGCAGATTGAAAGCTACGCCCCTGGCCATCAGGTCAGATTTGGAAGTTTGAACTACACGGCTGACGTCCATGGAGAGTTGATCTTCGACGGGTTCGAGCCACAGCCAAGCGTGCCGCACTGTCACGAAGGGCATGATCTAGCTCTGCCGCCGGACAGTGCCCTGGAGGTCGCACCAGTGTCCGCTCCGACCCTTAGCTCGGAGCCGACTGTGCCGATCGAGGACGAGTGGCTGGACACCGCCTCGGGGGCTGCTATCTCTATGGTGATTGAGCCGAACACCAACCCTGTCCTTTGCAAAGCTCGTGACTCCAAGGTGCCGGACTCCTCTCCGGACTCCGAACCTTCCGTGCCCCTGCCAATCGAATCCGATTGGGCGCCGATCATGGAGTTCACTGCCATGGACATCTTTCAGCACTCGCCCTTTGGCAACATCCTCAATTCACTAAAGTCTCTCTCTTTATCAGGAGAGCCCTGGCCGGATTATGGTCAGGAAGGTTGGGATGCGGACGACGAAGAAATTCAAAACCCACCCACCACCCACTTAGTAGCCACTGTTGATGATTTAACCGACATGCTCGACTTCGACTCCGAAGACATCGACGGCATGGACGACGATGCAGGAGACGACCAAGAACCAGCGCCTACAGGGCACCGGAAGGCCACCTCGTCATACGACATTTACATGGTGGACATCCCAAAAGATGGGAATGGCAATGGAACAACGGAGGATGACCCCTCCAAGAAACAGCCTAAGCGCCGGCGTCAGCAGCGCCGCTCTAAATCCCGCCACAGCAAAAATGGTGATTCCGGCACGGGAGACAATAACACTCCGGACAGTGACAAAGACAACCCCCTCCAGCAGGACTCAGTGCAGGAGGATGGAGAATCCAACCCTCATGAGAGAGTGACAGGAAGAGAGGTAGAGGACGATAATTACATGCCTCCCTCCGAAGACGAGGCAAGCCTCGACGATGACGAATTTGTCGTGCCTGAGGATCCCGTCGAACAAGAGCGTTTCAAACGCAGGCTCTTGGCCACGGCAAGCAGCCTTAAGAAAAAGAAGCAACGGCTTAGAGCTGACCAAGATTTGCTAGCCGACAGATGGACTGAAGTCTTGGTGGCCGAAGAGTACGAACTCGAATGCCCCTCCAAGAGCTACCCAAAATGCAGGCTGCTACCCCGATTAGAGGAGGAAGCACCTAAACCTACATCACCAGTGCATAATACGGCTGACCAGCCACCTCGTGGCCGTGACAGAGAGGCCTCTCGGCCCTCCACTCAAGACGCACCCTGGCGCCGCACAAAAAATACCAAGGCGCGGGAAAATGTGCCAGACCTGCGGGATATGTTGGAGGACAAGGCAAGACAAACAAGATCGATCTACGGATCGCATGGGCGCCCCACGATGCATGATGATAACCGTCACGCCAGATATGGCAATTCCGACCGGGCCGAACAAAGTGGACAAAGCTCATTTGAGCTGCATCGTGATATAGCCCAATACAAAGGCGCCGCACACCCACTATGCTTCACAGACGAAGTGATGGATCATCAAATCCCTGAGGGTTTCAAACCCGTAAACATTGAATCATACGATGGCGCAACAGACCCTGCGGTCTGGATTGAGGACTATCTCCTTCATATCCACATGGCCCACGGTGATGATCTACACGCCATCAAATACCTCCCACTCAAGCTTAAAGAACCAGCTCGGCATTGGCTTAACAGCTTGCCAGCGGAGTCAATTGGTTGTTGGAAAGACCTGGAAGCCGCATTCCTCGACAACTTCCAGGGCACCTATGTGCAACCACCAAACGCCGATGACCTAAGCCACATAATTCAGCAGCCAGAGGAATCGGCCAGACAATTCTGGACACGGTTCCTAACCAAGAAAAATCAAATCATCGACTGTCCAGATGCAGAGGCTCTGCAGCCTTCAAACATAACATCCGCGACAAGTGGCTTGCCCGGTACCTAGGACGGGAAAAGCTGAAATCCATGGCAGCCCTCACAACACTCATGACCCACTTTTGCGCGGGAGAGGACAACTGGCTAGCTCGTAGTAACAATATGACCAAGAGCCCTGGTAATTCGGATACCAAGGACAGCAACGGCAGGTCGCGTCGCAACAAGCACAAGCGCCGCATTAATGGCGATAATGCTGAAGATACGGCAGTCAATGCCGGATTCATAGGATCTAAACCCGGTCAGCGGAAGAAGCCATTCAAAAGAAATACTCTGGGCCTGTCCAATTTGGACCGAATACTCGATCGCTCGTGCCAGATACACGGCACCCCCGAAAAGCCAGCCAATCACACCAACAGGGATTATTGGGTGTTCGAGCAGGCAGGCAAGTTAAATGCCGAAAACAATGACAAGGGGCTGCATAGCGACGACGAGGAGGAGCCCCGGCCGCTGAACAATAGAGGACAGAAGGGCTTCCCCCGACAAGTGCGGACGGTGAACATGATATACGCAACCCACATACCCAAAATGGAGCGGAAGCGTGCACTAAGGGACGTATATGCGATGGAGCCAGTCGCCCCAAAGTTCAATCCGTGGTCCTCCTGCCCGATCACTTTTGATCGAAGGGACCACCCCACTAGCATCCGCCATGGCGGATTCGCCGCATTGGTTCTAGACCCAATCGTTGACGGATTTCACCTCACTAGAGTCCTGATGGACGGCGACAGCAGCCTGAACCTGCTTTATCAGGATACAGTGTGCAAGATGGGCATAAACCCCTCAAGGATTAAACCCACAAAGACGACCTTCAAAGGCGTCATACCAGGTGTAGAGGCCAACTGTACAGGCTCAGTTACACTTGAAGTGGTCTTCGGATCACCGGATAACTTCCGAAGCGAGGAATTAATCTTCGACATAGTCCCGTTCCGCAGCAGCTATCACGCACTGCTCGGACGAACCGCATTTGCAAAGTTCAATGTGGTGCCGCACTATGCATACCTCAAGCTCAAGATGCCAGGCCCTTGAGGAGTCATTACGGTCAACGGAAACACCGAACGCTCTCTCCGAACGGAGGAGCATACGGTGGCCCTCGCGGCAGAAATACAAAGCAGCCTCTTAAGGCAATTCTCGAGTCCAGCTATTAAACGTCCGGACACCATCAAGCGCGCCCGGAGTAACCAACAACAAGACCGCCTGGCACGTTCTGATCACGGGTAGCAATGCGGCCCCAACCCCAGCCCTCGCGAAATTGCGAAACCAGTACTACGCGTACATAATTACGCTCTGGAAATACCATGGGCATAGGGGGAGGGGCACGACCACGGCAGGCCCAGAATGGGGCTCAACCGCACTAGGGGCTCCCAATTGTGTCATTCTTCTTTTTTCTCTTACTTTCAGGACTCCTTTCTCAAGAAGCCCTGTCCGGCAGTAGAATCGCCGAACACACGATGCAATAGCAAGGGAAGCAGAAAGCTATGTCGAATGTCCAGGTGATCTCTATAACAAGCAGTATACTTGTTTTACATATCATCCCGCAGCTCGCTCCTGGAGGGAGACATGTCAAATAGTCACGTCCCTTGCTTATCGCACTATTTGTATCATTCTGCTTTTACCGCAGCTTTTTTGAATAAACAATGCATAGCTTCTGCCTATTATTGCATTCCTTTTTTTTCTATACATGTTTACTTATGACATGTTGCATCTGTACGCTTTGGTACGGCCAAATACACCAGGGGCTTAAGTACCCCAAAATATGGTGTGATAAGTCCGAACACTTTCACAAGTGCGGCACCCCGAACTTATAGCATTATATGCATCGACTCCGAATCATGTCTTGGGTCAATAGTTGGGTTTGCCCGGCTCCCATGTTTTGGTAACTTACGTTCCGTTATATCGGCTAAGGTAGCGCTGGGAGAACCACTGCGATTGTGCCCCGGTTGAGCTGGGTTAAGCACCTCAATGGAGAAAGCTAAAACTGACCGTCATGATAGGGCGAGAGCCGGTCGCTGTTCGAGAGGTTTTTTGAGTCCCTAAAGACTTATGCCGCTTAGAGCGAGGAGTCGGCTTTGTCCGGCCCAGGCGTGGATAGCGCCCTGAACTCGGTCTTCTGAATACTAGGGGCTTCATCGAAATTTAAAATTATAGAATTCTATGGCTAAGTGAGAGTGTTCAAGCATTATAGTCTGGTTGCCTCGTTCGTTGTGTTGAGCGCCTCCCTCTAAGGACCCAAGAATGGGAAAAAGAGCGCTCAAGTTTATACCGAACACCCCAACACTCGCGACATGGGGGCAGAAGCGAACGACTCGCCATCTCTCAAATTTAATAAACAGTCGCACAGAAGGAAATATTTTAAATTCACAAGCGTTGCTTAGCGCATATGAACAAGTTTTCAAGCGTACAGGATAACAAATGCGAGTTTACTCAAAAATTACATCTTTGGAGAATTCACCCTCTATAAGGCGGGCACCCTTCAGGACGCCCGCATAATACATCTCGGGCGTGCGATACTCCTTGCCCGGCGGTGGAGCATCCGTCACAAGCTTCTCAGCGTCCATCTTACCCCAGTGCACTTTAGCACGGGCAAGGGCCCTACGGGCACCTTCGATACAGACGGAGCCCTTGACGACTTCAATCCATGGACGGGCGTCCACCAGCCGCCTCACCAGCCCGAAGTAGCTCCCAGGCATGGCTTCCTTAGGCCACAGCCGAACCATGAGGCCCTTCATGGCCTGTTCGGCCACCTTATGGAGCTCGACCAGCTGCTTCAGCTGGTCGCTCAAGGGCACCAGGTGTCCGGCCTCAGCATACAGAGACCAGAACACCTTCTCCGTCGAGCTCCCCTCCTCGGCCCGGTAGAATGCGGCATCGTCCGACACACTGAGGGGCAGATCTGCGAATGCTCCTGGAGAGCTCCGGATTTGGGTAAGTAATAAGTAATTCACTTTCACGTGCTTGCTTTGCATGAAGAATGCCTTACCCGCTGCTATCTTCTTCCTTGCCTCAATTTCCTGGAGGGATTTTTGGGCTTCGGCCTTAGCGGCTTTGGCGCTCTCAAGAGCCGAGGCGAGCTCGGACTCTCGAGTCTTTGAGTCATGCTCCAAACTCTCATGTTTTTTCACGAGAGCGTGGAGCTCTTGCCGCACCTCCGCCACCCGCGCCTCCTGCATCTCTCGCTCGGTGCGCACCGCGGCTGCATTGCTTTCGGCCTTGGACACCGCCTCCTTCAGGGTCGCCACCTCATTCGTGGCCCCTGCAATTCTCATGGTATTCCTGTCATTTTTTGCAACCACATCTTTTACATACTTCCATAAGGTATTACTTACCTTCCTTGTCCTCGAGCTGCTTTTTGGCAAGGCCGAGCTCGTTCTCGGACCGCTCGAGGCTCTGCTTCAATGCATTGACCTCCGCAGTCAGTGCGGCGGAGGTTAGCAGCGTAGCCTGCATTCCCGATATTGACATACTTATGTTAGACTCATGTGTACATCTTTTTAGATCCTCAGTTCGGCTTTTCTTTCCGAACACCGAACTGAGCATTAGGGGCTACTATCTATGCGGTAATATTTTTACATATCTTAAATACATACCTCAAAGCCTGTTAGAAGGCTGGCACAGGCTTCAGTCAGCCCTCTCTTGGCGGACTGAACTTTCTGGATCACCACACTCATAACAGTGCGGTGCTCCTCGTTGATGGAGGCGCCGTTAAGCGCCTCCAGCAAATTATCCGGTGCCTCCGGTTGAACGGAGGTCACCGGTGTCGCAGTCTCGCCCTTCTTACGAAGGTGCCGCCTGCCGGACTCCGGAACCACTGAAGGTTCCGGTGCGGAGTCCGGCCCATGGCCGGACTTAGATCCCTTTGGGGTTTGATCCCCCTTATGCCCGGAGTCTGGGAGGTTGCCTTGCGGCGCCTCCGGGACCTCCTCCTCCTGGCTGCGCCCCTTTTGGGAACCCACATCGGCGTCATCTTCAGCGCAAGGAGAGGAGGCGGCCCGAAGTGAAGTGCTATTCACGTCCGACGGAGCTAGGGAGCCGCTTGTTGAAGTGTCGAGCCCATCCTTGGGCGGGCTGCAGGGTTCTATTCGGCGTCAGGAGATTCTATGCGACAAACCAAATGCCATGAGTTATTCTGGTATCCAGACACTTAAGATGTCGCCGAGGGCTTAGCCCTCGGTGGCCACTCCTCTTCGCCATCGTCAGTGTTGGTGGAGTAGTCCGGAGGAAGGGTGCTTCCCTTCTTGGACCCTCCGGCCTCCCCTGTTGGGGCGGCCTTCCTTTTCTTCTCTCCCCCCACTGGGGGAGAGGCCTCTTTTTCCTCCTCCTCGTCTTCGTGGGAGGCGTCCGCCTCGGAGTCATCGGATGATGAGTCCGACAACACCTGGCGCCGGGAACTCTTTCGAGTTCCCGTGGCCTTCTTCTTGGCCTTCTTCTCTGGCACCATGTGAGGTGCCGGAACCAGCAGCCCCGTCAATCGGGCGTCCGCTGGGTCTTCTGGCAAGGGAGCCGGACAGTCAACCCGCCCGGACGTCTTCTGCCAGGCCTGTCAAAGGTAAGGGAGTTTAGATCCCGCATAGAGTCAAACTATGAAAAACAAGCGTACTGTAAAGGGTAAAATAGCTTACCTCATTGGCTTGACGCTGCGAGCTGAATCCACGATCTTCGGTAGCGGATGCGGGAGCCTCGGCGCCCTTGAATAGCACCTTCCAGGCATCTTCGTACGTAGTGTCCAAGAGTCTGCTCAAGGTTTGGTGTTGTGCCGGATCAAACTCCCACAAGTTGAAGGCCCGTTGTTGGCACGGGAGGATCCGGCGGATGAGCATGACCTGGACTACGTTGACAAGCTTGAGCTTCTTGTTCGCCAGGTTTTGGACGCATAATTGGTGTCCGGTCAGCTCTTCCGAACTACCCCATGTCAGGTCCGTCTCTGTCCAAGAGGTTAGCCGTGTAGGGAAGCCAGATCGGAATTCGGGGGCCGCTGCCCATTTAGGGTCACGTGGCTCGGTGATGTAGAACCACCCCAATTGCCACCCCTTTATGGTCTCCACGAAGGAGCCCTCGAGCCATAAGACGTTGGGCATCCTGCCCACCATGGCACCTCCGCACTCAGCCTGGCGGCCGCCCACTACCTTCGGCTTGACATTGAAGGTCTTCAGCCATAAGTCGTAGTGGGGCTGGATGCAGAGGAAGGCCTCGCACACGACGATTAATACCGAGATGTTAAGGATGAAATTCGGGGCCAGATCATGGAAATCCAGGCCGTAGTAGAACATGAGCCCCCGGACAAATGGGTGAAGTGGAAAACCTAGTCCGCGGAGGAAGTGGGTGAGGAACACCACCCTCTCATGGGGCCTAGGGGTGGGGATAAGCTGCCCCTTGTCGGGGAGCCAATGCGCGATGTCGCTAGACAAGCATCCGACCTTCCGCAGCTTTTTGATGTGCCCCTCCGTGACGGAGGAGACCATCCACTTGCCTGCCCCTCCAGACATGGCTGGGGAAGGTTGAGGCGAGATGTGCGGACTTGGGCGCTAGAGCTCGAGTGCGCGGAAATGGATGAGTAAAGGAGGAAGAAGGCGTGTGTGAAAAAGTGGATCCTTATCCCCTTATATGGACGGACGAAACTATGCATCCCCACCAGCCTGGTAAAACTCGCTTATCTCCCAAGCGTCGTAATCAATGGCGCGGTTGGGTTACCCATGCCCGTATTGATGAGAATCCCGGAATAAGGGGACACGATCTCTGCTTTGACAGGACGTGCCAAGGAAACCGCCTCGCTAAACGCGCTGACGTGGGACAGTAAAAACGATTCGAATAAAGGCTTGGCCGTGGTGTGATGTCACGCCACGAAATACGTCAGCAGATTGAATTTGTGTAAATATTATTCTCTCTATGGTGGTATGTGGAACTTATTTTGCAGAGCCGGACACTATCCTTGTGTTCAAAATCTTCTATGAAGTATTCGGAGGAGGAACCCACCTTGCAATGCCGAAGACAATATGCGCGCCGTACTCGTCGTAATTGAAGCCTGGTTCAGGGGATACTAAGGGAGTCCTGATTAGGGGGTGTCCGGATGGCTGGACTATAGCCTTTGGCAAGACTCCTGGACTATGAAGATACCAGATTGAAGACTTCGTCCTGTGTCCGGATGGGACTTTCCTTGGCGTGGAAGGCAATCTTGGCGATACGGATATGTAGATCTCCTACCATTGTAACCGACTCTGTGTAACCCTAACCCTCTTCGGTGCCTATATAAACCGAAGGGTTTTAGTCCGTAGGACGAACAACAATCATACCATAGGCTAGCTTCTAGGGTTTAGCCTCTCTGATCTCGTGGTAGATCTACTCTTGTACTACCCATATCATCAATATTAATCAAGGAGGAGTAGGGTTTTACCTCCATCGAGAGGGCCCGAACCTGGGTAAAAACATCGTGTCCCTTGTCTCCTGTTACCATCCGCCTAGACGCACAGTTCGGGACCTCCTACCCGAGATCCGCCGGTTTTGACACCGATAGTCACCGTCTGCGATCCTCATGTATCAGTTGTACTCTAGCACCTTTACTCACTGGCAGTGGTTTTTGTATGGAAGAGGAGTGGCGCTGGTTTTGGATTAGAATGGGAGAGGAGCGGCGCTGGTTTTGGATTGGAACAAGAGAGGAGGGGCGGTGGTTTTGAAATGTAAGAGGAGAGGAGCGGTGCTGGATTTGGATTGGAACAGGAGAGGAACGGCGGTGGTTTAACATGAGAGGAGCGGCGCTGGTCTTGGAAGTATTTTTTTTGTTTTGCGTATTTTGTGTCAAAGTTTGACCACGTATTGTATTTGACAAGCAAAATGTGAATGCATGTCACCAAAAATTGTATGGTTCGGTTCGTATCTGAATGTACTTCCAAATTATATTATTTTTGCAACGTATAACATATATTTTATTTGTGAAAATCATTGTCAATTATGACCCAGAATAAAAGGGAGACTAGTTAATGTGGGGTCACTTTCTTAATTGAAGGGTAACTGATTTTGATTTTGAGCCACTCACAGTGCGCCAGCCCTCTCGTCCAATCCTAAATCATTGTCACATGCTCCTCTCCCTCTTCTCCATTGCAAAACCATCTCCTCTCCTCTCCATCATCTCCATTCCAAAACCACTGTCTCGCCTCTCCCTCTTCTCCATTGCAAAACCACCCCCTCTCCTCTCCATAATCTCCATTGCAAAACCACCATCTTGCGTCTCCCTCTTTTCCATTGCAAGACCACTGTCTCTCCTCCCATCTTCCAAAGCTAGCACCAGACCTCTCAGAAGGACATCTATGGAAAGGATGCAGCAGTGAATCAGGCAGATCGCCGGCGGTGACTTCGCGAAGTTAGCCAAGTTGAAGGAGATCCTTACTTGCTTTGACAATGAGTGGGAGATTTCGAGGACGTTGAGGGCCATGTGGCAATGTATGCAAAAGAGCGAGACGGTGCACACATCTTTGCTTCGTGCATGTACTGCCAGTGTGCGTGAGAGAGGACGAGTACATTCTTCTGGAACCAGCAGCACGTCACCATGATCAATCCACACAAGGAGGTCCCGACAATGACTCCACATGTGCCACGTGGCTTCATGGATGCCCCCACATCATTTTAATCATAATATATTAACTGAAAAAGGAAGTACTAGTAAGGTACACGTGCATTGCACGCATGGGATTTGGCAACCAAATTATGAATAAATACCACACTATAGCATGTAAGCTTTGAGTCATATATGCATGATGTAGATGTTCGTTTAATTCTTATAGTTCATCTCATTCAAAATCAATTAGTTTCTATAAAAAAAAGTTAATCTATTTTATGATTCATGGAACTGTGCGTTGTAAAGCATAAATTAAAAACGAATAATGGCAATTCAACTAGAAAAAAAGTCTGGGCAGTTATGATACGGAAGATTCTAGAACAAAGGAGACGTACTTGTGTTTTGAGGTTTGTGCATTATGCTTAAGTTCAACCATGGAGTCTTCTAGATTGTACGTGTGGCAGAATCTGGTGGAGTGTAGATAAGATCCAATGGCCAATAGTGCTCGGATTTGCCATCTCTACACCGTCTGATTGGCTTCATCCAATGACCATCTTTCAAATTTATTCGCACTCAATATAGAGGTATAGATATAGACTAGTTTAGCACATCATCTAAAGGCTTTCTACATGCTCATTTTTTGTACAAATGTGCTCCGCCGTGCACCCGTGCGTTTGTATGTGGGAACGAGTGCGTGTGTGCACCTCTTCTCTTTCGCACACGTAGTCCGTGTGTGTGAGAGATACTAAGATATGGTGAGGGAATCCGTGCCAATGCAAATTGTGTGAAGGAGAGTCCTATATACATACATGTATGTGCATGGGGTCGGGGTGATATACGAGAAGGGAGGGGAGGGTTCAGCCGTGCGAGATATCGATAGAGACAAATAGAGGGAAGAGCTCTATGAGCGTACAAGCACTGGGATATGGGGGAGGGGGGCTGGAAGATGGTGCGAGGGGCCAAGTGGAGGAAGACTATGAAGGAGTGCACAAGTGCGACATCGATATTTGAAGAGAGGGGGCGAGTGCGCGGTTGTGCGCAATGGTGGAGCCATGAAAAATAAATGAGCTAGGGGGCCAAGCATTGCTAATCCTTTGCGAGGTGAGCCAATTAATCAAATTAAACCATTTGCCAGCAATTGATCTACTGATTACATTAATATTAGCCTCAATATATAGTGGTGTTAGGGGGGGTAGGGCCCTTGCTGCCCCCTGTCTTCACCACTGTGCGCGCGTCTGAGAGATGAAGCGGAAGGCATGGATCATGAGAGGGGGACGATGGATATATAATGTGGGTGTATTAGCTATGTAATCCTATATGGAGAGGTATACATTGATCAATGTGTATGTGGGAAAGAGGGTGAGACCTGACTAGATATATAGAATCTTCCGTATCATAATTGCCCAAAAAATTCTACATGAATTGCCATTATCTGTTGTTACTTTATGCTTTACAACGCACAATTCCATGAATCTTAAAATAGATTAGCTTTTTTATAAAAACTAATTGATGTTGAATAAGATGAACTATAAAAATTAAACGAACATCTACATCATGCATATATGACTCAAAGCTACATGTTATAATGTGGTATTTATTCATAATTCAGTTGCCAAATATCATGTGTGCAATGCACGTGTACCTTACTAGTCTATACCCCTATATAGTGTGTGAATAACATTGAAAGATGGTCGTTGGATGAGGCCAATCCGACAGTTCAGAGATGTCAAATTTGAGCACTACTGGTTGTTGGATATCATCTACATTCCACCAAATTTTGCCACATGTACAATCTAGAAGACTCCAGGGTTGAACTTAAGCATAATGCACAAACCTCAAAACACAAGAACTTCTTCTTTGTTCTAGAATCTTCCGTATCATAATTGCCCAAATTGTTTTCTACATGAATTGCCATTATTTGTTTTTACTTTATGCTTTGCAACAATTCATGAATCTTAAAATAGATTAACTTTTTTATAAAAACTAATTGATTTTGAATGAGATGAACCATAAGAATTAAACAAATATCTACATCATGCATATATGACTCAAAGCTTACATGCTAATGTGGTATTTATTTATAATTTGGTTGCCAATCTCATGTGTGCAATGCACGTGTACCTTACTAGTCTAAATGGCTTTTGTGTGTGTGTGTTGTGCCTGTTAAACACATTGTACGTAGTATCATACATGGTTAAGATTCCGAACATCTAGCTAGAGCATACATGTACTACAATTTGAATTCAACATAAAATGGATACATATATTTAAATTTGAGTCCTATGTACATGTAGTTCGTATTTACATGGGAATTTACTACTCCTATATTCATGGCATGTGTTGTGAATATAATATTTAGATGGTTGTATAACTAACCCAAGTACAATCCCATTCAAACAGGGAAAATGTACTCAAATTTAGTCCATATGCTAGACATCATGAATTGTCCCGATTTTTATTATTCAGGGAAGTGCTAATTGATTTGGTACTGTACACGTTATGTTTGTTGTCCTGATTTTTTTAGTTTTGTTATTGTTCTATTTGAATGCATTATTAGTAACATAGTAAAACGGGACATGGCTCTCTCTAGTGATGAGGTATGAATTATCTTTTTTATACAAGTTAAGATTGTTCTCCCGAAATTTCTAGCCGTGCCTTGTTATGCCAAAATTTCAAGCTAGCATCTCTTCCTATCATGCTGCGAAATTCCCGTCTCTTCAACCCGCGCTTTGTAACCCCAAAATTGTAAGATATATCTTTATCTCGTTGTGCTCCAAAAACTTCCTCCATCTCAACCCACGCCTTGCTATCACAAAATTACAACGCATGCGAAAACTCCCACCTCCTGCGAAATCCCGACACGCAAAATGCCCGTGATACCCCAGAACCGAAAAAACTGCCTAGCTCAAATCGGCGGGGGTACTTTCATAAATTACCCCCCATTTCGGACAAGTGCGTCCCTAAGCCATGGTTCCCCCTCCTATCCCATCTGCCCACCCATTCATATACTGAGGCCGTGAAACCCCGCGAAGCCCCACACCCTCCTCCTTCCACCACCCAGCCGGAGCCTCTTCCCCAATGACGTCATCCACAGCAACACCTCGATGCCCCTCATACACCGCACTGGATGAGGATCCGTCCTCTATCTCGTTGTCCCGCCAGTTCAGCCACCCTGTCCTCCACCTCCAAGGAGCTTCCCCGATGTTCCACTCGTCTTTGGCGCCACCTCCATTCCCACACTGCCGTCTTCACCTGCACCACCGAAAGAGAAGCATCACGACCGATTCCTCGAATGAAGCTGAGGCCTAATCAGCGCCACCAAAGAAGTTCTACACTAAACGCCACATTTTCTTCTTGATTCGATCTCACGATGCTATCGACGCTCAGTCTCGAGCCGACATGGCACGGCTCCATCCACGGCGGCATCGCCGGCCACTTCCTCCACGGTGTTGCTCCCTCGGCAGTGACGTCCACATCAGTAGGAGCAGCTGTTGCTTTGGCTCTCGCTCGCATTACTGCTCTGCTCTTGCTCTCGGTCCCCTGCCTAGTCTGCTCTTGCTCTTGCTCTTGCTCACCTAGCTGCTATCGGTCTTGCTCTTGCTAGCGCTGCTGCTCTTGCTCTTGCTCTTGCTTGCGCTGCTGCTCTCGCTCTTGCGCGCGCTACTGCTGCATGAGCAGCAGATCCTGCTCTCGCTCCAGCCCCTGCAGCTACTACCAGAGATGCTGCTACATGACCAACTGCCCCGGCTCTCGCATGAACTGCTGCTGGGGCACTGCTGCTACTGCTTTTCTGCTACTAGTGCTTTTAGTTTCGATAGTAAAATTCAGTTTCAACAGCAAAATCCAGTTTCGATAGTTAAATTCAGTTTCGATAGTTAATTTCAGTTTCGACAGTTAAGTTCAGAGATGAGCGGCTGATGTATTTTACATCTAGCCCTTTGTGGTTTTGTATTTTACGTCATCTGTTGGAGATGCTTTTAGAATTCCACTCAGGTTAACGTTGTCTCTCTTGTCCTGCTTCAGCCTCATCGTCGTACAACAAACAAGAGCTGCTCCAATGACGAAACCCTCCTTCACAGCAGAGCAGTACCCCCCGACTCCATCTCCATATTCCTAAGATCTTCTTCCCCTCCTCCGATAGCCAAATCAGCTAGAGAGTCCTCACCCACCAACCCAATCATGCTGAGATTGACATGGCTTCTCCAAAGAGGTTGTACACTTGTTGCATCGCTTTTTTACACTGCATGTTATATATATTGTCCACTGAGCACACGTAGTAACATGAAATATGATTAGTTTCTCCTACTATATGACAAGTAGTGAGGTACCAGGCAACTTAGCTATCCATGATGGACTCTCTTGAACGCCATCATTATTTATCTCTGCGCGTTTGAGCTGCGCATTTGTAGATGGGCCCGGGAGTTGAGTTAGTAGGGCAGTGGACTGGGTCCAAAGTAGTAGAAGTAGCACAAAAACATTTTTTGAGTGTAGGCTTTTCCCTGCTCAAGCCTGCCTACTAGAATCGTCAGTGCTTGAAAGGAAAAGTGAAGGAAAAACATAGGAATTGGAAAGTTTCCTATTGTACTACTATTCATGCTTTTGGTTCGAAGGAATGGAGCAAAGGAAACTTGTAGGATTTGTTCCTTTAGTTTCTCCTTGAAAGGAAGATCATAGGAATTTTAATATCCACTTGTCCTCCTTTTCAAATTCCTATTCATGAAGCACAAGACTAAGAGATAGTAGCATGATAGCATTATAACCGTACATTTTCTTGTGGCTTGACTTAATCTCACCATGTTTCTTTGCATCATGTGATCTTCCAATTCTTGTGAACCAAACACCCGGATTGGCAAAAATCCTATATTTTTAAATTCTCCAATTTGCACGTGCATTCCTATCCTATTCCTACCCTGCATTGTTAGAATCCTCAAATTCAAACAATCCCTTACCCAATTACTTCTATTACAGATATGTGTCAAAGAAAACCTTGTGTGGTTTGTCCCGCTCCTACTGCGCTGTGTTCAACCCCAGCTCAACTGCTCCAATGACGGAAGGGTTCACCACAGCAGGAATTAGCCCTCCAGACTGCCTTTCGCCTCCTCAAATCTTCTTCCCACCCACCGGCAGCCACGACAACTACATTACCATCATCAACTGAGCAGATGACCTTGAGGACTACACGGGTCCGCAAGAGAGGTCGCACTCTTTTGTGTCTGCTTACGTTATGCATCGCTTAATATGATGACATGCTACTTTATCGTCCTGTTCACCGACTAGACTCCGAGTCAGGTCCAAACTAATGTTCAAACTTGAGTTTTAAATGGTTGTGGGGTACATATTGAGGAAGCAATCAATACTATCTGCCTACTATCTGGTTAATCTCGGGTGTCTACTATGAGTTTCATGTTGGGTGGAAACAAACATTAAAGGATCCATTATCTGTATTTTGTCATTGGTTTTTGGTCTATCCATAGTTTGCTACCATCACTCTGGATTTGTGCATGCACTCCTTACATAATCTCACTATGTTTTATTCCTATGCATGTTAGTTATTGTACACAATGGTACTGAACATGTAGAGCAAAAGAGGAGAGGCTTGCGTGGCAATAAAATTTCATGCAGACGTTGCTCCATGGTCGGTGCAAAAGAAACCCCCCTCCCCCCATTCCAGACCATAATCAAGAGGAAGATAACAGTTCAGAGGGGAATTCAGAGCCCCTGAGGTCTTTTGCTCTAACTTGGCATGCTGATGTTGGTCATATCATGCATATGGTGCCTTGCATTGCTTACTTTATACATAAAATATGTCATCTGCTTAGTTTAGACATGCGTTGTGTGAATGCCATCTGTTTAGTTTCTATATCATATATGTGAATCATGCAACGCTGTCTTTTTTAGCCAGGCATCATATATGTGAACTTTGTAATGCCACCCTGGTTAGCCAGTCATCTTATATGTGAATTATATCATGCCTTCATTTTTTATTAGGTATTAAATTTGTCAACAATTTTAGTACATTCAATTACTCTTCCTATGCATCAGCCATTCAACACGGTCATGGAAAAATCTGGAGTGGAAACAAGGTCTTCAGAGCAGACAATGCTATCTGACGAAGTGCACGTGTTGCTGGTTATGGATAGCTCCTCAGAGGAGGATTCAAAGACAGATGACCAGTCCTATCTCCCCCC